>NW_027555958.1:207479049-207836549 GCF_003287225.1 Phascolarctos cinereus
GTAGCAAGCACTATGCCCTATAGGCAATTGAGATACAAAATAAAAAAGAAACATTTCCTGGCCTCACAGAGCTTGCATTCTGTTGGAAGGAGAATTTATAATCCTCCCAATATAGCTGCCAAATGATAGTCTTTCTGCCAAAATAATCTTTCTAAGGCAAAATTATGACTATACTGCTCCTTACACATAAGGTTGCAGTGCCTCCCTATCTGATTGAGGATAAAATTGAAACTTTCTACCTTGGCTATTTTATTTCACATTATTCTTTCCCAATGTACTTTGTCTTCTGTCTTGATGATCTCAACATAAATGAAGCCATTATATGGAAGGAAGTTGCAGCTAAATGGAAGAATGGTTCATAGATTCTCTTTGGAGAGGATTCGACAGAATTTGTTTTATTTTGTATCCAAAGGCAATATTAGAAGCATCATTTCATGCAAGGGATCTTAACAATGTATTGTGTCATGGACCCCTTAGACAATTTCATGAAGTGTATGGATACTTCTCAGAATGTTTTTGTTTTTAAATTCATAATAAAGGGAAATGCTAAATTTCAGTTCGAAGTTAGTTAAAAAAAAAGATGTGACTATTTTTCACCATTCAAATTTATGGATCTCTTGAAATCTCAGTCCCAGGTGAAAAACACCTAATATCATGGCACACTTGGTCATCTCATATTTCATTGCTAATGATTAATATTTACAAAAAGATGCTGATGAATATAATTGCAGCTTATACACTAACATCTATTGTAAAAGGTGAGGAAGTAGAAAATGTCAACAAAGAACTTAAAACTCTCAAAATTAAATTAACATATACTTTGATACTTAGGAATTTCAATGTAAGAATAGTCATGGGGGTGACCTTGATAAACATGTTCCTCCATTTAGGAATCAGAAACAAAAGATGCACTACTCCTTGCCCCCAAACAAAAGGCTTGTAGATTGTGTAGGTGTCTTTATATCAGTAACGTGTGTGTGTACACACACATATATATATATATATATATATGTGTGTACACACACATATATATATATATACATATAATATATATATATATGTGTATATGTATATATGTATATATTACATTTTTTTTTCCCAGAAGAGAGATGGAAGGCACATCAAAAAGAGGTAGTAAGGGTCAAATGAGTTCTGAAAAAATGAAATAGATTAAATCTTGCCAGGAAGTGACTGGTTACCAAGGAGCAATTATTTCCAAAATTACTATTTAATACAATTAGATCTCCATCCTGATCTATTTAAGTAAGCTATTGTTGATAGAAAAGGGAAATGGATAAAAGAAGAGACCTCCATATAGACTACCAGCATTTTCTCTGGAGTTTTAAATGATGTAAATCAATTATCATAACTAGAAGAAGAAAAAGAGCCTAGAAATCACCTCTACAGAAAACAAAACAAAACAAAACAAAACAAGAACATTTGAGTAATATGATAGTCAAGGGCATTGCTGGTTTAGTATATCAATTTATTTATAAAATTTTGTGGAGAAGGATACTAGCAAAGACTATCTTTTGCCTTTCTTTGTATTATCAGGGCTCAGCACAGTAGTTGGCACATAGTGGGGCCTTAATAAATACTTATTGACTGGGGGCAGCTAGGTGGAGCAGTGGAAATAGCACCGGCCCTGAAGTCAGGAGGACCTGAGTTCAAATCCAGCCTCAGACCAAATACTGGACACTTACTAGCTGTGTGACCCTGGGCAAGTCACTTAACCCCAATTGCCTAAAACAAACACACAGATACTGATTGACTAGATGATTAGTATTGCCTCATAAAATCATGAGAGACAGTGGAGGGTCTATGATATATTAAAATATTTTTATTTTGTATAAACTGAATTATGGGTTCTAAGGTTCACATATTCATACAGTATTTACACTTTACTACCAAGAAAAGGAGGCAGACTGCTTATATGATGAGATTGGGGGCTGATCAATGGATGATTGATGGACAACCTATGCACTCCACTGGTAACCAGACAATGTCAAGAGAGTGAGATGACATCTCCCAGCATCTTAGGTCACTCAGCTAGGGAGAACAGAGGATGTATTGCAGGTGGAGAAGGAATGTATGGTTTGAGGTCAGCACTGTTGGAGAGAACACTCACATCAATGATTTCTCAGATCAGTGGAGGTATCAGAATAAGTGTATGTGTTACATCAATCATCTGAGTGGCATGTAAACTTTTTTTTGTCTGCCAGCCAGTCAATAAACATTATAAAGTACCTATACTACACTAAAAACATTATCCCAGTTAGTTGTCAACAAATATTTATTAAGTGCCTGCTATGTGCTGGACACTGTGCTAAGTGTTGGGGACAGAAAGTCAGAAGATAGCTCCTGCTGTCAATGACTCATAAAGAGGAAAATAGTATGCAAACAGTTATATACAGGATAAATCAGAAAAAATCAACACGGAGAAGCACTAGAATTAAGAAGGATTAGGTAGACTTTCTTTGAGATGGGATTGTTTAGTTTTTGTCTTTGTATCCACAGAATCCAGCATAGTATCTTGCACACAGAAGGTGCTTAATTTGTATTTGTTGAACAGCACTACATTGACTCAGGACTGAGACTAAATTTCATTCATTAGAAGGAATAAATGTTGAAGCTCCTTAGCATGAGGTTGTACTTTTATCCTTCTAGTACATGGTGGCCTCTATTCTAAGTTCTTTTTCCAAAGCAAACATAATATTTGGATTGTGAATATTGTGAAATCACACAGGGAAATGATTATGTCTTATGTTACTGCTTTTTCTCCTGAAGGATTCCAAGTATTCTGCAACTTGATGAAGAGATTGTTTTGTTCTTCACTGAAAAGTGACTCTGTCTATGATGAAATAAGGTGGGGGTTTTTATAAGGTACACAATATAACATTTTGACAAGAAGTATTCCTTTGGGGGAATAGATAAAAGACAGATGATTTGCACTGATTCTAGGATTCAGCAAATGAATAAGGACTATTTTAAGGCCTTCACTGATTTTAAATGACTAGAACCTTATTTTAAGTTCCCTGGAGGTTGGGTAACATATAAATTCTATTGGGTAGACTAGTTTGAGTTTCCACCCTGAGCAAGAGAAAGTGTCATCATCTAATTATCAGCTTCAGAAGATTAAAGATTGAAAGTTAGTTGGCACTTCACATTTCATTTAGCCCAATCCTTGGAGGTAACTAGGTGGTTCAGGGGATAGAGTACTGTGTCTAGAGTCAACAACGGCAACAAACAACAGCTAGTATTTACATAGCACCTACTACATGCCAGGTACCATGCTAAGTACTTCACAAATATTATCTCATTTCATTCTCACAATAATCCTGTGAGAAGCTGCTATTATTCACATTTTATAGTTAAGGAAACTGGGGAAGACAGAGATTATTACTTGCTCTTAGTCACACAGCTAATAAGTATGAGAAGCTGGATTTGAACTCAGTTCTTCTTAACTCCTCTCCTCCTCTCCCCTTTCCTCCTTTCTCCTCTTCTTCCCTCCCTTGATTATTCCAATCTGTGGAAGAAATATGATTCAGCAGAAAGAACAATGGATTTTCAGTCAAAAGGTCTGGTTTCAAATTCAAGCTATTCTACTTTTCCTGTGTAAACTTTGGCAAATCAATGAAACTTTCTGGGCCAATTTCCTCAACTTTAAATGAAGGAGCCAAACTGGACCTTTAACTGATACATATTGGGAACTTAATAAGTGTTTATTGATTGTTTGATTATACCTCTAGATCTTAGGACCTATGAACTTATTCTATTCTCAGGTACCCAAATGGATATGCAATTTCAAGGTATGGATATTTCCTCCAGTGATGCAGATAAATGAGAAAGCTAGGTTGCATAGTGGATAGAGCACTGGAGATAGAGTCAGGAAGAACTGATTTCAAATCTTGTCCTAGATACTTTTTGTTAAATGGTTTCAGTCATATCTGACTCTTTGTGACCCCATTTAGTATATTCTCAGCAAAGATACTGGAGTGGTTTGGTGTTTCCTTCTCCAGTTAATTTGACAGATGAGGCAATTGAGGCAAACAGGGTAAAGTTACTTGCCCAGGGTCACACAGCTAGTAAGCATCTGAGGCCAGATTTGAACTCAGGAAAATGAGTCTTCCTGACTCCAGGCTCAGCACTCTATCGACTGTGCCACCTAGTTACAACTCCCCTCTAGATGCTTATTAGCTGTGTAAACCTGAACTAGTCACTTAAACTCTTTGGATCACAGTTTCCTCATCTGTCCATAGGGTTGTGAGGATCAAATGAGGTAATATTGATATAGTAAGTTTTAAACCTTAAAAAGATACTTTAAATCTAGCTATTATAAGTACAGTTATTATTATGTCCCACCCACACTTACCCCACTTCTTGCATTCTTATACAAGTCTCTCCATGAGTTGGCCACAGAAGATTAATTCAGAGTGCTGGAGACTTACTTCATTTTCTCTTGGCATAATGAGGAAAACAATGGCACACATGGACTGACTGCTCATTCCCCCCTCACTCCATGACCAGCTCACCTTTCCTATCTCTCATGAATTTCTACTCTACCCTATCAGAAAGACTTTCTCCAGAACTTTCTTTTTTTAACTTTATATTTTTCACATTTATTTTATTTTTAATTTATGCAATAAAACAAACATTTCCATAACATAGTATAATAAAAATATGATTGCACATGAAACTCAAAATCTATTATGTGCAATTTGTTATTTCTTTTAAATATATAAAAAAATTATCATGTAAATTTCTTTTTTCTTCCCTTCCCCCTGCCCTGGACACAAATGTACATATATGTGTAAAATTATTCTATACGTATTTCTATTTACCAGTTCTTTCTGTCTATGCAGATAGCATCTTTCTTCATCTGTCCTTTATAGTTAAATTGGATATTTTATAGTAAATCAAGAACCAGAACTATAGAATCAGAGATTCTACTTTCTCTATAGATACAAAGACTGGCTCTGTGATATCATTGGTAAAGGGAACTCTCAGATGAGGAAACTCCCTCAACTAATGTAGGTCAGCACCTTCTCTGCATCTTGTCTTAGGGAGCTGCCTAGGACACTGAGAGTTTAAGTGATTTACCTACAGTTACTCAATGGATATGTGTCAGAGTTGAGAAGTAAATCCAGGTCTTCCTGGCTCTGAGGCCAGTCCTCTATATACTATGCCATTGCCTCTCAGTTCTGCTGTATTTAGGGTTGTTCTCTTGCATGTGAATGGGGATGGTAGTCTAAGGACAAATCATGGGTCATAAGATCAGGTTTCTGGAAATTGCTGTACAGTTTGTGGCTGGCTGTTTCTGCTGATTCAAGAGAACTATTTCCTTTTCTAACTGTGTGGACCCAAAACATTACAGTCTCTGACCACAAAACAAAAAACAGACTTACCTAAGTAAGGAGAGGAGACTCAAGTGGCTTAAAAAAAGGGAGGAAAAGAGCACCACTACACTTTATTTGTAGACAGATTTTACTTCCAGTTATTTACAAGGTGTCTTTAATAGCCATGTTTATTTCCAAAGCATCATTCAAAATACCTTGATTTAGAGATTGGATGTTACTAAGTGTAGGGAGCTACAAAAATAGCTACTTAAAAAATAACTTAATTCAATTTCAGGATGGAAATAGCACACAACTCAAATGCTATAATTTATGTTCCAGCTGATTGCTACACTTGTGTTCTGAATTAGCAAATCATCAGGCCAGTATTTATTCCATTAAACTGGTAAATATTGGAATTTACTTATGATTAGTATATGTTAATAACTTGAGACACTGACCATTAGAAGAATAATGGTTCCTAGGGTCAGAATTTCCGAAGAGCACTATCCCTACTATTATGGGAATCCATTTCTTCTACGTCTTAGGCCATCATCCATCCCCCCTAATCTGACCCCACTCTTCATTCTGAACATTTTCACTTGCTCACATAGATACTTTCCTACCTTACCCGTCTCATCTAGCTCTCCAGCTCTTCTGTGGCTGGGGACAAGAATCTTCTTCAATCTTCTAATGTTTTTACATTTTCGTAATGATAGTGAAACAGGCAGGGATTTAAACTGACAAAAGTTGAAGTTTATAAAGTTATAGGGTACCTTCACTTTTTATAGGACTAGCGAGTTCCAATTTTTAATGAAAACAGAACTTAGGTTTTAATCTCTTCTCTTAACTCAACTTTTCCTATGGAACTGGGATCTTATTCAGGTGAATATTCCCTCCAACAATGGAGCTCTGAAGCCCATGCATGCCTGACATCTTCTGCAACTCTTGTCCCTGTTGTCCTGCAAGTTTGCCTACAGGAGCATGGAGTGTGCTAGAGGCTTCCTTCAACCCCATTTGACAGCACAAGGATACCAGAGGCATATAGCAGCTACATATCAATTATTTTCTGCTCTTGGATTCAATAAATTAATCAACCAATCAGCAAGCAAGTATCAAAAACCTACTATATATCAGGTACTGTGGGATTAAAAGACAAAAATGAAATAGTCACTGCTCTCAAGGAATTTGCATTCTATTAGGGGAAGCAACACATACCCATATTTTATTCACATATATGATATATAATGATCTTGTATTCTTTTGTGGTTTATACATACAGACACATGTATAAGCATGGATACATGTATCTGTATGTATAAACCACAAAAGAACAATTACTATTGTGGAGGTAGACACAGTAGTAGCTGGAGGAGAATCAGGAAAGACTTAATGGGGAAAGTTATAGTTGGGCTGAGCTTTGAAGAAAAGTAGGGATTCTGAGAGTGGAGGTAAGAAAGGCATACATACCAGGAATGGTGGACAGCTTGTGCAAAATCATAAAGAAAAAAGATAATGTTTCATGTATGACAAGTAGCAAGAAGTATATTGACCATAATATGTAAATTATCATGGAAGGAAAATTCACCATTCTATTTTTGAAGAGTCCATTGCCCTGAGAGGAAGTGTGGTGGAATGGAGAAAGAGTTGGCCCTGGAACCAGAAAGACCTGAGTTCAGTTGCCATGTCTCACACATACTGATGCTGGAAATGATTTAATTTAATTAATTTAATACTTAACTTTTCAGTGCTCTAGGCAACTCTCTAAAACAATAAATTGCAGAGAAGGTGCCAACCTACATTTGTGGAAGGAGTTTCCTCACCTAGGAGTTCCCCATATCAATGAAATCAAAGATGCAGCACCTGTCCTTATATGATTTTTGGCAAGTTTTTCCTTTTGTCAAATGGAAATCTACTTCCCTGTAACCTCCACTTGTCCATCCTAGTTCTGCTGTCCGAAGCCAAGTTGTTGTTCAGTTGTTTTTCAGTTTTGTCTAACTCTGCCTGACTCCATTTAGGATTTTCTTGGCTAAGATTCTGGAGTGGTTTGCCATTTCATTTTCCAACTCATTTTACAGATGAGGAAACTGAGGTAAAAAGGGTTAAGTGACTTGCCTTGGATAACAGAGCTAGTGTCTTGAGGCCAGATTCAAACTTAAGATGAGTCTTCCTGACTTAAGATTCAGCACTCTATCCATTTTGCCACCTGTTCCCTAGGGCCAAATAGAGTAAGTCTAATCTGTCTTGGTCATTATAAGGCAGTTCTTTAAATGCTTGAAGATAGCTGTTTCCATCTTATGTCTCTTCATCTACAACCTGAACATCCCCAGATCCTTCAGCCTATTTTTGTGCATCAAGTGGAGCCAGGTGTGCTATGGGAAGAATTCCTCCTCTGTTTCTTGAATAAAACACAAGGTCAATTCTTTGACCTTGTCCTGGGCATTTATTGGTCTTTTGTTTCATTGCTTCCCCTGCCCAATATCTTCATTGACTTTGTCAGTTAGCATGAAATCTAAAAGGAAGAGTCAGTATTCTCCTTGTTCCTCATTGCCACTTCCAGTTGTTCCTCCTGTCACCATCAGTAACAGCTCCTCCTTTAATGTTCTGTCCATCTGGATAATACCATCCTAACAGATCCTAGCCACAGTTATTAGTCCCAGATCTTTCTCCTTCCTTTCTCAAAGAGTTCACTACTTGGCTTGCAGTCTTTCTCTCCACCACAACCCCTGTACCTATCCAGTCTGTTGTAAAATCCTATCATTTCTGTCTTTACAGCATTTCTGTATGCATTCTCTCCTCTTCACTCACACAACTGACACTTTCTTGGCTGGACTATTGAAATAGTCTTCTGATTGGTTTGTCTGCCTCATCTCTCCAATATATCCTCCATTCAGCTGCCAAAGTAATTTTCCAGTCTATGTCACACTCTTATTCAATAAATTGTAATGACTTCTTATTACTCTAGGATCAAATGTTTGGTATTTAAAACCTTGACAACTTGGCCCCTTCCTACCTTTCCAGTCTATGTCACACTCTTATTCAATAAATTGTAATGACTTCTTATTACTCTAGGATCAAATGTTTGGTATTTAAAACCTTGACAACTTGGCCCCTTCCTACCTTGCCAATATTTTACATTTTAAGTACTCTTCTTTCAAATTCTCCAAGAATGATTAGATTTTTCAATATAGCTAAGAGGTGAATGAAGCAAAAGAGAGAGTAGAAAGCAGCTCCCTTAAATTTTATGCATATTTTATATCTTCCCCTTCAGGTAAAACATTCCTGAAGCACTAGTGATAGTGATTTACACAGAGGGGGAAATTCTCAGAATTCATTTGGCAGATTGAAAGATGGAGAAGGAAGAGGCAAAAAATGGCCACCTGCTGTTTTAGGAAGTTACAAGTGGTAGGATTCTGAAGGTACTGACTTTCCCCTTTAGGTCGGAGGATCACTCTCTTCCTTGCTGGATTTCTCAGTGACAAGGAACAAAGGACTAGGATATTGTAGAAAATTCCCTACCATCCTAAAGAACATTTCTGTCTCCACCATCAACTCCCATGCTCATAATGTTAATATTTCAAGAGTTTCTGTTTGTGAAGTAACAATGGAGTATTGTTCTGTGCCTTGAAAGATAGCACTTGGACAGACAGCATTATTACAGGTGGTACCCATGCAAAGACTGAGGACATCTCCTGGCCATTCTCTGATAAGACGAGATTACTTGCCATCTGCTCCGTATATATCTTGCATATACGAAGTTATTTAAGTTTTGGATGCTTAAACCGTGAGCTCCTTGAAGGCAGTGATTGTTATTATTTAAAATTTTTAAAATTTGTTTTATTTTTAATATGGAATAAAACAGGCATTTCCATAATATAATATAATAAAAAAAGATGATTATACATGAAACTACAAATCTATTATGTACAACTTGCTATTCCTTTTAAATATATAATAAAGTTATCATGTAATTTTTTCTCCTCTCCCTCTGCCCTAGAGATGGCTACCACTAGTAACAAATATGTAGATATGTAAAATCGTTCTATACATTCTTCTATTTATCAGTTATTTCTCTGTATACGGATAGTATCTTCCTTCATATGTCCTTTGTAGTTAATTTGGGTATTTATAATAATTAAAATGACTTATTTGCTCAAAAGTTGTTCTTAAAACAACATTGCTGTTACTTTATACAATGTTTGGCTTGTTTCATTTCACTCTTCATTATTTTGTGCAAGTTTATCCATGTTTTTCTTAGATCACTGAACTCATCATTTCCTATAGCATAGTAGCATTCCATCACAATCATATGCCACAACTTGCTCAGTCATTTCCCAATTGATGGGCATCCCCTCAAATTCCAGTTCTTTGCCACCACAAAGAGAGCTGCAATAAATATTTTAGAACATATAGGTTCTTTCCCTTTTTCCCTGATCATCTTGGGAAAGAGAATGAGTAGAGGTATTGCTGTGCCAAAGAGTATAGGCAGTTTAATAACTCTTCAGGCATAATTCCAGATTGCTCTCCAGAAAGGATTGTTTTTGCCCTTCGTTGTATCCCCATTGCTTAACAGAGTGCTTGCAACATAGTAAATACTTAATAAATGTTTATTGACTGATTGCCCTTATGCTTGACAAATTTAATGTACAGGTTAATACACCATATCCTCAAATACTCTGTCTCATTTTCTGTGATTATTGCCTTTATTTCATCTCAGCCATATGTAAGGATGAATATCATTGCCCACAAATGTTCTATCTCTACGATCAAGAGTTCTGAAATTCTTTTTTTTGCCATTACCTTTCTTTCTATCCAGTCCTGTGCTTCATCTCAGCAAAGGCTTTTTTTTTTGGTTCTTAAAGCAAATTCTAGTCACTTTATTCCTCCCTGCTTTTCTAGTTCACTACCCCTCTTCTACCCATATTCTTCTCAGCATATTTTGGTATCTTGACTGTTGTAATTAGACAGTTTCTTTTTACACTGTTCTCTATCCCTGAATCTTCCACTATGTGCCTTTTCTCTTACTCAAATGCTACTATGCTTCTGGAGGAAATTAAAAAGTTGTGCTGACTGGAAACTGATGTTGTCTAACCTTACCTAATCCCCCACTGCTATACACCAATTCTTTCACCCTTCCCTTGTTATTATCTCCTTGCCAATCTCCCTACAGTGTTTGTTCCAGACCTCTTTTCCCCTTAAGTCACCTATACTACTCCCTTTTGTCTCCTTTAAATTTTTTATTGATATCTTTTGTTTTTACATCAGCTTATTTTTTCAACATATGCTTTCCTTGTCCACATCCAGAGAGCTACCCTTTAATCATTGAATTAAAAGTGGAAAAAAAGAGCAGTTCAGCAAAACTAACCAATACATCAAACATATTTGATATTATAGATAACACTCTACACCCATAGTCAACCACCAACATCCTTTGCAAAGAAGGGAGGAGGCACATTTTCATATCTCTTCTTCAGGGTCAAGTTTGCTCATTATAATTAACAGAGTTCAATTTGGATTAAAAAATCCATTTACAGTTGTGTATTCTTATGTATTATCTTCCTGCTTCTACTTACGTCATGTTGTGTCAACTGATGTCTTCCTGTGCATCTTCATATTCTTTAAATTTATCCTTTTGTACAGAACGTTATTCAATTACATTAATATACCACAAATTATTTAGCAGTTTTAAATTGATAAGCATCTACTTGTTTTCCAATTCTTTGCTACCACAAAAAACTTCTGTCTCACTTTTAGCAGAAGACTTTGTTTCATAGTTGACTGCAATGTAGTCAGTCATGAGTTTTGTTTTCTCCCCAGTGCTATATCTCAGATTCAGTCAACATCATCTCTCATTCTATCCTGTCTTGTTCCAGTCTTAGATAAAGAAGTTGAACTTCCCTTTCAAGGCCAAGCCTTCTACTTATAGCCTTGGTCATAACCCTTCCTGTATTTGCTGTAATTTGCTCCTTTGATCATCCCTTCTCTTTCAAATCATCCACTGGATCCAAAATGCACAGATCTCTTTCATCTTTTCATAAACCATGGCATTTGACCCTTCTATTGTTCCATCTCTCTCCTTCCTTTAATAGTTAAATTCCTGGAAAATGCTGCTTATGATCATCAACTCCACTTATGTACATTGGCTTCTGAATTCATCTGTCTCCAGAGCTCTAGTCCTATATCACAAATTGCCTGCTGGGTCTTGTTAAGTTTATTTCCTCCATATTTCTCCCATCCGTCTTCCTCTCTCCACTCACATGGCCACCATCTTATATTAGGCCATGAACACTTCTTGCTTGTATTATTATAATACCCTTCCTGTTTCCTGTGTTTTCATCCTCAAATCTGTCCTCCACATAGTTGCCAAATTGATATTCTTTTTAAAAATAATCTTTTCTTTCCCCCAATTATGTGTAAAAACAATTTTTAACATTTTAAAAAAATTTTTGAGTTTGAAATTCTCTCCCACCCTCCCAGAGACAATAAACAATCTGATATAGTTTATACATTAACATTCATTTAAAGAAAATTTGAATTCCAAATTTTCTCTCTCACTCTCTCTTTTTCCCACTTATTGAGAAGGCAAATAATTTGATATGGATTATACATGTGAAGTCATGCAAAGCATATTTCCATATTAGTCATGTGGTAAAAGAAAACGGACACAAAAAGAAAAAAAAATATGCGTCTATCTACATTCAGACTCCATCAGGTCTTTCTCTGGAAATGGATAGAATTTTTCATCATAAGTTCTTTGGAATTATCTTGGATTGTTGTGTTGTAGAGAATAGCAAAGTCATTCAGAATTGATCATTACAGAATATTGCTGTTACTGTGTCAATGTTCTCCCAGTTCTCCTCATTTTACTTAGCATCAGTACATGTAAGTCTTTTCAGGTTTTTCTGAGAGCATCCTGATCATCATTTCTTATAGAACAACAGTATTCTATCACAATTATATGCTATAGCTTGTTTGGCCATTCCCCAATTGATGGGCATCCCCTCAAATTTCAATTCTTTGCCACCACCAAAAGAGCTGTTATAAATATTTTTGTATGTATAGATCCTTTTCCTTTTTGTTTTTATATAGATGAGACACAGAACTAGTAGTGGTATTGTTGGGTCAAAGGGTATGCATGGTTTTATAGTCCTTTGCACATTGTTCTAAATTGCTCTACAGAATGGTTTATTCAGTTCACAACTCTGCCAGCAGTGCATTAGTGTTCCATTTTTTCCACATCACCAACATTTGTCATTTTTTATGTCATAATAGCCAATATTATAGGTATGGGGTAGTACCTCAGAGTTGTTTTAACTTTCATTTCTCTAATCACTAGAGATTTAAAACATTATTTCATATGACTATCCATGGCTTTGATTACTTCATCTGAAAGCTGTCTGATCATATCCTTTGACCATTTATCGGTTGGGAATGGCTCTTTTTTTATATACATTTTACTAGGTTCTCTATATGTTTGAGAAATGAGGCCTTTATCAGAGAAACTTGTAAAAATATTTGCACAGTTTTGATTATTAACTCTGTATTTCCCTCCATCCTATCCTCCCCCTTGTTTATCCTATTCTCTCTCTCCTTTCCTCCTGTCCATCCTCAAAAGTGTTTTGCTTCTGACTAGCATCTCCCCAGTCCATCTGTCTTTCTTTCAGCCTCCCTTCTCCTTTCTTATCCCTGTCCCCTCTTATTTTCCTGTAGGGTAAGACAGATTTCCAAATGAGTGCATATGTTATTTCCTCTTAGAGCTAATTCCAATGAGAGTCAGGTTCATGTTTTCCCTCATGCCCCTCATTTCCCTCTCCACTATAAAAGCTCTTTCGTGTGGGATAATTTACCTCATTATACTTCTCCCTTTCCCCTTCTCCTAGTGCATTCCTCTTTCTCACCCCTTAATTTTATTGTTTTAGATATAATTCCATCATATTCAATTCACATCTGTGTCCTCTGTCAATGTATATTCCTTCTAACTAGCCCCAACAATAAGAAAGTTCTTAGGAGTTACAAGTATTATCCTCCCATGTAGGAATATAAACCATTTAACCTTATTGAATCCCTTATGAGTTCTCTTTCTTGTTTATATTTTTATGCTTGTCTTGTTTTTGTATTTGAAAGTAAAATTTTCTATTCAGCTCTGGTCTTTTCATCAGGAATGCTTGAAAGTCTTTTATTTCATTTAATATGCCTCATTATACAGGCTATCCCCCATGCTTAGAATGTTCTTCCTTCTCACCTCTGCCTTCCGGAATTCCTAAATCTCCTCAGGGTTCTGATCAAATGCCATTTCCTTTATAAGGCCTTTCCTATTCTCCCCAGTTATTTCTCCCAGTATCTCAATTTATTCAGTTCACATAACCATTAAAATTGAGATGAACACAATAGATGATAGAAGCCTGATTTACAAATGTATTGACAGGCTAAATAATAGGTGAAAGCTCATAATGTTAGATTTAATGAGGATAAATATAAATCCTTCTTTTGAACTTTAAAATCAATAGAAAAATAAAAGATAGAGGAAGACATTGTTAGAAAGTAAATTTTTTTGATAATGATCTGGGAGTTTTAGTGGACCGCAAGTTAGATATTAGTCAGGGACAAGGCAGTTAAAACCCTCAATATTTTAGATTTCATTAAACAGTAAGTCAATAAACATTTATTAAGTGCCTACTGTGTCAAATACTATACTAGGCATTGGGGATACAAATACAAAGAATAAAACAAACCTTACTTGTGAGATGTACATTCTAAAAGGGGTGACAACAAGCACCGTGCACAAATAAGTATACACAGAATAAATACAAAGAGAATAACTCCCCCCCTCCCCATAGAATGTAGATAAATGTTAGGTAATTTAGGAGAGAGAGCATTAGTGGTTGAAGAGAACAGGAAAGGCTTCTTGTAGAAGATGTTGATCAACTGTTTCTTGAAGGAAGAAAGGAGTTCTACTTAATAGGAGTACAGTATTCAAATACCTACAGTATTGTGTCTAATTCTGCATTCCACATTTTAACAGGGGCATTGACAAACTAGAATGTATCCAGAGGTGGGCCACCCACTGAGAGCAAACGTACTTAAAAATGTGGCATCAGATCTAATCATGTACCATTGTTGTTCAGTTGTTTCAGTTGTATCTGACTCTTTTTGGCCCCATTTGGGGTTTTCTTGGCAAAGATACTGGAGTGATTTGCCAATTCCTTCTACTTGACAGATGAGAAAACTGAGGCAAACAGGGTTAAGTGAGTTGCTGAGGATCACATATCTAGTAAGTCTCAGAGGCTGGATTTGAGCTCAGGACAACGAATTTTCCTGATTCCAGCTCCAGCACTCTATCTGCTTTGCCACTCAGCTGCCCCACATGAAGAAGACTCAGTTTCAGGAGTTTTTCCTTTAAGTGAGGTCTCAGGCTAATAGGATCATAGATTTGGCTCTGCACTGGATCTAGTCCAACTCTTTCATTTTGCAAATAGAGACACTGAAGCTCAGAGAGATTATGCAGTTTGCCCAAGGTCACCTGGGTAGTTTGTAGCAAAGCCAAGATTTGAACCTAAGTCCTCTGATACTAAATCTAGTAATCTGCCCATTGAAGAATAACAGTAAGTTTTCTAGCCTTCTAGGTATGTAATGAGCTGAAGTGAATCTACTGCAAGCCAAGCATAGATAATGTTACATAGATACTCTCAGAAAGCCAAGTTCAAGCATAATCATCATATTCATGAAGCAGCAGGAATGAGATAAGTATTCACTGTGTCTAGGACATTGTAATAAGAACTGGGAATCCAAATACAAGCAGAATCCAAATACAAGCAGTCTCTGTCCTCAGTCAATAAGCATTTATAAAACCTCACTATGTGCCAGTTGCTAAGCATGGGGAATGAAAATATAACAGAATGAAAGACAGTTCCTGGCCTCAAGGAGCTTATATTCTAATGGGGGCAGACAATGCATAAAAGGGAATTGAAAAGGGGGAAAGGTATCCAGTGCAGGTGTATGGTAGAGAAAGTGCTGATATGGCAGAGATGAGTCAGGAGTGCAACCTAGACAGGAATGAAGGCATTTTTTGGCTGCAGCCTCCTCCTTAAGTTGGTGGTTCTGGGAAAAAGCAACTAATCAGAGAGAGAGAGAGAGGCCTCAGCGGTGAAACGTACTTCCAATGTGAGAAATAGTACAGGGGTAGTGTGAGCTTACAGAGTGAAGGAGTTTCTATGATCTGGTAGAAAAAGATCCTGTGGAAATGAAGCAGTAGTTGAACCTGGAAAGGAATGAAGACATGGCTGGCCTGGGTCTCTTCCTCAATTTGGAGAAGAAGGGATCGGCCAATCAGGAGACATGACAAGGGAGGAGGTACCAGACTGGCATTCATCCATTAGACAAGTGATGAGTTATTGTATGCTGAATAATGATAGCAAGGGAAACACTTGAAGTCTCAGGATAACTTAACGGGAAATATTGTCTAAGAAGTAAAAAAAAACGAGAAGTGGCCCTAGAAATTAAAAAGCTGGGCCATTATGTAATGTAATAATAGAAACTAATTTATATTATGTAATATATTAATTAATGTTATGTGATATATAGATACATGTTTTATAAGTGTTAGGATTAATATCCTGATATTCATCTGTCTTCTTACTATGAATATTTTTTCTTACTCTACCAGAATAAAATTACATCAGGATGAAGAATTTTCAAATGAAACAAATAATTTCAGAAGTTTTCTCCTAAATGTATGTGTATTTGTGTGTTTGTGTATGTGTGTGTGTGTGTGTGTGTGTGTGTGTGTGTGTGTGTGTCTTTACCTGTGAAATTGACATGGTGAGTTCCAAGTGTGGAAACTCTATTCAGTTCATCAATTTGTCTATAATTTATGGTCTAAATTGTCTGAGGTCACTGACAGGTTAAGTTACTTACTTAGGATCATAAAGGTAGCATATGTCTAAGGCAAGACTTGATTTCAGGCTAGCCCTCTATCTACTATACCACCTTGCCTTCCTACTCTTGAATTAGTATCTAAAAGTAGTCTTTGTATTTGTTTACATATAACTGTTATATCAAGTATGCTTAAAAAATCTATGTGAGAGATCATTTCTTTACATATATGAAAAGAATTACAAATATATTAGAACAGCTGTAAAATAAATCACTTTGCAAAATCTGCTACAGCATATAGCCTAGAGATATTTTATAACCAAGTGTTAAGAGTCCAGCTTCATAACACTAGCAGCCTCACATTGTTCATCATTATGCAATGTAAGGAGGATAGCAGTGCTATGAATGGATATTTTTGTTGCTGGAGCAATTTCACGGTGCCCATCTTTGGATTTTAAGGCACATAGCAAATGCTTAACAAGCATTTGGTCAATGAATGAATTAATTTTTTTTTTCCAGGAGGTGGACTACATTTATTTTTTAATTGGCAAAAAGACAGATAGATTTGCCTGGTGGAAATTTAAGTTAAAAACACAGCAACAGTATGACCAACTACTACTATAATCTTCTAGACAGTAGGGAGATACTTCTCAATTTTCAGGTTCTAGTGTCCATTTCATTCTGAATAGTGATAATTTCATAGACATCACTTAGACAAGACTACAATCAATATATTGCAAGTTGTAGTGAACCAAGAAATATTAGTAATTTAAGATGTAATATTTTCAAGGAATGGGGAAGCAAGGCATCTTCATTTTTGTTTACCGTGTTATGCTGAATCTATTTAGAGTGTCAAGATAGCTGTCTGGAATGTCAAAGTGAGAGAAAGACGGTTACACTTGGACCCAGGAAAGACATGGATTTGAATCCTACCCCTGATACTCAATGATTGTGAGACCCTAGTCAAGTCACTTATACATTTTGAGTGCCAATTTCCTCGAATGAAAAAATCTTGGAAATGATAACAATATGTATAAAAGTTACATCACAGGGTATAGTTGTAAGGGTCAAATGAGATACTTTTGTGAAGTGATTATAACCCTTAATGCATTATGTAAAATTTAGCTATTAGAAAAGGAGGCATTCAATAAGGTAGCATTTGTTAGGCAACATGTGTCTGGCACCGTGCTGAGTGCTGGGGATACAAAGAAAGGCAAAAACTTCAAACAACTATGTGGTTTAATAGATAATGCTGGGCCTGGAGACAGGAGGACCAGAGTTCAAATCCAGCCTCAGGCAGTCACTAGCTGTGTGACCTTGGTCAGGTCACTTAATCTGTTTCCCTCAGTTTCTTCAACTCCAAAATGGGGATAATAATACCACCTATCTCCTGGAGTTATTGTGAGGATCAAACTGGATAACATTTGTGAAGTGCTTAGCAATGCCTGGCACATATTAGAAATCATATAAATTATTATTATTATTATTAAACAACCATTCTACATCCTCAAGAAGCTCACAGTCTAGTGGAGGCGGAGTGGTAAAGGGGAAAGAGTGCTGAATTTGGAGTCAGAAGACTTGAATTAAAATGTTATCTATGTTGCTTACTCTGTGTGTGTGTGTGTGTGTGTGTGTGTGAGACCCAGGCTTCAATTTCTTCATTAGTAATAATAACAATAGCTGCATAAAGAGTGCTTTATGATTTGTGAAGCATTTTACAAATATTTTATCATTTTTATCTTCACAACAATCCCAGGAGGCAGATGCTATTATTATCCTCATTTTACAAATATGGAAACTTTTTTCCTTCCTTCCTTCCTTCCTTCCTTCCTTCCTTCCTTCCTTCCTACCTCCCCCCTTCTCTTACTATTTTATTCTGAACTTAATAAAGCAAGCATTTCAATAAAGCAGTAGAATAGAAAAAAAATTACTGTACATGAAACTGCAAATCTGTTATGTATAACTTGCTATTCCTTTTAAACATATAATAAAGTTATCATGTAACTTTTCCCCCTTCCCCCTCCAAGATGGCTAACATTAGACAAAAATGTGTATATATGTATGTATCTCTCTCTGTATGTGTGTGTGTGTGTGTGTGTGTGTGTGTGTGTGTATATATATATATATATATATACACATATATGTATATATATATATATGTATAAAACCATTCTATACATACTTCTATTTATCAGTTCTTTCTCTGGATGCAGAGTGTCTTCCTTCACATGTTCTTTGTAGTTACTTTGAGTATTTAAAATATTCAAAATTACTTAGTCACTAGAAGTTGTTCTTAAACAATGTTGCCATTACTGTATACAATGTTCTCTGGGTTCTGCTCATTTCACTCTTCATTATTTTGTGCAAGTCTATCATGTTTTTCTAAGATCATTGAGCTCATCGTTTCTTATAGTACAGTAGTATTCCATCACAATTATACGCATGACTTTTTCAGCCATTCCCCAATTGAGGCATCCCCTCAATTTCCAGTTCTTTGCTACCACAAAGAGAGCTGCTATAAATATTTTAGATTAGAACATATAGATTCTTTTCCTTTTCATCTTGGGAAGCAGACTGAGTAGTGGTATTGCTGACTCAAAGGGTATAGGAAGTTTAATAACTCTTTGGGTATAATTCCAGATTGCTCTCCAAAATGATGGGATCAGTTCATAGTTCCACCAGCAGTGAATTAGTGTCCCAGTTTTTCCACATCTCCTTCAATATTTGTCACTTTCCCCTTCAGTCATTTTACCCAGTCTGATACGTGTAAAATGATATCTTAAGTTGGTTTTAATTTGCATTTCTCTAATCAATAATGATTTAGCACATTTTCATGTGACTATAATTTATTTTGATCTAAAAGAAAGTGATTATATTGAAATATAGTTATCAATTTTTTTAAAAGTTCATGGACCTCAGGTTAAGAACCCCTGATCTAAATAACAACTGGTATTTCCTGCAAAGCATTTTAACTAGGCACTTACATTAACTTTGTGAGATAGGTACTACAACCATTATTATCCAACTCATTTTTTCAATTTGTGTTACAAGTCTGCCATATACTAGACAAAAAGGGAAATGTGTTTTTGTGTTTCAACAGTTCTATTATCAGTTAACAACTTCTCTTCATAGTTTTAATTGCTTTTATTGGTTTTATCAACTCCTATTGGATCAGCTAAAATGTAATCTCTGTGTGGCAAGGTTAATAAGAGGAAAGCAAACTCTTTGCACCAGAATCAATTGGATAATAGTGTGTCATTATTCTTTATGAAATGCAACATAAAAATAATCATTAAGTAATGAAGCTTTTGTGCCCAGGGAAGGGGATACTACTGAATATAGACTTCTTTTCATGGCATGGGTAGAAAACATTTAGAGCTGGGAGTCCAATAGGTTGATTATCACCAATCAGTTGATGAAGAAGACTGACCTGAGTTGACCTTTAAGGAGGTGTTGCAAGGCCTAACCAATCAGATCTGCCTAAAGACTGAAGGGGCTGTGTGCCATCCAGGAGGCCCTGGAAGGGGCCAAGAATGGGAGTTACCAGCAGGTGAAAGGGAAGCATTGTTAGCAGGAAGCCAGGAGAAATCAGGCCAGGAAAACAGAATGAGAGGGAGAGAGTCACCATGCCACAAAATTAGCAATCAGCAGTGGTACAGAATGCTACCTAGCTATTCCTCTGGATTGGGAGTCAGTTGAAAGCAGGGAATGTGGGGATTAAAGAGCCAAGTGAGGAGATGGGTTGAGGTAGAACAGTAACTAGGAATTCTGGTGCCTTGGGTAAATTCAAGTAGGAAGTGGAATATGTGTATATTCATTGGGGGAAGGGTTGTAGAGGAGTTATGAAGCAGTTTACCTTGGTTGGATGCATTTTCAATGGGAAATGAGGTGGCCCATGCCCTAGAGAATCTAGCTCCAGGTCACCTATGCCCTGAGATGTACCAGCTTCTGGGGAAAGGTGGTGAGGAGGAGGTAGAAGGGAAGAGACATGATAGTGGAAGAATATAGACACTAAGGAGGAATCCTCAGGAGGGACATTGTGCTCTATGAGTCTGGTGGACTAGAGTTCTGATGCAGGAAGCATGCATACCTGCTGAATGTTGCTGGCCTGGGAAAAGTCTTACCTTAGTTATGGCTTTGATGTGAGATCAGCCATCAGATAACAGAAAGCAAGCTAGAGGAGGTGTTTCACTGTCAGTTTTGTCCTGCTCAGTAAACTTGCTACCTGCTACTTTTTATAGCATGAGTTGGCTATTCTCTCTTCTGACTAATGAAGGGGCAAGGAGCAGGAAATGTATGTCATACAAAATATGCAAGGTATGGCTAGATTTCAGTGTATCTGGAAAAAAAAAGATCTGAGAGTTTTACTTGACTACAACCTTAATGTGAGTCAGCGATCTGATATGACAGCTAAAAAAACTAATTCATTCTTGGGAGCATTGAGAGAGTCGGCTTCCAGGAATAGAGAGATGATAATCCCATTGCACTCTGTCCTTATCAGACTTCTTCTGGAATGCTGTGTTCAATTTTAGGTCTCACAGTATAGGGAGGAAAATGACAATCTGGAAAGTGTTTAGAGGTCAACTAGGATAGTGGAGGGCTTTGAGTATTGATTGAAAGAATTATGGATGGTTAGTCTGGAGGAGAGAAGGCTCAAGGGTGGAGGGATAATAATAGTTGTCTTCATGTATTTGAAGGGTTGTCATACTGAAGAGGTGTTAGATTTGTTCTGTTTGGCTTTGGAGTACAAACACAGTAGCAATGGGTGGAAGTTACAAAGAGGCTTGATGTCAACAAAAACTCACTAATAATTAATGGTGTGTTAAGTCATTTTTCAGTCATGTCCGACTCTTCATGACCCTGTTTGGGGTTTTCTTGGCAAAGATACTGGAATGGTTTGCCATTTCCTTCTCCAGCTTATTTTACTGTTGAGGAAACCGAGGCGAACAGGTTTAGTGACTTGCCCAAGGTTACATGGTTAGTGACTGTCTGAGGCTGGATTTGAACTCAGAAAGAGGAATCTTTCTGACTTCAGGTCTAGCACTCTATCCACTGTGCCACCGAGCTGCCCTTCCTAACAAAGTTACCACAAAGTTAAATGTGCTGCCTTAGGGGGTAGTGGGTTTCCTGTCTTTGAGACCTTCAAACACTCTCTGTATAATTGCTCGATATTATAGTGGGGATTTCTTTTGGGGCATAGGCTAGGATATATGATTGCTAAAGTCCTTTGCAGCTTTAAAGTTCTGTGATTCTGTCATGGGATGATAGCTACTTCCATGGTCCTCCCTCCTGCCCCCACTCCTTGCTAGCATTTTAAGAGGCAAGTGTCCACTGCTCCTTAATCTATAGAAGCCATGGAATACTGTTTACGCTGAGAGGAGCTATCTAGTTGAAGAAGTTACACAGAAATCTGGTTCGTGGGGGCTAGCTGCCATAGCAAGCCACAAAAATATTCCTGCTTCCACAGAACAACTCAGGGTGACAAACTGAGATAACTCTTTGCTAAATGCAGTAGCAGCTTACTTACCCTAGTACTGAATTACTGCTGCCTGAACCCAAGAATGCACTTGCTCCTTGTCTCCTTTTAGACCTTGTTGTGACTCAGCTATTTCTGTAATCACTGCCTGTGGCCCTTTCAGCTCTATGACCCCATACATTCTTGAATTTGGCTTATTTCTACTATAACTCTGTAATTTGCCTATTCAAGTACTCTTTGTACGTATGCTGTTGTTGGTCAGCTAGGTGACTCAGTAGATAGAGTGCTGGGCCTGGAGTCAGGAAAGCTCATCTTTCTGAGTTCAAATCTGGCCTCAAACACTTACTAGATGTATGACCCTGGACAAGTCACTTAACCCTATTTGCCTCAGTTGCCTCATCTGTAAAATGAGCTGGAGAAGGAAATACTCCAGTATCTTTGCCAAGAAAATCTCAAATGGGGTCACAAAGAGTTGGACATGACTAAAACAGCTAAAAAAAAAAGTACTATGATTCTGTCACCAGTCTGCTCAAGAACTCCTTCGATGTGTAACTGTGCCTAGTCCTCCTACCTTTCACCCTCTACCACCCCTACCTCCCACCCCCATGTACCCACTTCTCCAACCAAGGATTGACATTTTGATGAGTACCATAGAAACTGCTTTGCTTCAGCCCACAAGAGGCCCTGAATAGCACAGCAAGCAGTGTGGAGGGTGGCATGTCATTTCCCCAAATGTCAACACTTTAAATTCTAGTGAGCCATGGAGAGACCACAGATTATTTCACCATGGTTTATTCTCATATATATTGATAAAATGGATTTTGAGGGACAGCAACTTTATTGGTTCCTTGTACCTCACTTTCTTAAATGCCTTTCCTACCCTCAAAATCTATTGCTACTTTGCTTTGAATTCTATCAATATCTTTTCCCTGTTCACGGTCAGTCAGCATGTTTTTGTCAGTTCCTATTTAGTAGGCAACAGCCTTGGGCCACAAGTTTCCCATGGTGATGAGGGGGAGAGTCTTATTAAAGAAACCCTCAAAATCTATTGCTACTTTGCTTTGAATTCTATCAATATCTTTTCCCTGTTCACGGTCAGTCAGCATGTTTTTGTCAGTTCCTATTTAGTAGGCAACAGCCTTGGGCCACAAGTTTCCCATGGTGATGAGGGGGAGAGTCTTATTAAAGAAGGAGAAAGAGAAAGGTACCCTACAAAACAGAAAGGGAAGCAGTCTCCGAAGAAGAGTAGAAGAAATAACAGTAACAGTGTGAGGAATCTAGTGAGTAAGGAGAAGTCTTTACATACATAGCAGTCTTGGAATAACAGACTGATATAGATTAATATAGGAGATATTTTAAATTAGGATGTGTCATATGGTGTAATGATAAGTAATTGCTAGAGGTAACTATGATGCCTTGAATGCTACACATATAGTATCCAAGTCAATCACTACTTTACTGTAGAGAGTTGTTCTGTAAGTTTACAGACTGATATGGCTGAATTGGAGATCCAGATGGAGTCAGGTCAGCTAGAACAGCTTGAAAATACTACCTTTAAATGCTGAACATTAAATATCTAACAATAGGAATAAAACTAGTCTTTTATTCCTAGGCAATTAAAAAATGATCAGGAAACAAGTAAGTCTGGTAATTATTTTGGTTCAAGGAGGGGAAAACAGAGAGAGACCAGGCTTTGAGAGAAAGAGAGAGAGAGAGAGAGAGAGAGAGAGAGAGAGAGAGAGAGAGAGAGAGAGAGAGAGAGAGAGAGAGAGAGAGAGAGAGAGAGAGTGAGAGAGAGAGAGCATTTATTAAGGGTTTATTATTTGCCGAGCACTCTACTAAGCCCTTGCATGCAAGCAAAAAAGTACCTTAGCACAGTACCTGGCATATAGTAGGCACTTAATAAAGGCCTCTTTCCTCCCTTCTCTTTCTATATTCATGGAGCTTATGTTCAAATAGGGGAAAGACAATATATAAAAGGGTGGTGGAAAGCCTTGAGGAGAGGGTAGGGTAGATAGGTTTCCTGAAGGGATACAAGTAGAAAAGACCAAAGAATCAAGAGTGGGGCTAGGAGAGAACTGAGCATGGCTGATCTGGGAACTTTCTTAAAGGTTAGTCCTTACTGATCAGAAGAGGATGCCATAGGGTTGGAGGCATCTGTAGGATGAGAAGAAACAAATGAATTTTGATAAGTTAGGTGAATGCACAGAAGAGGCAATGAAAAAGGGAATAGTTCAAAGAGCAGATGTGATATTGGCCTGGGTATCAGTTACCTTCTGTTACCAGCCTAGCTGAGATGTATAGCTCACAACCATTGGCTGAAAGGGCTGACTAAGGAGTAATTTAGCCCTCCCCTCCAGGGAAGAAGTTGACCACATGTGGGATATGCTTCATGGACAATCTCTATGTGTATCCATTCTTTCCTTTGAGAGTTTGTATATTTGTGGGACAGTGAATTCAAGATTTACTCAAAGGACAGGGAGAGGGGAAAGGATAGTCTTTTATTATTTTTATTACAGTTCTGTTTTATTAAATTTCATTGCTTTAAGTGAAGCATATCTTTGACTAGTAAAAGTAAATACATCATTGGGGGCTTATAATCTATATTTGAAGGAGATTCTAACCCATAAAATACCTTGAATCTGGGGGTAGCTTTTGTGGTATCCCAAGGATGAGGAAAACCCTGGGTACTATATCAATTTTGATATATCAAACACCTGGGATCCCACTATATATTTAAGAAGAAGTTAACTGGGTTTACTTAAAAAAAAGTAACTGCATAATTGAAGATACTTGGACGATTTGAATAAGGGACCTATAACTAAGATTTAATAGTTTTTCAGAATTTAATGATCATATTATAATAAAATAATTTAAAAATTATAATGCAATTAATATATCAAAACATCATGAGATTAATAGCCTTATTGAAAAATTTCCTCAAATAATAAATTGATAAATTCACACAAATTCATGTTATATAACAAAATAATGTTTATCGGATAGAAGAGTCAGATTATCACTGGGTTGTTCTCTGATGTGACAGAAATATCACAAACTCCCCTGCTTTCTTTCCTTTTAGGAAGCTTAGATGACTTAGACCTTTTTGATAGGCCTTAGGAACAGTATTTGGACCTTTGGTATAAGACAAGTCATAGTGGGAATTGTGGGAAAGCAATATTATTAAGGTAGAGTTGAGAAAGGGAGAAATGAGATAACTACTTTGGGTATAGAGTTACATGATTAATGGTTACCAAACATGAGACCATTGGAAAGGAGCAATTGGTTTAGATATATGCTTAAAAAATCCAGGAGGAAATTGACAGTTAATGTTGCACTTTTTGTTGGCATTAGCCACTGTATTTTTTGTCTTTCAGGGCAATACAAGGAATGGGGCCTTGGCTCTATCCTCAAGTGGGATAGTAAACTAAAGAGTTGCTCTAAGCATGGATTAGCAGGAGGCCAAAGAATGGTCTTCAAGTGGAAAGGAGGAAGGCAGAAGGACAGTACAAGAAGTATCAATTTGACCAAGAGCAATTGTCTTTATTATACAAATATAGCTAAAGATTTCATCCACTATGTTACTCAATGTCACTTACATAAGGACCTAAGTGATAAATTCCTCATGGAATTTAGTATCAGGAAAATGTCTCTCTTAACATATACTTTCTTTCATTAGATGATCAGAACTATTTAACCTACACATTTCCTGTAGCTGCCGGTAAAAACAGAGTTAAATGTAGTGCTCAACTGCAAGATACTTGGTGAGATCTATTTCTTTGTCCTTAACAGCAGCAAAACCTGGCTTTAGTTCTTTAATTTTCTTCTTTCTCTTAAAAAAAAATTTTTTTGGCCTCAGAAACAGGGGTCAGGGCACCAGGCTTTTTAGATCATATGTCAGGAACAGCAGCCATAGAAGTCATGTGGACTAATAGGGAGAGGAGTGGAATGTGTTCTGAAAACAGGTTAAAGGGTATAGCAAGGTCAACAAACCTGGTATATCTCAAATCTAGACAGTTAGCCTCACTCAATTCTATCTGAAAATTCCAGGAAGTTAAATTTAGTCACTGATTCTGCCTTCAAAGTCTAACTTTAATATTTTAAGGATCTTTGATTTTTGAGTGTGTACTCCTTCCACTGATTTGGATCTTAATTCCACTCAGGTAGGCTTTTGTAAAAAGTTTCTGTAGCCCCAAATCATTAAACATCAAGCTGGGAGTGACCCTTTCTAAATTTAGCTAGGTAGGTTAGTCCTCAGATGACAAGATGTTTCATCATTGAGTACATATTTTGAACATGAGGTTGAACTCTGCTGCCTTGAACTCTAGCCATCAGGAACCCACGTTCTCCAGGTTCCACAATAAAGTATTACAGAAGAATTTGAAGAGTTAACTTTCCATTACAAAATGGAAAAAAAAATTATTACTTAGGATATCTGGGAGGTTTCTTCTAGGATCAACACTAGGAAAATGTGTTAGTTTTCCCTCACTTTTTTGCAGATAAGTTTTAACCTTTTGTTTTTATATCAGAAACTTTTCTGATTGTATTTTGACCTGTCCGCCAAAAGAGCCCTCCCATAGCTCGATGGTGCACTAAATAAAGCAGTGCTTGGAGTCGGGTAGATCTAAGTTCCAGTCCTACTTCAGACACTAATTTAGCTGTGTGACCCTAGGCAAGTCACTTAAGGCTTTTAGCTGTAGTTTCCTCATCAGTAAAATGAGATTAATAAGAACACCCTACCCCCAGGGTTTTTGTGAGGATCAAATGTGATAATTAATAGGTTAAAAATGAACTAAGACTTTTGGGATACCTGTATATGTAAAGTACCTTGCAAACCTTAAAGCATTATATAACTGCTAGCTATTATAATTATTGTCATTAAAAAGAAAAGTTAAGCAAAACCAGCTAACATAGTAACAACATGACAATATATACAAATTTCCACTCCTATAGTTTTCCACCTCTCCTGGAAGGAAGGAGATGATTCCTCATCTTTTTGTAAAAAAAAATACATTTTACTGAATTTTTTCTTTATATCACAGTTATTTTAAGTCTCCCCTCCCCCATCTATTTCTCCCTTGCAACAACAACAAAAAAAACTAAGCAAATTATTTGATGTGATGAATGCATCTGACAATACATTCTCTCTCTCTCTCTCTCTCTCTCTCTCTCTCTCTCTCTCACACACACACACACACACACACACACACACACACACACACACACTCCTGGTATTGTCCTGAATCTCTGCCACAGAGAAAGGTCTCTCTTTTCTCTGGCACATTTTGTGATCTTTTTGGTTACTTGCAATTAGATTTCTGTCTAGTGATTTTTCCTTTACATTGCTATAATCATTGTATACAATGCTCTTTTATTTTTTTCTTCTTTTTATCTTTATCAGTTCATATAAATTTTCCCACATTTCCCCCCTAAATTCCTGTTTGTCATTTATTATTGTAAAATAACATTCTACTACATTTGTATGCCAAAGTTTTTTCACCCAGTTTCCAATTGATGGGCACCCACATTGTTTCTACTTCCTTGCTACCAGAAAGAACAATGCTATGATTATTTTAGAGTATGTTGGATTCTTTGTATCTGTCATTGATCTCCTTGGCTATGTGGCTAGTAAGAGAATCAGTGGATCAAAGGATATGGATACTTTAGTCCTTTTCTTCCATAATTCTAAATGATTAGCCAGAATGGTCAGATCAATATATATATATATATAACTTCACCAATATATTAATATGTATGTCTTCCCAAAGCCCTTCCAACATTGACTTTTCCCATTTTTTTTGGGGGGAGGATGGGTGAGAAGATTTTGACAAGATTTTGCACAGTGTGAGGTGAATCCTTATTGTTTTATTTTTAATTTTGCTATTAGCAATTTGGAGCAAGTTTTTATATTGTAATTTAGAATATGCAGTTCTTCTGTTGAAAGCTACTATTCTTATCTGACCACTTATCTATTGCAGAATGACACTTGGTGCTATATATTTGTGTAAATTCTCTATATATTTTGGATATCATAATTTTATTGGTTATATTTGGTGCAAATATTTTTCTACTTTATAATTTCTTTTTTATTTTTGGTGATCTCATTTGTGAGAAAACTTTTAAATTGCATGAAGTTGAAATCTCATATGTTATCTTTTAGGTTCTCCTCTATCTCTTTTTAATCTAGAAATCTCCTCCTATCCATAGCTATGAAAGATGCTTGATACTGTTCTCTCCCAATATTTTTTTTAGTGTTTTAACCTTTTATAGTCAGCTTGTTAATTTGTTGTAGTATGTGGTATAATATGTAGGTTTAGAACTAATTTGTGCCTAATTGCTTTCCAACTTTTGTAGTGAAGAGAATAGAAAACTAGGCCTGAATTCAGTAAAATTGAGTTCAAATCTGGCTTCAAACTTGCTAACTATGTGACTCTGGGCAAGTCTTTTAACTTCTATTTGCCTCAGTTCCCTCACTTGTAAAATGGGCATAGATAATAGCACCAGCCTAACAGGATTGTTGCAAATCTCAAATGAGAATATTTATAAGATGCTTAGCACAATGCCTGGCACATAATAGGTGCTTAATAAAAATTTTTTTCTTTTGCTTGTTCCCAGAACTTTTGTTAGGAAGGGAACTATTCCTTCAGTTACTGCGTTTTTGGAGTTATCAATAACATTTGTCATTCCTCCAGTTTTCTGTGTTGTTGGACTATTGTTTTTATTTCTAATTTTTTTTTACTTATCTAGAATGTTCCACTGATACACTGTTGTGTTTTTAAACTAGTACTAAAGTGTTTTAATGACTCTTTTTTTAATACTAGAAATCCTATGGCCCCTTTGTTTGTACTTTCTCCCATGATTTCCCCAAGTAGTTTATTCTTCTAAATGAATTTTGTTTTAATTATAACCAGTTTCAAAAATTATCTCTTTGGTTATTGGATTGTTATTGAACTACATTAAATTAACCTACATGATATAATATTTTTTATTATATTGGCATAGCTCAATCATTAGCAAAGCCTATCTCTTCAATTAATTGTCTCATTTTATTTCTATAATGTTTTTATAGCTGAATTTACATTAATTATATATATCCTATTAAATTTACTTCCACCTAGTTCATGCTTTTTGTAGTTATTTTAAATGGAATTCATTTTACTGTCCGTTCTTCCTGCTTTTTGTTAGTATTATAGAGAAACGCTGATGATTTTATGGAGAAAACTAACTTTACTGAGGAATAGGTTAGCTTCTTTTTTTTTAAATCTTTAGATTATGCCTTTATCATTCCTTTTCATCTACCTTGTCTGTTTCCTGGTCCCACTCCCTTGTCTTGCATTTACTAGTCAAAAAGAACTGTGACTATATCTTATCCTACCTCAACCCTTCCCTAAATGCCCCATCCCACTATTACAGACAAGTTTTATTTAAGAACTCTGCCATCCATAAAAGTGTATTTCAGTGATACAGCAGGTAATATCTATTCCTTTCATGGTAATGAAGCAACATAGGAATCATACTGACACCAAACAATAAAAAAAAGGTTTTTCTTTCTTTTCTGCTTTAGGGAGAACAAAGCAAGCTATGCTATTCCTTAATAGAGTTTTGTACATGATAACACATCGTGATAACACGTAGTGAGAAGAACAAAGAAAAGGTACACTATTCACCGTGAAGTGTCTGTAAATGGTGATCACATCTTTCAGTGGCATAAAGAACTTCACCTTCTGTTTTAAACAGAAAACACGATGGAAGTTGGAGTTTGATAAAGTTCTAGTGTAAGCAGAAGAAGGGTTGCATGAAGAACATAAGTTGAATTTCATTTAAGATTTTTAAAAAATTCTGAATTTAACAAAGGTCAGAAAAGGAATATTTTGATATACAAAGTAGAACATAAAAGAAGGACTGTATATAAAACCATGAATCTCAATTCATGCTGCTTGGTTTTTTTTTATGTGTGAAAATTTTTATATTTTTAAAAAAATTACATGTAAAAATAATTTTTAACTTTCATTTTCTAAAATTTTGGGTTCCAAACTCTGTCCCTGAATCCCTTCCCTAACCCCTCCTTGACAGGTAAGCTATTAGATATAGATTATACATGTGCATTCATGCAAAATATATTTTCATATTATCCATGCTGCAAAAGGAAATACTGACCAAAAAAAAAAAACCAAACAACCAAACCCCACCTCCAAAAAAAATATAAACTTAAAAAAAAAACTTCAATCTGCCTTGAGACTCTATCAGTTCTTTCTCTGAAGGCGGATAACATTTTTCATTATAAAACCTTCAAAATTATCTTGGATCATTGTACTGCTGAGAATAGTTAAGTCATTCACAGTTGACCATTTTATAATACTGCTAATAGTGTGTACAATGTTCTCCTGGTTCTGTTTACTTCATTTTGCATCAGTTCATGCAAATCTTTCCAGATTTTTCTGAAAGCATTCTGCTCATCATTTCATTTTTTTAAAAAAATCAATTAATTTTTAATTTAGGGAAGGGTTGAGGTAGGATAAGATATACTCAAAGTTCTTTTTGACTAGTAAATGCAAGACAAGGGAGTGGGACCAGGAAACATTTTCAACATTCACTTCCACAAGATTTTGAGTTCCAAATTTTCTCCACATCTCTCCCCTCCCCCCACCCCAGGATGGCATGAATTCTGAATACACCTTCCCCCAAAATGCCCTCCCTTCTATCACCTCCCAACCCCTCCCCCCAGTCTCTTATCCCCTTCCCCTTCTATTTTCCTGTAGAGCAGGATAGAATTCTATACCCTATTGCCTGTATATTTTATTTCCCAGTTGCATGTAAAAACCATTTTTAACATTTGTTTTTAAAACTTTGAGTTCCAAATTCTCTCTCTTCCTCCCTCCCCACCCACCCTCATTAAGAAGACAACATATGTATACATGAGGTTATACTTGTTTAGTGACGCAAACACTTCCATAATAGTCATGTTGTGAAAGACTAACTAAAATTCCCTCCATCTTATCCTGCTCTCCCATTTATTCTGTTCTCTCTTTTGACCCTGTCTTTACTCAAAAGTGTTTGCTTCTGATTGCCCCCTACCCCAATCTGCCCTATCATCCCCCACCTTCTTGTCCCCTTTTCCCCTATTTTCCTGTAAGGTAAGATAGATTTCCACACCCAGTTGAGTATGTTATTCCTTCCTTAAGACAAATCCTATAAGAGTAAAATTTATTCATTCCCTCTCATCTCCCCCCTCTTCCTCTTCCACTGTAAAAGCTTTTTCTTGCCTCTTTTATGTGAGATAATTTACTCCTTCTACCTCTCCTTTTCTCCTCCCAATATAATTCTCTCTCACCCCTTAATTTTAGTTTTTACATATCATCACTTCATATTCAATTCGCTTTGTGCCCTCTGTCAATGTATTTATTCCCTCCAACTACCCTGCTACTGAGAAAGGTCTAATGAGTTGCAAATATCATCTTTCCATATAGGAATATAAACAGTTCAACTTTAATAAGTCCCTTATGATTTCTCTTTCCTGTTTACCTTTTCATGCTTCTCTTGAGTCTTGTATTTGAAAGTAAAATTTTCTATTCAGCTATAGTCTTTTTATCAAGAATGCTTGAAAGTCCTCTATTTTATTGAATGTCCATTTTTCCCCCTGAAGGATTATACTCAGTTTTGCTGGATAGGTGATTCTTGGTTCTAATGTTAGCTCCTTTGACCTCCTGAATATCATATACCAAGATCCTTTAATGTAGAAGCTGCTAAATCTTGTGTTATCCTGATTGTGTTTCCACAATACTTGAATTATTTTTTTCTGGCTTCTTGCAATATTTTCTCCTTGACTTAGGAACTCTGGAATTTGGCTACAATATTCCTAGAAGTTTTCCTTTTGGGTTCTCTTTCAGGAGGTGATTGGTGGATTCTTTCAATTTCTATTTTGCCTTCTGGTTTTAGAATATCAGAGCAGTTTTTCTTGATAATTTTTTGAAAGATGATGTCTAGGCTCTTTTTTTTTTATCATGGCTTTCAGGTAGTCCAATAATTTTTGGAGTTTCTTTCCTGGATCTATTTTCCAGGTCAGTTGTTTTTTTCCAATGAGATATTTCACATTGTCTTCACAGTGTTTTCATTCCTTTGGTTTCATTTTATAATTTCTTGATTTCTCAAAGAGTTATTAGCTTCCATTTGCTCCATTCTAATTTTTAATGAATTATTTTCTTCAGTGAGCTTTTGGACCTCCTTTTCCACTTGGCCAATTCTGCTTTTTAAGGCATTCTTCTACTCATTGGCTTTTTGGACCTCTTTTGCCATTTGGGTTATTCTATTTTTAAGAGGTTATTTTTTTTTTCAGTATTTTTTTTGGGTCTTTTTTTTTTTAGCAAGCTGTTGATTCATTTTTCATGATTTTCTTGCATCACTCTCATTCCTCTTCCCAATTTTTCTTCTACTTCTCTTACTTGCTTTTCAAAATCCTTTTTGAGCTCTTCCATGACCTGAGACCATTTCATATTTTTCTTGGAGGCTTTGGATATAGGAGCTTTGACTTTGTTATCTTCTTCTGGTTGTATGTTTTGATCTTCTTGTCACCAAAGTAAGACTGTACAGTCTGAGTTTTTTTACACTGTTTGCTCATGTTCCTGGCCAATTACTTGACTTTAAACTCTTTGTTAAGGTAGGGCTGTGCTTCCAGTGTGGAGGGTGTACCTTCCCAAGCTTCAGTGGTTTTGTGCAGCTATTTTCAGAGGTACTTCTAGGGACTATAAATTTTCAGTTCTTCCAAGGCGTTATAATCAAAGGAGAGGTGTTTACTCCTTTCCTGCCCTGTGCTCTGGTCTCTGAGTGACCATGAGCATTTTTTTCTGCCTTCTCCACTGCTGCCACAAGCTCTGCCATACCAGCACTCCTCCTTGCCCCAGGACCACCACCTAGGATCATGACCCAGATCCTAAGCACATGCAAAGCAAGAGAATGCTACCTCAGCACCAGCAAAGAGATCCCTACGACCCTCCTCTAATCAGCTGCTTGATACCCCTACTGTCTGTGGGCCAAGAGCTCTACAAACAACAGCTGCCACCACCACCCAGGGCTATGCCAGGGCTGGGACCTGACTGCATTCCTTCCCCACCCAGGTCTGACAGACATTTCCCACTGACCTTCTAAGTTGTCTTCAGTTTTTGTGGGTTAAGAAGTCTGGAACCCACCACAGTTTCCCCATGATTGAGTCCTCTGAGGCCTGCTTCAGGTTTGCTGGGGCCCATCTTTACCTGCATGGCCCATGCTGAACTACGCTCCTGTCCCAGCCCAGCACCACGGACTTTTTCTGTCAAACTTCCAAGTTGTCTTGGGCTGGAAATTTGTTTTACTCTGTATTTTTGTGTGTTCTGCTGCTCTAGAATTTGTTTAGAGTAATTTTTTTACAGGTATTTGGAGGGATATGGGGGAGAGCTCAAGTAAATCACTGCTTTTATCTCATCATTTCTTATAGCACAACAGTATTCTATCACAATCATATACTACAATTTGTTCAGCCATTCCCCAACTGATGGACATCCACTCAATTTCCAATCCTATGCCACCAAGAAAAGGGCTTCTATAAATATTTTTGTTCTTTTTTCCTTTTCTTTGATCTTTTCAAATATAGACCTAGTAGGGACATTGTTGAGTCAAAGGGTATGCACAGTTTATAGCCCGTTAGACACAGTTCTAAATTGCTCTTGAGAATGATTGGGTCAATTCACAACTCCATCAACAATGCTTAATGTCCCAATTTTTTCACATCTCCTCTAACATTTGTCATTTTCCTTTTCTGTCATGTTAGTCAATCTGATAGGTGTGAGGTGGTGCCTGAGAGTTGTTTTAATTTGCATATCTCTAATCAATAGTGATTTAGAGCATTTTTTCATATGACTATTGATAGCTTTGGTTTCTTCTGAAAACTGCCTGTTCACATCCTTTGACCATTTATCAATTAGAGAATAACTTGTGTTTTTGTAAATTTGACTCAGTTCTCTACATATTTGAGAGACAAGGCCTTTATCAGAGAAACTTGATGTAAAAATTCCTCCAGTTTTCTGCTTTCCTTCTAATCTTGGCTACATTTGTTTTATTTGTGCTAAACCCTTTTTAATTTAATGTAATCAAAACTATCCATTTTACATCCTATAATGCTCTCTATCTCTTGTTTGGTAATAAATGCTTCCCTTATCCACAGGTCTGACAGGTAAATTGTTTCATGCTCCCCCAATTTGCTTATGGTATCATTCTTTATGTCTAAATCATGTGCCCATTTTGACCTGATCTTGGTATATGGTGTGAGAAGTTGGTCTATACCTAGTTTTTGCCAAATTGTGTTCCAGTTTTCCTAGAAGCTTTTGTCAAATAGTGAGTTTTTGTCCAAAAAACTGGGTCTTTGGGTTTATCAAACACTAGATTACTATGGTCATTTACTACTGTATATAGTGTACCTAATCTGTTCTACTGATCCACCACTCAATTTCGTAGCCAGTACCAAATTGTTTTGAGGATTATATCTTATAATACAGTTTGAGATTTGGTACTGCTAAGCCACCTTCCTTCACATTTTTGTTTTCATTGATTTTCCTCACATTCTTTACCTTTTGTTCTTCCATATGAATTTTATTACTATTTTTTCTAGCTCTATTATTTTTTGGTAGTTTCATTGGTATGGTTCTGAATAAGTAAATTAACTTAGGTAGAAATATCTTTTATATTGGCTCAGACTACCCATGGGCAATTAATATTTTTCCAATTGTTTAGATGACTGTGTGTGAAAAATGTTTTGTAACTGTGTTCATATATTTCCCGGGTTAGTCTTGGCAGGTAAACTCCCAAGTATTTTATGTTGTCTACTGTTATGTCATTTTATTTTATTTATTTATTTGTTTATTTTTTTTAGTGAGGCAATTGGGATTAAGTGACTTGCCCAGAGTCACACAGATAGGAAATATTATGTGTCTGAGGCTGGATGTGGACTCAGGTCCTCCTGACTCCAGGGCCAGTGGTCTATCCACTGCACCACCAAGCTGCCCCTGTACTGTTATTTTAAATGGAATTTCTCATTCTATCTTTTGATGCTGGACTTTGTTGGTTATATAAACAAATGTCTTTGATTAATGTGGGTTTATTTTAGTTCCTGCAACTTGGCCTAATTTGTTAATTATTTCAACTACTTTTTAGTTGATTCTCTAGGATTTGCTAAGTATACCATCATATCATCTGCAAAGAGTGATAGCTTTGTTTCCTCATTGGTCTATAGTTTTCTTTTTCTGTTTTTGCTCTTCCTGGTTTAGGTTTAAGTGCCATATTTGTGTCATAAAAGAAATTTGGTAAGACTCCTTGGCTTCTTTTCCCAAATAATTCATATAGTATGAGAATTAATTGTTTAAATGTTTGGTAGAATTCTTTTGTTAATCCATCTGGTCCTGGGGATTTTTTTTCTTAGGGTGGGGTTATTTGCATATTATATTTCCTCTTCTGTTAATCTGGGCAATTTACATTTTTGTGATTATTCCTCCATTTCACTTAAATTGTCAGATTTATTGGCATACAACTGAGTAAAATAGCTCCTAATAATTGCTTCAATTTCCTCTTCATTGGTGGTGAATTCATTCTCTTTATTTTTGATACTAATCACTTGGTTTTCTTATTTCTTTTTTTTAAAATCAAATTAATGAATGGTTTATTTTATTGTTTTTTTCTTCATAAAACAAGTTCTTACTTTTATTTCTTAGTTCAATGATTTTATTACTTTTAATTTTATTAATCTCTCCTTTGATTTTCAAGATTTCTAGTTTGGTGTTTAATTGAGGATTTTTAATTTGTTCTTTTTCAATTTTTTTTCATGCCCGGTTCATTGATCTGCTATTTCTCTATTTTATTGATGTAACTGTTTAGAGATATAAAATTTCCTGTAAGTACTGCTTTTACTGCATCCTATAAATTTTGGTATATTGTCTCATTGTTGTATTCTCTTTGATGAAATTATTGATTGTTTCTATAATTTGTTCTTTGACCCACTCATTCTTTAAGATTAGATTATTTAGTTTCCAATTAATTTTTAATCTATCTTTCCATGGGCCTTTATTGAATGTAATTTTTATTGCATTATGATCTGAAAAGGATACATTTGCTAGTCCTGCTTGTTTGCATTTGGTTGTGAGTTTTTTAAAAGCCCTAATACCTCATCAATTTTTGTGTAGGTGCCATGTGTAACTAAGAAAAAAAGTATATTCCTTTCTATTACCATTCAGTTTTCTCCAGAGGTCTATCATATCTAACTTTTCTAAAACTCCATCCATCTTCTTAACCTCTTTCTTGCTTATTTTTTGGTTGGGTTTATCTAGTTCTGAGAGGGGAAAGTTGAGGTCCTCCACAAGTATAGTTTTTTACTATCTATTTCCTCCTCTAACTTTTAACTTTTCCTTTAAGAATTTGAATGCTATACCATTTGGTGCATATATGTTTAATATTGGTATTACTTCATTGTCTATACTACCATTTAGCAAAATGTAGTTTCCCTGCTGTTCTCTTTTAATTAGATCAATTTTAATTTTTTTTCCCTGGAGATCATGATTGCTACTCTTGTTTTTTTTTCTTCTTCAGCTAAAGCATAATAGATTCTGTTCTAGTCTCTTACATTTACTCTATGTGTGTCTCTCTAATTCAAGTGTGTTTCTTGTAAACAACATATTGTATGATTCTGGTTTTTAAACCACTTTGCTATGCAATTCTGTCTTATGGGTGAGTTCATCCCATTCACATTGACAGTTATGGATACTAACTGTGTATTTCCCTACCTCCTATCCCTCCCCCCATTTATCCTTCTCTCTCTGTCTCTCTGTCTTTCTCTCTCTCTTTCTCTTTTCTCTCTCTCTCTTCTCTCTCTCTCTCTCCTTTCCCCCTGTCAGTCCTCAAAAGTGTTTTTCTTTTGTCCACCACCTCCCTAAATCTACCCTTTCTTCTATCACTCCTCCCTTCTCTTATCTACCTTCTGTCCTTCTTCCCTGGAGGGCAAGATAGATTTCTGTACTCCACTGAATTTGTATGTCATTACCTCTTTGAGCCAATTTTGATGAGAGTTAGGTTCAAGTGTTTCCCACCCTCCCCTCCATTTTCCCTGTACTGTAAAAGCTATTCCTTTCTCATCTCTTTTATGTGAGATAATTTGCCCCATTCTACCTTTCCCTTCTTCCTTCTACCAGTGGATTCCTGTTTCTCACCCCTTAATTCTATTTTTGAAATCATTCCATCCTAGTCAACTCACACCCATGCCATCTGTCTATGTATACTCCTTCTATAAGTATCTTTCCATACAGGAATGTAAACAGTTTAACTTTTTTGAATCCTTTATGATTTCTCTTTCATTTTTACCTGTTTATGGTTCTCTTAAGTCTCATATTTGAATGTCATATTTTCTATTCAGCTTTGGCTTCTTCATCAGAAATACTGGAAAGTTTTCCATTTCATTAAATATCCATTTCCCTCCCTGAAGGATTAATACTCAGTTTTGCTGGGTAGCTGATTCTTGGTTGTTATCCTAGCTTCTTTGCCCTCTGAAATATCTCCCTCCAATCTTTTAATGTAGAAACTGCTAAATCTTGTGTTATCCTGACTGACAAATATCCATGATATTTGAGTATTTCTTTCTGACGGCTTGCAATATTTTTTCCTTAACCCGGGAGTTCTGGAATTTGGCTCTAATCTTCCTGGGAGTTTTCATTTTGGAATCTATTTTGGGAGGTGATCAGGGAATTCTTTCAATTTTTATTTTACCCTCTGGTTCTAGGATATCATAGCAATTTTCCTTGATAACTTCTTGAAATATGATCTCTAGGTTTTATTTTTGATCAGGGCTTTCAAGTAGACCAATAATTCTTAATTTATCTATTTGCAATTTATTTCCCAGGTCAGTTTTATTTCTGGTGAGATATTTCACATTTTCTTTTATTTTTCATTCATTTGACTTTGTTTTATTGTTTCTTGATATGTCATGGAATTATTAGCTTCCAGGTGCCCAATTCTAATTTTTAATTTATTATTTTATTCAGTGAGCTTTTGTACCTTCTTTTCCATTTAGTCAATTCTACTTTTTAAGAACTTATCTTCACTGGACTTTGTGCCTGTTTTTGCTAAGCTGTTGGCTCTCTTCATGATTTTCTTGCATCACTCTCATTTCTTTTCCAACTTTTTCTCTATCTCTCTTATTTGATCTTTAAAATCCTTTTTGAGGTTTTCCAGGAATTTTTTTGGTTCTATGACCAATTTACAATTTTTCTTTGAGCGTTTGCATGTAGCTGCTTTGATTTCATCATCTTCTTTTGGGTTTATGTTTTGATCTTCCCTATCATCATAGTAACTTTCTGTAATCAGATTCTTTTTCTTTTTTTTCTTTTTTGCTTACTTTCTAGGCACTTTCTTGAATTTTAATTTTATGTTAAAATTGGGTATTGCTCATGGGGTGGATGCCATGCTGTCCAAGTTTCTGGTTTTTTATGCTGCTGTTTTCAAAGCTGGTTCTGGGGGTTTGTAAATTTTCAGTTCTTTCAAGGTGATATGATCTAAGTTGAGGTGTGATTATTGGCCTGTTCTGTGGTCTGCAAGTGAACACAAGCACTCTTTTCCACCCTGGAATTTTGAGCAGGGCCCCTGAACCCTTGAAGCCACAAGCACTGGTGTGCAGTGCCTTCCCACAGTGTATAAGCAATGAAACACAGGCTTGCACCCAGTGCCAACAAAGGGTCCCCTGTAATTTCCTTCTGATCAGTAGTCTTACCCCCTTACTGTCTATGGACTGAGAACTCAGCTGCTGCTGCTGATAATCCCTTCCCACTCCTACCCCCCTTCCCCTCAAGGCCTGCTGCTTGCTTGCCTGTGTGGCCTCTGGATTACACTTAACTCTCATTCCACTGAGATAGACCTTTCCTGATGAACTTCTAAATTATTTTAGGCTAGAAAATTGCTTCACCCTGAACTTTTGTTGGTTCTGCTGCTCCATGATTCATTTTGAGGCATTATTATAAAGTTGTTTGGGGGGAAATTTGGGAGAGCTCAGGTGAGTCCCTATCTTTACTCTGCCACCTTGACTCTACCTCCTGCTTGTTTTTTTTCAAAGTAAATAACAAATTCAAATATTATTTTAAAATCTGTGCAGCTTCTTTGTGCTTTCAAGCTAGATGTTATACTTCTTTGTAAATTAAAAAATGTCAACGGTTCTCTTTTTTCCTATCCTTTATTTTTTCATCACTATCACTATCCCACTTTCCCCTCCCCAATTAAAAAACAAACAACAACCCTATCTTGTAACAAATAAGCATTTTCAAGCAAAACAAATCAAAATACTGGCCACATTAAAATCTTATGTTTATTTCCACACCCTAAGTCTATAACTTCTCTGTCAGAAAGTGGGTAACATGCTTCAGGATAGGTCCTTTGGAGAGGAGGTTGGCCGTTTGCATTTATCAGAATTCTTATAGTTTTCATAGTTGTTTGCCTTTACAATGTTCTTATCATTGTGTTGTTTTCCAGGTTCTGTGAACTTTGCTTTGCATTAGTTTCTGCTTTCCAGTATTTTCTGAAATCTGTGCATTCCTCACTGCACAATAATATTCTATTACATTCATATGCCATAACTTATTCAGTACCTCCCTAGTTGATGAACAACTCTTAAATTTATTTTCCTGACCTCTCCTATTCTGTCCTATCCTCTTCTTTCCATTTCTTTTTTCAATATTTCCCCTTTGGATCAAGAAAATACTGGTTTTTTTGCTTGTATTCCCTCCCTAGCATTATCCTCCCTGTTACCACCACCCTCCTCACCACTCCCTATCAAAGTTGGTGTATAACCTTTGTCTCAAAGGTTCAATTATCATTCTTCATTAGAAGAGACTGATAACTCAATTTGTACCAGGCAAAGTGACATGAGGCAGTTTCACGTCATGGATAATATGCTGGACCAGGTGAGAGAGTCTTGGTTTTAAATCGCATATCAGACACCACCTCCGTGACCCTGGGCAAGTCACTTAGCCATTATAGGGCTCATTTTCCTCATTTAAAAATGGAAGGATTGGACTTAATGACCTCTAAGTTCTCTTCCAACTCTAAATTTTTGATATTATAAGGTGGAGAGATCTCATTATATGTACATCTCAAGATTAATGCCTTACAAAGAGGAAGGCTGCCTCAGCAGTGAGCCACAAGCATCAGCCAATAAACCCATTGAAAATAAGACAAAGGAATTTGGAATTTGTTTCAAGCAGGTATGGAGGGCAAGGAAAGTCATGCTTGTGAAATACAAAGTGTAATGTTTTTGTGAATGTTAGTAGCCAGTAATACCTAGGTTTGTACAGAGGACAAGGAGGTGGTTTCTGTTGGAAAGGAGAAAGGGAAAGAATCTGATTTTCACTGATAAAGAGGAACTGGTGGCTGAAGTAGAAATGGTGGGAAATTTGGTGTTTTTGCCTGACGGACAAGTTGATTAGCGCTTGTTAGAATCAGCTTGGTAGAATTGAAATGTACACGAAATGAGGAGTAGGGTATATGTTATAGACTAAAGTGGGCTCTATTGCAGGCATAAACAGAAACAGGTGTCAGTCTGGAACTTTATCATAAGTAAGCACAGTTCTTTGGAGGTCCTGGATGAGAACTCCAACAGCTATGAGTCAGAACCCCAGACTCTCTGTTAGTGGGATATGATTAAATTAATTGAGAATGCACCTGGCATCATTTGGGACTGCAACCCTCCTCAGGGGAGAAGTTTTTAATATCCTTTGGGATCTGAGAGGAAGAATACTGACACAGCTGTGTTCATTCATTGAGGTTAGTATCCACAGGGTAGAATAATATAGCTGAACCTGTCATAAAACCTTGGAGCTGTATCCCTGGTTCAAAACAAAGTCCTCTTACCCTGGCCTTGCACAGGACACCTCACTAATGGAGGTGAAGTATGACCTGAGGACAAAAGATACATGCCTTCTTTATCTGTGGTGGGAAACTAAGTATTGAAAGCTAATTCCTTGGGAAACAGAAACTCCTTGTACAATCAGTAAAAAAAAATTTAAGTCATGCCATGTATATTTATCATAGAGTCAGGGTAGCACTGGGATCATGTGGAGTAATTAACAGGCCAATAATACAGCTTTTTCACCCGTGGTCATAAGAGGTCAATACATTTTAGAATTTGTGATAGTGAAGGAGAAGGTATCTAGACATATTCTGACATGTAACCTAGATTTTGGAGAACAGATGAAAAAAAGGTTCAAAAAAAGGTTCAAAATGTGGGATCTCAGGAATGAAAGTTCTACAAGGGAAGCCAGACCAAGACATAATGAGAAATTACTTTGATGAGGAGAAAAAGGATGAGCTGTCTAAAGAGACTGGTGAAAATACATAGAGAACTCATGGAACAAATTAGATTTTTAAAGGACATAGTCAGAAGATGGAGGTGAGGGGAAAGTAAGAGGATGAACAAAAGAGCAGTATATTGTAAGAACAGTAGGTGGTGTCTTAAACCTCAGAACTAAGATTATAGAGGAAAACTAGGGCAAGAAAGCATTTTCCCTCTTAAAGCAATATTAGGGAAAAGTGGAGGATCAAACCAGGAGCAGGATTACTGCTTGAGGTAGGTGATTTGATGATACTAATGATGGAATGAAGGAAAATTGTTCATCTCTGGTTTTGTTTCAGTTTTCTCTGCCAAGGAAAACTAGCTGTATGATCCCAGGCAAGTTAATTAACTTCTGTTTGCCTTAATCCACTGGAGAAGGCAATGGCAATCTACTCCAATATCTTTGTCAATAAACCCCATGGATATTATGGTCCATGGAGTCATGAAGAGTTGAACATGACTGAACGACAAGATAAGTAGCAAGATGGTAAGAGAACCCAGCTGTTCTTGATGAATTCAACTTACCACCTCCTAGATGAACCCAAACCCAAACTGGTGGATATGATTGCTGAGACAATGTCAGTGACATTTGATAGATGATGGCAAATAAGAGGTCTTGAGGGTGGAAGAGGAGCAAATATTTTCTAAAATTTCAAAGAAGGGAAGAAAGTAGATCTAAAAATTATAAGCTAGTGAAATTTACTTTGCTTCCCAGCAAAATTCTAGAATGTATTTATAAAGAGATGGTTAATGAATATCTAGGAAAGGATGCAGTAGTCATGAATAGCCAGGATGGCTTCATCAAGAGCTGATTTTGCCAGACTTAGCTTATTTCTTTCATGATAGGGTTACTTGGACAATAATGCTAAGTAATACTGTAGAAATAGTTTACTTAGACTTTAGCAAAACATTTGGCACAATTTATAATGCAACAGAACTGATTGAATGGCCATACCTGGTTTAAAGTCAGCTTGGAAGGAGGATTGTAGTAGAATGCCCCAGTGATCTGGGCTTGGCCTTGTGCTGTTTTTATGAAGGTAAAGATGGCTAGCTGATCAAATTTCTATAAAAGTAGGATTAATAATAAGCACATTGGAGAAAGTAAAAATCCAAAAAGATATTGATAGATTAGAACATTGAGCCAAATGTTAGAACATTGGTTGGACCAGGTAATCCTGGTTGCTGACAAAGAAGTTATGTATTCCACCCAACACCAAAACACCATTTCTCCTTCTAATTTCCCTTCCTTTCTCCCCTTCCTCTTCCTCCTCCTCCTTCTTCTCCTTCTTCTCCTTCTCCTTCTCCTCCTCCTCTTCCTTCTCCTCTTCCTCCTCCTCTTCCTCCTCTTCTTTCTTTTCATGTCAAGTCCAGGTATGTTCACATCCTATTAGTCATAGCAAAACAAAGGAAGAAATAACAAAGAACAAAGATAAAGTATGCTATATTTTATACCCTACCTCCCCCGTCCCAAATTGTTATCCTTCCAAATTGCATGAGGTATATTGGAACATCTATAATAATATAGCATAAGCATAATTATTTGTCATAAAATATAGTTAAAGTAATTATCCCAACTACACAGTACAATTCACACAAGAATTTTCTGCAGCTAGCATTTATGTATATTAGACATATAACACATTATCAATGGCATAAATAACAATATTGTAAGGGCAGCTAGATGGCGCAGTGGATAGAACACTGGCCCTAGAGTCAGGAAGACTTGAATTCAAATCTGGCCTGAGACACATGATACTCACTAGCTGTGCGACCCTGGGCATGTCACTTAACCCCAACTGCCTCACCAAAATAAATAAATAAATAAATAAATGAATAACAATATTGTAGATGTTAATCTAAAGATACAACATTCATATAATACAAAACACAGAACTATATAAGAGCTTTCATTCAGTGACTAAATGCATGCATTATATGCAGAATCATACCATATGCAGATACAACAATAACACCTGGATAACTTTTCATATTATTTTAGCCAATAGATAATAAGACTACTATTCTGATCCTATACAGTAGGAAGGATACAGAGCTGAGTGACTCCATGAATCCCTGATGGTTGCACATCTGCCATGCTGAGTGGAGATGCTTAGTAAATACTGAGCTTTCTCTGCTTCTCAGAGAGTTATCAATCTTGTATCTTCAAACTCCTTTTTCTGCAGGTCTACCTATTTTGCTATCCAGATGGTAGGGATATCTATAAATTTACCCAATCAGAAATCATTTGTCAAGCCCAGCCCTCAACTCTGGAACTTCCTCCATAAAGTTTCTATATTTCAGTGAACTCCAATCATATGACCCTGATATAATGGAGCTAAGACTTTACAGAAGGAAAAATATTTGCTTAATTGTATAGAGTCCTTTTATCCTTGTCGTGAGGGCAATAAACGCAATAAAAATATAACTTTAAGCTACACAAAATCTGTCAGTAAACTTATTCTGCATATAGTTTTGGGAATTCTCAGCAATAGCCCACTTCAAAGGAAAGTACTGTAATTGACATATAAGATAAGAAGTCTGTCAGTAAGACCTTCCTTACTTGGCAAATGCAGAAGGTTTCTGGTGAATTTCATTCTCTTGGTACTGTACTGACCTCAAGCCTTTTTGGCAAACATCAGTGTGTGGAAAAAAAAGTCTTGCTTATCTCTACAGAGGTCAACATTGGTGCATCTCTGAAGCAGTTTACCAAGTTGTTTAAGATCATGTTCATATTTCTCATCCCAGTGAATTACAGATGATGTTGAAGAATTCTTGTCACATCTTGTTTTCTTCTCCTCTTGTTTTTTCTCCCTAACTATGTATCCAAATTCAACTGTAGAGTGTAAATAAAAGCATGATTCTTTATTTTTTCTGAAATATTTTATTGATGCTCTTTTTTCTTTAATTTAGCTGATTCTTCACAAAGACTCCTATATCTTAATAAAGCACTCCTTTTTAACAACTACTTGTCAAACTTCTCTAAATATATGACTTATTCTGTACTTGTAAGCCAAGATTAAAGCATAATTCTTTACAAATTTTTGATAATAGCCACAAAATCCTAGATAAACTTTAGTTCATGAAGATTCTTTGGATGTATCCACCTAGTGAGTTCTTTTGTCTTCTCTGGATAAGTGCTCATGCCTTTTTGAGACATTGTAATCCACATACTCAACTGATGAGAACTGCTGCAAAATTGGTACTTGGCAAATGGCAATTTCAGAATATCATCCAGCTGTCAGTAGTCTTTTTTTTTCATGTTCTTCTAATGTCTTTCCAGTGATCATGAGCTCATCCACTCATTCCAAAACATCTGTGTAATTCATGTCTCAAATTGCCTTCTCCATCAGTCTTTAAAAAATGTCAGGCTCTTTCCCAGATTTCTTGGGGGACATATAGTAGAATTCTGTTGGGCAGACAAAGACTGTCTTTTCCTTCTCTTCCACTGCTGTGAGGATCTTACAGCATTCACTATACTGTAAGCCAAAAAAAAATAATCCAATTGTGTACCAACCATGTTGTCACTTGTTTTCCATACCTACAGTGTAAATACAAGTTTGGCCTAAATGTGCAGATTGACAAGTAACAATAAACATCTCTTCTTCTTCTTCCATACTAAGAGATGTAAAAGCTCAAGGGTCAAACAATACTTGAGTACAAATATACACGCTTCACAACTACTTAAATTAGGGTTTTCATTAGTTTCTCAGTATAAGTCTAGCACTGAGAAACACCCAAGTGCCTAGCAAGTAGTCCAAGTTATCTGAACTTGTGTCATGGTATTTTAATTCTCTTGTTCATAGTCCAGACATCTACACTCATCCCTATCTTCCCAATCATTTTTCTTACTGCCATGATGGGTGATGCATAAGGACTTTGGGGCTCTGTGATGATGCCATAAGGACTTTGGGGTTCTGTGATGGTGCCATTGACTTCAAATCTTCCCACTTCTGAGTGAGCACTGTTCCACAATGCAGTGCAGGTCTGCTCATTCAGGACACATTTATCTCAGAAGAGAACTGTCTCTTTGATTGTGTTTTGGAATCAGAATGCTATTTCCTCTCATTCTCTGGTTTCTCCAGGTGGAACAATTTTTTTCCTGTTGTTCCATTTTGCATAAGACTTCCCCTGAGCTCCTCCCTCAGTATCTGAGTATACAGGGATGGTCACTTGCTTTGTTTCCATTACACATATAGATGTATATGGTTGGGAAGGTTTTCTAAGCTCTCCCTTTGAAATGATTCTCCCTTCAGATAATCTTATTCTGTCCAGGAACTCATACTATCCACTTGTCCTCCCTTTTAAAGACAATCAGTTGCTCTTTTAGCTTAACTTGACTATTATTGGTCCAGTGTTTATTTGGCACAACTTCACATAGTCTGATTCTGACTATGAAGTCTTCCTTAATCATTATCTCCTTGACAATTTCTCTGCATACAGGATGAAGCTGGAGGTATTCTTCCCTGTACTCTGGTGCGTACTGAAGAATTGGGAACATGCTCTTTGATTTTCTTTAGCATCCAATTGCTTTTCTAGTCTTTACAAGCTCTCCAGTACTATGGTATGGCATTTATAGTTCTCTGATTTTAATGCTGGTCTATTGTTACTATTTATTAGTCTCTTCTGTTTCTTTTCTTCTGTCATCTGACATTCTTTTTTCTCCCTCCAACCATGTAAGTTGTTCTTAATTTCTTTTTTTATATATATTTTATATCCCCCAATTATACTTTAAAACAATTATTAACTTTTTAAAGTTTTGAGTTCCAAATTCTATCCCTCCCTCTACCCTTGCCCCCTCTTTGGGATAGTAAGCAATCAGATATGTTATACATCTGCAATTATGCAAAACATTTCTACATTAGTCATTTTGTACGAGAAGAAGTGAATAAAAGACAAAGATGAAAGAAAGAAAATTAAAAATAGCATTCTTCAGTCTGTATTCAAACAATATCAGTTTTTTCCCCTGGAAGTAGATAGTATGCTTCATTATTAATCCTTTGGGATTCTCTTGGATCATTGTATTGCTGAGAATAGCTAGATCATTCATAGCTTTTCATTGAACAACATTGCTATTACTGTGTACAACATTCTCATGGTTCTATTCACTTCACTATGCATCAGTTCATGTAAGTTTTTCCAGGTTTTTCTGAAATCATCTTGTTTGTCATTTCTTATAGCACAATAATATTCCATTACAATCATATACCATAGCTTATTTAGCCATTCCCCAATTGATGGACATTGCTTTGATTTCCAATTTTTAGCCACCACAAAAAGAGCTACTATAAATATTTTTTGTACCAATATGTCCTTTTCCCTTTTTTTGTGGATACCTTTGGGATATAGACCTAGCAGTGGTATTGTTGGATCAAGGGATATGCACTAAGAGCATAATTCCATATTGCTCTTCAGAATAGTTGGATCAATTCGCAACTCTACCAACAATGTATTAGTGTCCTAGTTTTCCCACATCCCCTCCAACACCCAACATTTTGTCATATTAGCCAATATAATAGGAGTGAGTTGTTTTAATTTGCATTTCTCTAATCAATAGTGATTGAGAGCATTTTTATATGACTATAAATAGCTTTGATTTGTTTGCATCTGACACTCATAATGTTTCTATGGCAAGTACTTTCTAAGACTTGAATGGTGCCTCATTGAAGGCACACAGTTTGGTGCTTAGACTCTGACCTTCCCATCAACTATTCTTCCCTAGGAATGATAAACCATTCCCCATCTACTTAACCTTAGTATCTTGCCTCTAAGATTACTCTCAGTTTATCCTGTATATATCTTGTTTGTGTCAGTTGTTTCCATGTTTTCTACATTAGACTGTGAACTTCTTGAGAGCGGGGACTCTTTTTGTTGTTGTTGTTGGTATCCCTAGCGCTTAACTTAGTGCTTGGCACATAGTAGGAGCTTAATACATTCTTATTGACTGACTTACAACTATGCCTAAAATGTGAAAGTCAGGACGTAGAACACAGGTACTTTCTCCTGTTGTTATTTCTTCCTTGGCATTCTCTTGGTGACTAGGATTTAATTTCCTGTCCTTTGAGTTATAGCTGGCTCCTTGTCTGGATTTTTATAGTATCCTATTTGCTCCTTATGGTCCCTAATGGGGCTGTTGAGAAGACACAAGGCTGATTAAGTAATTTCTGTTGTCCCCACCTTTCCTTCTCATCTGAAACCCCAACTTCTATCCCAGCCACATTTCCTTCTCTGATTCTTTAGTTGTTAACATCCTCTTCTGGCTACCATAGCTTAGTCATTTCTTCCTTCTTTGCCCTCTCGTCCTTCTTCTCTTTCTGGAGTGCCCAGATGTGTTCCTAACCTATTAATCATTGCAAGGAGAAGATAGGTGAAGGGAAGAGTAATGAGAAGGGGTGATATGTAAGCAAGGCATTGCTCTTAGCCAGGAGCAGTAGACCTAGAAAAGTTTTTTTCCCCCCTTCATTGGAATAAAATATGGTTTTAATTTTCTAACCGTTAAACATGACATTTGCCCTTGGAGACTTAGTCTAACACGTTCATTGTTTTTCAATTGTTAACCTGTTAAGTAAAAGTAAACACTTTCAGTCTAAATGCTTCCTCAGTAAGTGGCCCTGATTGAAATAAAAATGACAAATAAAATTTGTATAGGCCTTTAAGGTTTGCAAAGTGCTTTACACATATTATCTTAACTTGCAATGCCTTATTGTGCCACAAAATATGATAAGACTTCTCTTCTTGACACTAGATATATTAAGACCTGGATATATTACCTCATTCATTTGAGCTATAATAATATTGTGATTGGTTGGGTATTTAACTATGCAGTTTTGAAGAAGCATATTTTACTAGCGTTTCATATAGAAATCATATTTCAGAAATTTAATTTTGTGTCATATTTCCCCCAAGAAATTTTGTTTTATGGTCCTGAATATATTAAGATACTACTTGCTCAATTTATTATACTGGAATATGAAAATTTTGTAGTAGTTCTTTTTATTTACAACTTGGAGATTTGTAAACAAATTCAGTAAGAGGCATTATATTGGTAGAAGATGGAGGGAGAAGTATTTTGATTACTGAAATAGCAAATGAATTTTTGTTTGAAATATATTTTTTTTCTTAAAAACTTAGCATTCATCAACAAAACATTTCAATTTACAAAGAACAAAGAGGGGTTTGTATGAAACCATGAAACTCTGTGGAGTCTGTTTCAAAAGAGTATATATTAAATTTAACAAGGTAGTAATAATCTTGCCATGTTTGCTTGTGCTGCATTCTGAACCTTTTTTTAAAACTTATGTGGATTTAAAATGTATTTTATTGATGAACTTTTCTTTCTTTTTTAGCATCTCAATGACTATCAACCAATATCCTCACATTAACTCTTTCCCTCTAACTCTATGAATAGAAGCCCTCCCTAGCAACATAACAATTAATGTAGTTAAGCAAAACAAATTAACAAATTGTCCATTTTTGAAAATGAATGTTCCATTCTGTATCTCTAGTTCAGTGTATGCCAAAAAGCATTTTATCATCAGTTTTTTGAAGTCCTGATTGGTCACTGGATTGATGAGAGTTCTAAAGTCTTTCACCGTTGTTTTCCTTTTCATCATTGTGGTTGTCATGTAAATTGTTCTCTTAGTTTTGTTTATTTCATACTGCATCAGTTCATAAAGTTTTTTTTGAGGTTCTATAAATTTTTCATGTTTCTCATTTCTTACAGAAAGTAATATTCCATTATATCCCTGTGACACAATTTATTTAGCCATTCCTCAAATTGATATGCATCTACATTGTTTCCAGTTGTTGGCTACAACACAAACTGTTACTAAAATTATTTTTCAAATATGGGTCCTTTCTGTCTTTAACCTCTTTTAGGTTACAAGCATAGAAGTAGTATTGTTGGATTAGTTAGTGATTTTTCCAGTACAATTCCAAACTGTTCAATCCAGAATGGACCACTTCACATTTCAGTCAACAGTGCATCAGAGTGCCTTCCCCCATCTCCCACTTCCCCACCTCAGCCTCTCTAGCATTTGTCATTTCCCTTTTTTGTCATCTTTGCCAAATCAATGAGTGTTAGATGGAGCTTCAGAGTTGTTTTCTCTCTCTTAGTAGGTATTTAATAAATGCTTGTTGATTTACATTTAATGTGCATTATTAACACTTTCTTGAGTTTAGACAATCAGCAAAACAGCAAATCAAACCTTGATGTATAGCAAATGTTGATCTCTAAGGTGTAAGTAATCACCCTGAGAATTCAACAATCGGGTCTGCCGGAGCTGGTGAAAGTTGGCTTTTATACACATCTGGGTGTGCTTCAGATTGGGAAATGTCAATTTAAATATTTATAGTTTGGAGCTTAAAGGGGGTAAACTTCAGGAAGTTTACATTCTACTAGGTGGGGGAGATAATATCTAAACTGTCAGTCAAAGGGCTACCTTTGATATCTTAGAGGGCCATATGTGGCCTCAAGGCCACAGGTTCCCCACTTCTGATCTAAACCGGTAAGTAAATACAAAGTATAAAAAGTAAATGGGCACCTAGATAGTACAGTACAGATAAAGTGCTGAGCCTGGAGTTTAGGAAGACATCTGCCTAAATCCAAATCTGGCCTCAGACACTTACTGTGTGGCCCTGGGAAAGTCACTTAACCTTGTTTGCCTCAGTTTCCTCACCTGGAAAATGAACTGGAGAAGGAAATAGCAAGCCACTCTAGTATCTTTGCCAAGAGAACCCCAAATGGGGTCACAAAGGATGTGACGTGACTGAAAATGACTGAATAGCAGCAACATAGAAGGTAAGTAAAAGTAATTTAGAAGGAAAAAATGGAAGGTAAATATAAAGTATGAGGGTGAGAGGGTGAGAGAAGAGCAGGTTACACTGTTTTGAAAGTTTAAAAAATTTTACATTATTTTAATTAAAAAGAGAAAAAAGAATGGCCTGATGAAAATGAACTACATGTTAAATGTTAATCATACTTTTATCTTTTTTCCTTTGCCCAAGAAAATGTTAGCAACAAAATATCTTATATACAGATTAACCTCCTTTCCCTTCCCCCCCCAGCATCCACTTCCACCCACACTTCCTTCTTTCCTCTTTTGGACTCTAGTGTAGAGGAAATCTTATGTCCACTTCAGGCCAGGTAAAGATTTATTATTTGAATCTAGTAGTGGGAAACCTCTGAGAGCTTTATATGCACCCCTGGTTCGTTTCATGATTCAGGGATAGCTAGGTGGCACACAGTGGATAGAGTATTGGGCCTAGAATCAGGAAGATCCGAGTTCAGATTTGACCTCAGACATTTACTAGCTATGTGACCCTTGAACAAGTCACTTAACCCCTGTTTGCCTCATTTTCTTCATCTATAAAATGGGGATAATAGTAGCATCCCAGGGTTGTCGCAAGGATCAAATGAGGTAATAATTGTAAAGTGGTGCCTAGTGAGCACTATATGAATGTTAGCTATTATTATTGTTGTTGTTGTTATTGTGTTTACATCTGTAGTGCTTAGCTGCACTGTGAGTGGAACATGGGGTATAGGAATGACACCTAGATTTCATGGGTATAGGGAACTCCTAGGTGAGGAAATTTCCTCCACCTGTTCAAATCAGCATCTCCTCTGCTACATATAGTTGTAGAGAGTAACTTAGAGCACTGAAAGTTTAAGTGACTTGCCTGGGCCATACAGCCAGTATGGATGAGAGGTAGGACTTCAACTCAGGTCTTCTTGGCTTTGAGGTCTGCCCTCTGTCTGCTATGTTATTCTGCCTCTTGCCTAGAACATTTTGTTGTTTAGTCATTTCAGTCATGTCTGACTTTTCATGACCCCATTTAGGATTTTTTTGGCAAAGATACTGGAGTGGTTTGCCATTGCCTTCTCCGACTCATTTTATGGTTGAAGAAACTGAGCCAAACAGGGTGAAATGATTTGCCTGGGGTCACACCCCTAGTAAGTGGCTGAGGCCAGATTTGAACTCAGGAAGATGAGTCTTTCTGGCTCCAGATCCAGTCCTCTATCCACTGTGCCACCTAGCTGTCCTTGCCTTGAACAGATGCTTAACACTAAAAGGACTGTACACATCAATTGATGTAAAAATCTGCCTGATCTTTTGAGATATTCTTAAATTCCAGTCCTTCTAGTTTATAAATGTTTGTTCATTGATAGATTTATTGGCATCTGGTAGCCATAGCATATAGATCTGTACATATTGGGATTCTATATAATAAGACACTCCTACAACATAATTGTATACTAGCTATATGAGAATATATTTCACTATCCCCACATTCTCTTGTCATCAGTACAATAATTGAGCTAAAATCATCAATACTTTATTTATTTTTTGTTTGTTTGGTTGGTTTTTAGGCAATTGGGGTTAAGTGACTTGCCCACAGTCACACAGCTAGTAAGTGTCAAGTGTTTGGTCTGAGGCCGGATTTGAACTCAGGTCCTCCTGACTTTAGGGCTGGTGTTCTATCTACTGTGCCACCTAGCTCCCCCAATAATTAATATTTTAAAGGAAGTTTGTCATCATAGCTACTGAGTGAAAAACATAACTGATAAATCTCTTTTCTCTAGTAATAAAGCAAATAAATTTAGTTTAGGTAAATACAAATGAGCTATTGATACAAGTTTGAAGCTGGCTTTCCCTGTTGGCTTTTGAGTAAGGAGGATAAATTTTGGTCACCATGAGACTGCAAACAAATCAAGCTGTACTTTCCATACTGTCTTGGTAAGAAAAACAGAAAGAACGTATTAAGGACACATTAAGGATGTGATTGTACTGGATGATCACATCCTTTAGTAGCTCTTAGAACACTGTCTTCTGTTTCAAACAGTGAATAAGACAGATGGAGTTTCATAAATTTTTTTATATTTTAAAAATTAATTTGTTTTTAGTTTTTAACATTCACTTCCATAAGATTTCGAGTTTTGAATTTTCTCCCCCACTCTCTCTTAGATTCTGGTGTGCAATTTGATATTGGCTCTACTTATACACTCATATTAAACACATTGTCACATTAATCATGATGTTGATAAAGTTTTGATATAGGCTGAAGGGTCCCATAGATAATATAGGTTCAGAGAATTCATCATTTTTTATTGTGAACTTAACAATCATCAGAAAAAGAGAATTTCCATATACAAAGTAGAACACAGACAGAGGATTGTATATGAAATCATGAATCTCTTCTGTTCTGATATATATTTATCTATATCTATTTCAACTCATTACTTTAAAAAATACACATTCAATACAAAAGAATCTACTGGTCAATTAATAAGAACTGTCAATATTAACTTGCCCATTAGAAAAGGAAGAAAACAAGGAAAGATTGTCAACATCAACAAATAAAACCAGGTGTAGAAAGCTTTCCATAGTATTTCTTGGAACATCTTTATGAAACAGATGGTGATATTATTTCTTGTCTTTGAGAAGGCATCAGTTAAAATGTGTGACCACAACCTTACTGATATATTCCATGCATTCCACACTTATTTAGTATCTGTTATGTGTAATTAATCATGCAAAGCTTTGAGGAGGACACAAGGATAAATAAGGTACTACCTTTACTCCTAAAAAGCTCATAATCTAAAAGCAACTGGAAGATAGCATGCATTTTGATTTTGTTTTCCAAGTTCTATAATAGAAGGAACTGCCTTTAATGTGGGCTATGTCTTGAAGGATTCTATATGAAATATTTCAAAGAATATCTTAATATTCTTTGATAATTATTGATATTATTACAAAATTGTAAATTATAAAAATCCATTACAGAATTTAGTGAAGCTTACCAGAAAATATTTAGAAATCATACCACAAATAAGTTTAATTAATATTTAGCATAAATAAAATCTCACCTACTCCACAAAAATCTTACTGTGATGCCTCTTCATTCCTTAGTGAAAAACTAAGGTATCCACCTTAATGATGGATAGGGTCTTTTCTCTTTATTCTTCACACTAAAATAGTATTTTGTCAGTGCTATCATGTATAAAAGCTACTGTTAAGGGATGGCACTGCTTACTTTTTGAAGACTTTAACAGCAGGGCACAAAGTCTAGTAGGTTCTCCCTTCTAGAAAGGCTTCAAAGATGTGCCAGATTGTACTGTGAGTTTGCTTTCTGAAGACTACCTTAACTAAGTACAGAGAGGCTTATCCTTGGTGATGAATTTTTTGAGTAGGGCCAAAGAGCCTTGAATCACAAATCTGAAAGGAGGAATACAAAAAGAACTTTGTGCTCACCAAAGGTGTTCAACTTTATACTAGAATAGATCCAGCTTTAAATCAAGTTGAAGAAGGATTCCCTATAGTAGCTGAGGTCCTTCATATGCTCTTATTTAAGGATGCTATAATGCTGGTTGTATCAAGTTCTCTGAATAATTCAGAACCTCCTGGAAGAGATTTATAATTTCTCAAAAGAGTTTCACCTAACTATCCACACAGGAAAAACTAAGTGGATGATGAGTATTTATTATCCAGATTATGAAATATAGTTATAAGGGCATGTTATAGAGCTTGTCTATTAGAGAAGGTTGAATGTCCTTGGGGAAATTGCAACCAACCTTTTATCAGAAAACAAAGGTACATCTTTTCATATTTTACCAGTATTGTGCAATTATAAGTTATGAAACACTACATCTTTCAAGAATTAAAAGTGAGCATTACATAAGAGGCAATTGAGAAGTGCATGGTTGGAGTGAACAGAATACAACATAAAATAAACAAGGATTTTGAAGAATTAAAAAAATGGATGTCATCAGGGATATGGATGATTGAATAGATATGAATGGCCAGGTTTCTACATAAGTAGAAGGAAGCCTTACACATTGGGTGGATTCTAGTAAATTTATGAGATGATGTAGAAAAAAGTCAAATAAGATAGGAAAGCACAGCATAGATTGTTATCAGTGTCATTGGAAGGAAAATTCACATCAGTGATATCACAGATCCATTTCAGCATTTAACTATAAAATCTCATGTTTTTCAAGAAAAATGAACTGCATTTATCTCATTATTTTAATCGAGTCTACTAATGAAAAATGAAATGGTTTTTATTTGTAAGAAACCCCCAAAATAACAATCACCAACCTCAGTAAAAAAATTCCATCCAATGTTCTTTAGCTATTGCAATTTCAAAATCTTATTCTCTTACCCTATCAAAATCCAACTCAATATAAATCAGCTGAGATTGACAGAGAATACAGCAATTATTTTAGGAATATTTGTAGTTTTAAAGAGGTAACCTAGTATAGTGTATAGTATGCATTCTTAAGTTTTGAACAGATTTCAGGGTTTTTGTGAAATTGGATAGGGGGAATCACATCTTTATTTTCACTAAACTCTAATTGAAATTTATAATTTCTTCCAACTGTTTAAAAGCATTGTTCTGAGAAGAGGGTCCATAAGACTCACCAGACTGTCAAAGATTGTCCATGACATTCTTTCCCTCCCCTAAAATTCAGAAGCTCTATTGTATGAAGGGTTGAACTCAGAACCAGGTAGATCTGGCTTCAGATCCGGCCTCTGACACACACTGACTGTGATCCTGGGCAAGTCACTTGCCCCAATTAACTCTTTAAGACAATGAGTTATAGAGAAGGTTCAAATCTGCATTGGTACAGGGATTTTCTTCATTGGAAGTCCCTAAAACAGTGAAATCACAATTCTAATTCCTATCTGTATATGAAAAGCTTTGATTACAGAAACAGTATAGTATACTGGATAGAGGACTAGCCTTGAAGTTAGCAAGAACTGGGTTCCAATCCTGCCTGATACTTACTAGCTATGTAATCATAAATAAATGATGTAATCTCTCAGTGCCTGGGGCAATTCTAAGACTATATATTACAGATGAATATCTACATTGATGGAGAGAGTTTCCATACTGGGACTTCCCCATACCAATGAAATCATATCTGTCCTCTACTCCCCTCTAGATAAACTTCACAATCATATATGGTCATGGTGAGATAAGTGCTTTGCAAACCATAAAGTGGTATGTCATTCTAGTTTGTGAGAACAAACCCAAGAATATGGAATAGTATTACAAAAAAGTTATTAGGTTTGGTAGAGAGAGCTAGAAAGAAGGGTGGTTCCCTCCTTAAGTCTTTGTGAGGTTAGGTTATTTAGAGTTCAGACAAGGACATAAAGACATGTGCCTGACTGGCCTCATGGAGGCAGTAGGTAATTTCCAAGAGTTGGACAGTTTGAGATATCTATCAGCTAGTAAAGTCAATCTATTTTGGGGAAACCAAAACAAGACCTGAGGAGACCCAAAACAAGCACTAGTTGGGATCTAAGCATTCTTACAACCACCCAGTTTCCCTGGAGTGTCTCTGAAATCAGACCGACCTATATGGTAAGTTTTTTGGGTTGGACAATTTTTTTAGCTGCATAGGTTCAAACGGTATTAATAAATGATAAATAATAATCCATAACATGAGTTGTTCACGGTATTCTTGTTACTCAGAACTCAACCTGTTTACAAATATAGATAGAGATAGCCAGTGTGATCTCACTTAACCCTCCTAGGCCTCAGTTTCCTCAACTGTAAAATTGGGGAGGGGAAGAGGTTGGAATCTATGCCCTTTTAAGTTTCTTCTAGCTATTATCCTGTAATTTAACAACACTTATATAATAGGTAGGAGAGAAGGTAGGAATCATCATTCTAGCTCCCTACACTGGGAAATTTGAGTTATAGATTAAATGGTTTGCCTAGGGTCACAGACTTACTTAGCTTTGGGAATAGAATGTAGTTTTCTTCGTTTCCAGCCCAGTGCTCTATCTCCTTAAAAACAGCTCTCATGCTGTTTCACAAAGCTATTATCATAAACAAGGCCAGCAAAATAAGCAGAGAGGGGTAAAATGAAGAGGTTTGGAGAGATTATCACTGATGCAGCAATGCCAACTAATCTGCCTCCTTGAGCCAGTTTTATAGTATTATACCTGTTTTGTTTAGTTTTGTTGGAAATAAAACACTATGGATTTAGGAAAAGCTTTTTAATATTCTTGATCATCATTTGCTCAGTTGAGATATAATGGCTTTAATAATAACATTGAACTCACAGTTTGTAAAGGCATACAGTCTGTCTCCTAGGGTTGGATGCCAAAAAATTGAAGATTATTATTAATTTTACAGGTCCATGTTAATGAGTATATACAATTTGAATTTTATTTATCTTAGTTTTTAGAGACGTCATTTCAAGTAAGTAGATTGCTCTCTCTAATTTTCCCATGTGTATTTTCCTGACTTTTCTGACTATATATAGGCATTCTACATTTTCCTATTCCCTTGCTTTTATTTTAGGTCTGTGATAGAAATAATACCTATCACCCTTTCCCCTCAGCATGGGTTAGACCCACCTGTCTTCCTTCCTTTCTACAACATAATTAGTTTTTCCTAAAAGGAGACAAAGCAGTCTCCTGATTGACCTCTGTTTCTTTGATGAGGCTTCCTGGACACTTAAGAGCATAAAAGATTTCTCTCAAATGTAGTAAGAGCCCTTCCAACTTGGTAGATTTTTCAGGACCATTCAAGTCATCCTGTCATTCACCATAGCCTAATGATTTGTGAGTGCCTTGTTTACTCCCAACATCAAACCTGAACTAAGAGAGTACTGGCATTAGAGCCATCTCTGATATGGGTCATAATTATATCAAGAGAAGATGAGATAAGATCTGCTTTTGTCTTACTTTATGGTTGAGTTGCAGGAAGAGTACTACAAATAAAGAGGGTGGGGTGGTTAGATGTCTGGCCATAGCACAGCTCCTGGTCCCACGATCTCTCCTGATTGTGCATAGGGATAAGAAGCAGGCTCCCATTACCCACAGAATCTGAGAGGAGGCTGACTAGGAGGGTAAAGAAAGCCCCAAGTACAACATTTTCTGGTTTTTTTTTTTTTTACTGTTCTGCATAAGTTGGACTGCTGGCATAATAAGAGTTAAAGTAAACTGGGCTGGCATTTAGTAGTTGAAAGCTGAGCTATTTTCTTTTAGGGACCATGCAATGAAAGCTGAAGGGCAGCTAATGGAGCTGGTGGCTGGGCAGCAAATGAAGGGATCTCTCCTGATGGGGGTGGGTAATGTCAGGCCTTAGGTCCAACCTATGGACCAGAGATTTTGGTTTATCCTGAGATCTGAGAAATGAGATAGGAGGAGAGCAGATGTGGATTAGAAATTTAGGCACTACAATGGGTAGTAAGAAAACTCCATGTTTATCTTATCACTACTTTCTGGACAAGAATGAATCCCTGCCCAAATACAGCAGGCAGCAGGCAGACCTTCTCCATCAAGGAACTGGGCAGTTGCCAGTGAAGTTCAAATAGAAACATGATGAGTCACTGGAGCAGTGGCTCCTGAGAGGGCAGTCTAAAGGAGTCAATGCTGAACCACTGTCTGCAAATGACTTACATAAACTGGGGTTGTTCTCTGAGAACACACTTTTACAGAGTCAACTAAATTTATTGGATCTTCCAGACAGGGAATGCTCTTTGTCCATTTTCAGATGGGGAATTATTCATACCTGGCTCCATAAAAATGATTTCCCAGTGTAGCCAACTGCCTGATGAGGATCCTCAGTGAAGGGTAAAGTTCCCAAAGGAAACGGGTTTGGTAGATTGTATTTTACAGTTTTCCTATGGTCTGCATCCTTTTTCAGGGGCAATTAGATTCTACCTGCTAGCTTCAGATTCTAAAGATGGGTGTCCTCCACCATACAACCATAATATGTGGGCTGACCAACTGATGAAATCTAAGCAGGAGGTTGGGACAGTGGCTTGGGCAAATACTAGTATTACTGTGAATAGGCATTTTGGGTATAGGAGGAAGTCACAGAGTCCACTACTCTGCTTGGTGGGAGTTTTCCTACGGAAGAAATTTTGGGCTTGGCTCCTGAAACATGGGGTTGATAAGAAAGCAATTGATGGCCAGCCTATAGGGTTGCTAGCAAAACTGTTTTCAGCACCCAGACACTAAAGGGTCCTTTAGTCCCTACTAAGGCTGAGGTATCCTCTAAAATCTCTGATGCATTTGTCTCATTTGGGGAGGCTACAGAAAGATGAACATGGAGGGAAGGGTTCTTATGGGTTCACAATGTATGTTGGCCCTTTCAGTAATGTCTTTCCAAATGGAAATCCTTAGAGTTACTCAGACTATCCCCTACACTTAATACCATAAAGTATCAGGTCCTCTGGGAGTGGTAGTGAAAGCGTTTTTTTTTTTTGGGGGGGGGATGGTGATAGAAATGAAGAAAGCTGAAGTACCTTGTTATACTAGCTCCCCTTACAATGACCCTGTGTTACCCATGAAGAAGGAAGATGGCACCTGGTAAGATAGAGTGGTTTTTGGGGTGCTGAATAAAGTTATCATATTCATAACTATTCCTAATCTTGTCAATATTGTAGATCAGGTAGCCTTGACCCATGGTGAGTGGTATGAAGTTATCAACCTTGCCAATGTTTATTTCTTTATTTCTGTGGCTAGTACTAGTCATGAACAGTTTGCTTTCCCAAGAGAAGATGTCTGATATACCTTCACCATCCTTCTCCAGGGCTAATTGAATTCTCATTTTGCTACATCATGGTGGGTAGAGACATAAAAGAGACATCTCTTTCTCAGAGCTTTGATATACACTACTTAACTGATGACCTAATGTTTCTCCAAGCCACATGAAGCCACAGTGGCAGAGGCCCCAGATCAAATGGTGGTTCATATGATGGCAAGGGATGGGAAATTAATATTAAGACAATCCAGGGTCCAATCCTACTCAGTCAAATTTGGAGGAATCCAGTAGGTAGGGAAAACCCAGAGATTTCTAGGAACAGTCTAAAATAAGCTACTAACATTTGCTTCACCATCATCTAAATAGGAATCCTGCTTATTATATACTCTTAATGATTTATTTTACTCTTCAGGTTTTGAAGAACCCATATTTCCCTACCTGAATATTCTAATGACCCTCATTTACCAAGGCACTCACAAAACTGCTTTTTTCAAGTGGGATTTTGAACAGGTAAGAGCCTTGGAAGCTATAAAGCAGGCTCTCTAACATCTTTATTCCTTGGGCCCTTATGACTGTGTAAGTCCCATGTTTCTGGAAGTCCCTGTCCATAAAGAACAGGCTGAATGTAGCCAGAATAAGTCACTGCTTGGTGTCTGGAACTCCAAGCTTCCCAGAGCAACCACTTCATTATACTATCTTAGAGAAACAATGGCTTGCCAGTTACTGGACTTCAATTTGTACTGAATAGATGACACATGGCCATGCAATCACTTTTTGTCCAGAGTTACCAATTATGAGTTGAAGGAAGCAAGATGTCCTAGCTAACGTGATGGGTAGAGCTCAGGAGGCTTCTATTGTTCAATAGAAATTTTCCATTAAACATTACAGTTACCTGAGTTCTTCTGATATTAGTACCCTTCACAAGCAGGTGGAGGCTATGACAGAAATTGAGGTTTCCAGCTCAGATTCTGAAACCTTATCTGCTCTACTGGACCAATATGTTCCCCCAAATAAAGACTTGACTCCTGGAGGATGCTATTTTGCCTGGTTGACTGATGGGTCCATCTGCTTTGAGAAAGACATATGCAACTAGACTTCAGTCATTACTAATCTGGTAACTGAGATATCTTAGGGAATGAGGGTCTTGACAAGTCCTTCCAGGGTTTGAGCTTCAGCCTACATGGCTGGCATATGAAAGATCCTTGAGGCAAAGAAGATCTTCATCTGCACTAATTCCTGGGCAATGGCCATAAGTCTGGCCAAGTGGCTTTTGGAGATGACAGGACTGGACAATTAAAGACTCTCCAATTTCAGGTCAAGGCCAGTGGAGGAATTTTACCAAAGCCTCTTACAGCATATAGTTTGTGGGGCATATCCAAACTTATCAGAGGCATCATATGCTAAATGACCAAGTTGGAACTACTAGATATTAGGGAATGGGTCTATTGCTATAGGTATTGGGATGGTGATGTTGCACTGGGCGTAGGACCATGTGGTCCCACTGAAGACAAGACAGCTATTACAACCCAAATGAACTCCATCTACCAATAGGAGTACCCACCTAAGCCAAGTAGTGCTTAACCTGTCCCTGACAATATAACATTCTCCCATCTCAGGATCAGAGGTTTGCCCCTGCTAATCAACAACTACATTGTTATGCATCTGAATGCCTACATCAGGTTTCTGAGCTCTCAGAAGCTATTTCCCTGAAAAATAAATGCTACCATTCTCTGGGATTGGAAATGGCTCTCTGATCCTGTGGTTTCTAGGATTTACCTGATAAGATCTGACTGGTTTTGGATATACTCCATCTGACCTTCTCTGGTCTTTTCCTTACTCCTTCTTCAGGGCACATTGCCTTGACCTCAAGGTTCTTGGTCCGCTGAGGGCTCTGAACACTCTGGAGAAGTAGCTCAGGTCCTCCTCAGCTGACACACTTCCATTCTTCTGTGATGCTTCAGACAGCTCTTTCCCAGAAAGCGCTTGGTATTGTTGAGAAGCACTTTGCTTTCTAATAGCATGAGGTCGGTGAAACTCTTGATATATAAATATTGCATGTGTGTGTGTGTGTGTGTGTGTGTGTATTTACTTGGAAGAAAGGAGATCTCTTTGGTAACTTGGTAGTTATACTGAGTCTTTGAATGGTGGTGAGTGAGAGTTCTTATTTAGTGTCTGTGGAAGGATGGGGCAATCAGTGTACGGAAGTCTATAAGGGGGCAAAGATTTTGTATCATTCCCCTAATGTGTCTTTGGGAGAGAGGGTTTTGGCAGGCTGGCCAGGGAATACTGAGTATTTTGTAGCATAGGGAGAGACTTAGTAACAATTCAGATCTCAGGACAGGCCGCATGTGACAGGCCTCTGACCTCTCAGCACCTTTACCGTAGATAACACTGATGTACCATGAAGAATTATTGACTGTACCAGAAGTGTCTGTGTTGTGGGCCTTGATGTTCCTAGAGCTGCTCACTGTAAGTACCTTACATCAGGAGAAGAAAACTGTGACTGTACTGTGACTAATGTTACTGGTACTGCTCCAGTTCATTATCACCATCTTTTATTAGGAGACCCACTATGAATTATAAACATTTGGCATCAACCACTACATAGATCAGACTATTAAGACCGGAGTCTTGATCCTTCTGAAGGGCAAAGAATAAGCCTAGGATCTATGGTTTTTGTTCCGTTTCACATTTTTTCCTTTTTCTCCTTTTCATTTGACTGTCTCTTTATGGGGGAGAAGCTATAATATTGCTGTTTTTTCCTCTCTTTCTCCCTTTTCCTATTTGTTATTGCCCATGCCTGCCAGGAGGATTGTGTAGTAAAAGACCTAAAAGCATTTACATGGTAGATCTTCAAGAAGATCTTTAGGTCCTTGCCACCTGGAGGCAGTTAGTCATAGTTCTGATATCTTCCAGCATTTCCCTGCAAAATGGATTAGGTTCACATTTCCTCCTTCCTTCCTGCTATAGGGATTAGTTTTCCTTAAAAGGAAACAAAGCATTCTTAGGAACTAATTTGTCCTTCTTTCCCTGACTCAGCTTCCTGGTCTCTAAAGGTATGAAAGCCCTACCCAAATGTCACTGAAGTCCCCTAATTAGATAGATTTCTGAAGATCATGTGAACCATATCTTGCCTTAAGGACCAAATGCATTTCCATATGGAGATGGGGGGGGCAGAGTCCAGAGAGACTAAGTGCCAGTGTATCCTTGTTGTATATTCTTGCTGTGTTAGAGCCAAGTAAAATTCCTTTTATTTTTACTTCTTTTACAACTAGGTGGTACAGTGGATGGAGTGTCAGTCCTGGAGGCAGGAAGATTCATCTTCCTGAGTTCAGATCTGGCCTCAGACACTTACAAGCTATGTGACCCTGGGCAAGTCACTTAACCCTGTTTGCCTCAGTTCCTCATCTGTGAAATAAGCTGGACAAGGAAATGTCAAACCACTCTTGTGTCTTTGCCAAGAAAAACCCCAAATAGGGTCATAAAGAGTTGGACATGACTAAAAACAACTGAATCACAACAATAGGGAAACTCCCTTTCTCAACTTTTCAATGACTTGTGAGTGCCTCATTTTGTCAACATTAAACCTACACTACTAGAGTGCCTCCAAGGTCCAAATTGAAATTCATTTCTCTAAACTTGCTGCCACTTAAGGTTTTCCAGCACCTTTAATACCAGCCCTCTCTTAGTACAGGTTTAGTGTTTGCATAACATCTGTATTTGGGGATGATGGTGTTCTTTAGGTAGTCCAGGGTCCTGATTAGACACAGTAATTTTAGGATTGTCTAATAACTGTGCTGAATGAACTGCTTGAGAATTTTTATATGGCATTTTGAAAGTCATTGGGAACTAGGACATCTGGACTTTCTTGGGACTTTTTGGTGCAAGGCACTGGGAGAGGAGCTTGAAAAAGCAAGGCTTGATCCTACCCAGGAACACAATTTTTCAAAATTGGGGATATGGACAAATCTGCCAAATACATCACAGTTTATTTGTCAGGTGAGGGAAGGAGCCCATCAGTTTAAAAAGAGAGGCAGCTTACACTCTCTCCGTTATGAAGTGTAATTCTCTTCATATGACATCCAGTGAGACGTAGGTAAAGTTTACCTGCAAAGTGGGCCCCAGACGCTTGACTGCTTACTCTCAGATCAGCAAACCCTCCCCTATCCCAGCAGAAATGATGACTGCACATCTCATCTAGAGCACCTGAAATAGCCTATCAAAGCAGTGTCAAACATCTTGCCCTAAACACTATGAATGCAAGGGGACCAAACTAGATTAAAATGCATTTGGCAGGGGCAGCTAGGTGGTGCAGTAGATTCAGCATGGGCCCTGGAGTCAGGAGGACCTGATTTCAAATCCGGCCTCAGACACATAACACTTACTAGCTGTGTGACTCTGGGCAAGTCACTTAACCCCAGTTGCCTCACAGAAAAAAGGCATTTGGTAAATGTTTAACAAAATAAATAAAAATATTTGTGGTTAATATGTGGCAGCAGGAATCTGTTTCTATTTGAATTTGATACCACTAGTTTGAGGATTTCCTGGCTCCATCTTTTTCATTGCGTCTCTTAACTTGAGGAAGGGGAAACCATCTGAAGCTGGAAATTCCAGACCTTGGTGGCAGTCTTTCAGTTCAAGAAGTCAGGAGCTCCTGTGTCCTTCAGTCAGAGGTGACTGACAGTGCTTAGGCCCCAGCAATTGCAGTGCCTGTGGCAATGCTCAGGGCCTGGACCAGGAGTCAGTGGCACCACCCACAGACATTTTGCTCTCACTCAGGGATACCACTAACTCCCAGTATAGGAAGGTATGAAAAGATCCTGGTACAGAGATACAGTGCTTAGCCCCAGCACAGCAAGGCAATGGCAGTACTTGTGACAATGACCTGGCCCTAGAATGGTGGGGCCTTATCTATGCCTGCGTAATGAGCAGGATTACCTGCCTGTGTGGAAGTGGTGTGGGCAGTGTTGTGGGCCTTGGCAGGATGGGCTCTTAGGCAATAACACAAATAGGCTCGTCATAGTCCTTTTCTATAATCTGGAACAGATAAGCTCTTATCACACTGGTGTCAGTACAGTACCCAGTGTTTGGCAGACAACTCCTTCTAAGGAAAAACTTAGAGAACCAAGAAATGAAGTTTTTGTGAGGTGGCTTGTTTCCTAGCAACAGTAAACATGTGAGACTATTTACCAAGACCCTATGAAAGAAATGGGACAATCTTGTAGTAGAGTTCTCTAAAGAGAAAGATTCAGTTATACATTCATGGGACTCAAAGGAAGTCAAGGTCCTGGCAAGCAGGAACAATGAGTGGGTGGTAGTGTAGGACAAATAAATATTGATCCTGGCTAGGGCAGGTTACATGCAAGAGGGTAATGATCTCTTAGGTACTACAGATGACCATGACCTGTGATGAGTATCAGTAATGGTGTGTATCATAAGCATGGTGATCCTACTGTTCTAGGTGCTGCTCATACTCATTGTCACTATTTTATGTAGGGAGACCCATTGTGAGCTGCAAAGATTTTCAATCACCAACCACATGGAACAGTTTATTAAGATCTGAGACTGAGTTCTTCAGGAGGGAGGATATGGAGTTTTTGTTTCTGAAGGTTTTTATTCTCCATATTCTGTCATTCTTTCAGAGGGTCATTACATTTCTGAATTGCTTGGGTATTTTTTTTTTGGTGGTATATTTATGTTTTAATTTTTCTTCTCCTCCTCTAGTTCAACTTGCATCACTGAGATCAAAGTTGTCTAGTAACAGCTCTAAAACCATTTAAATGGCAGAAAATCCTTTAGAAGATTGTTAGGACCTTACCACCAAGGGTTATGGTAGGAATAATATATAAGGTTTCTGTCATAGAGACTAGGAAGGTTTTTTTCTTTTAAAAAATGTTATTTTTCAATGATCAAGCATTCATTTTTCTCCCTCCCACCTTCTCTATAAACTGAAAAAAAATAGAAAGTAGGAAATACAGAATCTCTGAATTACATGATTAGACTTCAACAAGTATTTATTAAGCATGTACTATATTCCACGCATGAAATTAACCTGAGTTGAACATTTTTCTAGGGCCCTACTTCACACAGACTAGTTTTTTTTTTCTTTCTATAAAACATATTAAAACCACTCTTGAGATTTAATTGGGATATAAGACTAAAGTTTGAACCACTAAAGTAAGGAAGTAACAATTTCTGAAGGCCCAAGTTAAAAAAGGGGGCAGCTAGATGGTGTAGTGGATAAAGCACTGGGGCCACAGTCTGGAAGACCTGCATTCAAATCCAGCCTGAGACACTCTCTAGCTGGATGACCCTGGGCAAGTCACTTAACCCTATTTGCCTCAGTTCCTTTTCTATAAAGTGAGCTAGAGAAAGAAATGGTAAGTCACTCCAGTATTTTTGCCAGGAAAATCCCAAATAGGATCACAAAGAGTCAGGCACGACTGAAAAAACAATGAACAACAACAAAAAATTTTTAAAAAGGAAGCACACAAGGAGTGAATCTTTCCCCCAAGCCTGACTGGCATGCCAGCAAGGCCTATGAAGAGGCAGGGAAACTGTGCTCAACTGAAACAAAACTGTATGATTATTGCTGAATATTCTTTCCAAACTGTGAGTAAGTACATTTCTTTTTGTTACTGTCTAGATGGTCTAGAAGTATCTCATTTTGTTCTAATCCCAGAACTGAACCACCAGACCTGCATGAATCAGTTCTGGCTTACATCAGAGAGCACTTACCGAACTTCCTCGACTGTGCCTAGCCAAACCTGTACGTTAAATAAATATTTGTAAATGTTCACCGAACTCATAGGCCCGTTGGTATGGAACTCTACTCTCACTGGTAGAGATCAATCCTTGTGTTTGTGTGAGGGATGGGGCAGAGTTAGTAAGAGTGAGAGAGGAAAAGGATCTGGGTTGGTCTAGTGTCTGGCTTTGAGAGATATAATATGTGATACCAACCTCTCTTCTGCTTGCTGAAGAGAGAGAAAAACCCTGAGAAGAGGAAGTGGCAGCTCCTGTGCTCACCTTGCTATACTGGGACTCCAGAGTCCCAGATCTCAACCAAGGAGAAAATTCCCTAGTACAGCAAGCTGAGGATAGAAACATGATAAAGACTGCCACCTTCTGTCATGTTGGCTTCTTCCCAGAATCTTTTTCTCCTTTCAGTGACCTGAAGGTCACTACCATCACACGTTATCTCTCTTGAAGCTGAAAGCTAGAAGAATCTGTATCTCTCTCCTCTCTTGCTTTTGCCAGCTCTGCTCTGCTCCTCATGCAGGCTTGGGGCATTGATTTCCTCCAATAAGGAAAGGGTTCCACATCAATGGACTTTGGGGCTTGTGTTATATTCACATTCAAGGTGTGTGACTCAGTGTGGAAGGAGATGACAAGCCATGTGTGACTCAGTACTGAAGGAGATGACGAAGTAGTTTCTTTATCAGTCACTGAACTGGAAGAGTGGGTGACTCAGAAGATCTTTAAAAGTGACTATCTTTCAATTATCTCTTTTCTTCTTGGCTCCAGATCATGTCACTACCATTCAAGTCTATCCTCAAAAGGGTAGAGGGAGAAAATTAGTGCTCTTTCTTTCCTTCATGCTGAGAGAAATGGTGAACTGCCTTTACAGAGCAGTGGAGTGAGCTGAGCCTGGGCCTTGAGGACTCTGACTGCTTTTTCCTACTTTGTAGGTAAACAAACATTGATCTTAAGATGGAACCATTCCCTGGAGAGCAATTTGGAACTATGCCCAAAGGGCTATAAAATTGTGCATACCCTTTGACCCAGCAAAGGGTATATCTATATGTCTATATGTCTAGGTCTATATCCCAAAAAGATCATAAAAATGGGAAAGGACCCACATGTAGCAGCTCTTTTTGTGGTGGCCAAGAACTAGAAATTGAGAGGATGCCCATCAACTGGGGAATGGCTGAACAAGTTGTGGTATATGAATGTAGTAGAATACTATTGTGCTATCAGAAATGATGAGCAGGTGGACATCAGGAAAACATAGAAAGACTTATATGAACTGATGCTGAGTGAAATGAGCAGAACCAGGAGAACATTATACACAGTAATAGCCACACTGTGCAATGACTGACTTTGATAGACTTAGCTCTTCTCAGCCATGCAAGGATCTAAGACAACTCCAAAAGATTCATGATGGAAAATGCTATCCACATCCAGAGAAAGAACTATGGAGTCTCAATGTATATGGAAGCATACTATTTGCTCTCCTTTTGTTTTGTTTTGTTTTATTGCTTCATTCTTGTGGTTCCTCCCATCAGTTCTATTTCTTCTTTACATCATGACTAATGGGAAATATGCTTAATATGAATGTATAAGTAGAACCTATATCAGATTGCATGCCGTCTTGGTGAGGGGGAAGAAGAAGGAGGAGGAGAAAATTTTAAACTAAAAATCTTATGGAAATGAATGTTGATAACTAAAAATAAATGATAAAAAAGATGGAACTGTTCCATATTAGGGGAAAAGTTTAAGAGGATGGAGATCCTGGGTCCTTTGATCAAAGTAAGAGAAGGTAGTTCATTGCATAGGACACCACCAATAGGGCAAGGAAGTCAATCTCAGGGCCAAACATTACAGAATACGTGAACCATGAGGAAGTTGTTTGGAGAAGGTAGAGCTGAGGTAAAATATTATAATTCCTATTCATGTAGATAGTTAATGCACTGATATTGTAGTCTCAACCTCCTGGGAGAATATAAAAATAATTTTGTCATTATATCTTATTTAAGTGGTTTTGTTAGTGGGAGTGTATGATATTAAACATTTGTTTTGTGTGTAGGAAATAAATACCTGTTCCATTTCTGATTTACATTATAAAACAACATATTTCTATTCCCTCCTTTAGAGAGACACTAGACAAGCTAAAATTCAAGTTTTAAGTAATTTTTTTCATAGGAGTATCCAGATGGCAATGTAACAAGCCAAGTGTTAGAAAGGGAGCCTAACTTATCTCATTAGAGTTCAGGCTCCTCCAGGATTCAACCTTGCAATCTAGTATGTGGGACAGAGCAGAAAGTACCCTAAATCCCACCCTCATTCCCAGGCCCAGTAGATAGTAATTGTTAGACTTATCTTTCATAGATCATGGGATCATAGATATGGAGCTAGAAGTTTCCTTAGATATTGAGTCTAACCTCCTCATTTTATAGATAAGGAAACTGAGGCTCAAGGAAGTTAAGTGATGTCCAAAGTCAGACAAGTCCATGGTCTTCTTAATATGAGTATTCCATCTATTGGTGTAGATTACAACTCATTTATAATTTCTTATCCTGCAAGATTCATGGTCATGTTCTCCTGGAAAGTATCCACAGAGGATCTCTCTAGCATGCTTAGAGCTGTGTTCTAGACCAAAGCTGTCAAACACGTAGCCCTCAGATCACATACAGTCCAAAACACTTCTGAGTATGGCCTGAAACATTAAAATTTAATTGGAAATTATTTAACACAATAAATAAAAATTCAATAAAACTTAGATAATACATTTTAGAACTAAGTCAACTTGTGGATCAAAGGGTTCCTTTTCAATGTGAGTTTGATACCACTGGTTTTGAAGCACTTGTGTTAGTACTCGGGCTATTTATCCAGGATTCCTCACTTTTACTACATGAATGGCCTAGCTACGAATCTAATCAAATATTTCCCAGATGATGTCACTTAGATTACTTTTGTGGAAACATGCTGCATCATAGTTATGCCTTGGCACCTCTTACTACTAACCTTTGGATCACCTCTAATCTCTTGCATTTATATAGCGCTTTAAGGTTTGCCAAGTTCTTTACAAATATTATCTTATTTTATTCCCACACTAACTCGGTGACATAGGCACTGTTATTATCTTAATTTTGCAAAGGAGGAAACTGAGGCAGATTAAGTGACTTGCCCGAGTCACATAGGTAGTATCTGAAGTAGGATTTGAATTTGGGTCTTTTAAACTCCAGGTTTAGAACTCAATCTACTGTACCACCTCTGTCTGTCTGTCTTTGTCTCTGTCTGTCTGTCTCTGTCTCTCTGTCTTTATATCTGTCTCTGTCTCTCCTCCCCTATTTTTCTTACTTCTTTTCTCTCTCCCTCCTTTCCTCCACCCCAATATTTTAGGCCTTTCTTTGGGGGAATTTGTGGTTTGGACCTATGCTTTTAATGGTGTAGGGAACATCCTGGTGTAGTGGATGGGGCACTGGACATGAGTCAGGAAAACCTGAGTTAAAATCCTGTCTCAGACAATTATTCTAGCTGTAGAACCATGAGCAAATCATTTCACCTCTCTGTGCCTCAGTATTCTCATCTATAAAATGAGAGCTTTCTGTTTGCTAACCTCTAAAGTCCCTTTTAGCTCCAAACCTATGATCATATGATTCTGCTATAGAAACTTCCTTTACAAATTCTACTCGGCAGTTTGTCTGCCACTTTAGCCTTAGAGAGATTAAGTGGCCACCCAACTAATGCTAATGTTTAAGAGTCAGAATTTGAACCTAGATCTTCCTGACTCCAAGGCTGACTCTCTATTCACTATACCCTCTTGCCTCTTCTATTAGAATGATAAGGAATAATATTAATAACCTGAACCTAATGAAGCTTAGGTAATGACTGACCTGGGAAAATGTCTAAATGGTTACCTGCAAGGAAACATTTCCTTTATTTAGCATTTAATGAGTGCTGACTGAAGAAATTTAAGAGAAGTTACAACTTTTCATTTTTTATAGTGCAGTAATATTCTATTGCATTCAAATACATAATTTGTTTAGACATTACCCAATCGACAGGCACTGATCTTGTTTATAGTTCTTTGCCACGAAAAAAATTGCTATGAATATTTTGTTACGTATTGGACCTTTGCTACTGTTTTTGGCTTCCTTGTATGATGTGTGTAACTGGTTTCTCTGTATCAAAAAGTAGGAATTTAGTCACATTTTAGCAGAATTCAAAATTACTTTCCAGAATGGTTGAACCAATTCACAACTTTTCTAACTGTGTATTAAAATTCCTTCTCACCACATCTTCAGTGTTGACTATTTTCATCTTGGTTCTCTTTTCCAATTTACTTGGTTTGAAATGAAACCTCAGAGATTCTTCACTTCTCTTGTTGGTGGATTGGAATAGTCTTTCATCTGATTAATAAACTTTTACAATTTTGTTTTTTGAGAAACTATACTTTGACCACTTATCCATGGCTCTTGGTCTGATAAATCCTACTAATTTCATATTTAGTATTGGTTAAAAATAGAAAAATAGTTAAGTGGAACAGATTAGACAAAGAAGAATTAGAAACAAACTCAATACTCTAGTATTCCTTAAGTCCAAAACCAGAAACTACTTGGGATAAGAAATCCCTATTTGATAAAATCTTCAGAGAAAACTAGAAAGTAGTATGGTAGAAATTGGATTGGTTTACACCAATGTGTTTCACCAAGTAGTATAATAAATTCAAAGTTACCTACATGACCTGAATATTAATGTCATACCACACACAAAAAAACTAGAAGAGAATGGAATGAGGCAACCTTCACAACTCTGGCTATGTGGTAGTTGAATTAATTGAAATGACAGAGGAAACAAAGGTTTGAACTTCTGAGCATATCAATTTATTATGCAATGCATGCCAGTTGCATAACAAGTTGGGACAGGCTTCCTCAGCCTGGCACTGGCCCTCAAAATACAGGGGGAGACAGATTTTTATGCATTAAAAGGAAACAATTAACAAAATATAAATCAGAATAAAAGATAAGGAAATCTGATTTCTAATTGGAGGAAAAATTAGGGGTTTTCAGACTTGGGAGAGAGAGAGAGAGAGAGAACAAGTGAAATTTCCTGAAATCAGGAAAAAGAGGTATCCCACTACTCCCCAAGTACCTCTATTCTTCTTCTTGCTTTCAGCATTATATGACTCATTGCTGGGTTGAGTCCTCATGTTAGGTTTATCAGTTAGAAAAGTCGATGATGTGGTAGAAGAAGAGGTGTTTTTTGGCTAGAGGGTTTCTTAGAGACAGCTTTTGAGAAGTTAAGATATGACTCTAATCATAGGGGCAGAGGAAAAGTCCTTTCTTACTGCAGTGTAATGGCAATGTGAGGCCCTCTGGGCCCCCAATCCTCATGTGAATGAGGGAGTTAGCTTACATTGTAATAGAGGCCTCTAGCTGCTTTGCTGCTCCTTTTGTGTTTCCTGTACTCTAACATAGACCTTGTGAACATTGGAAGATCCTGAAAGGCCTGCAAGCAACAAGGATGGCTTTTAATGAAGTTAATTGCAGCTTTAGCAGCAGTGGTAGGATCTGAGGGCAGCTAGATGGCATAGTGGCTAGAGTGCTGGGCTTCACGTCAGGGAGACTCATCTTCCTGAGTTCAAATCTGGCCTCAGATGCTTACTTGCTATGTGACCCTGGGCAAGTCACTCAACCTCATTTCCCTCAGTTTCTTCATCTATAGAGTAAGCTGGAGAAGGAAATGGCAAACCTCTTCAGTATCTTTGCGAAGAAAACCCCAAAAGGGTTCACAAAGAGTTGAACACAACTGAAAAATGACTTAATAACAACAAAACAAACCAAAAGTAGGATCTGACTTACAAAAAGGAGAACACTGGCATAGGAAAAGGAAGCTACTGGAAGGAAGATCCCAATTCATGTCTGACTGGATAATGCCAGTGCAGAGGTGAAATGTAAAACAGCTAATTATCAGCCTTGCAGTCACTGGGTTCCATCAATGCTTAAGTATTAGCTTATCAATGTATTGTATCAATAGTAATAATTTATTGTTCTGAAACTCTATAAACAGGAGGTGGAGCCAAGATGGAGGGGTAATAAGAAACAATGCAGTGAATTTCTCTCCAGCAATTCCTAACAGATCTAGAAAATGTGCCAGATTGAATCCCAATGGGGAAATCCAGAAAAAGTCACCCTTAAATCCTTTCTCCAGCCCAGCTTGGTGTAGGGAGACAGACAGGGAGGTCTGTGGATGCTGGAAATTGGGTCAGGCCAGGAGCATGCTGTAGATGGAGCACTCCAATGCTGAGAGAGAAGCTGTGGAGTAGGGCTTAAATAAGTCTCAGACCTAGACTGGGCCATCCCCCAGACTCATATCTAGGCACCATGATGGAGACAGGTGTCAATTGGCAGTAACTCACTACCCAGTATTGTTGCAGATCCAGGGCAGAGTGAGAAAGGGACTGTGAATAGCAGTAGTGTTCCTTGGAAGGGAGACTCTGAGTGGTGTAAAGAGAAAGGAAGAAGTTCAGAAGCCAGTAGCAGCAGCAATAGCAGTGGTGTGGCTCAGACCTCAGATACAAAGCAGTCTTACTCCCAACATTTAGCCCGGCTTGCAGAGGCATTGATTAGGGTGGGAATACCAGACCAAAGAGGAGCCTACAATTCTGTCACTCTGATCCAGCAGAGCTTTCCAGTTGGCTGATGGGAAGGAGTCCAGCAGTAGTTGTCAAGGTCTGTTTCCCATATGTAACATTGAGTGCCATTGTGTGGCTTAAAGGGAGGTAGAACACACATCTCTAGCCTCTTCTCTCCCCACCCTTCTCCAGATAAGACTTTATTCACTGTTAGGAGGGGCAGCAGAAAGTTGGGGCCAGGGGCCACTCTGCTTTCCTCAGAGAAATTGGGTACTGGGCTAGAATTGTATCCATCTGCTCTCTTATATATTGTGAGTCTAGGGGATGTGATCATGTTAAAGTTAACTTCTAATTGATGTTTCATTTTGCAGGGAAATTTTATATCTACTTTATATCTAAGGCCCCCTTTTCACCAAATACCAGTTCCATGATGAACACACATAGTGAATAGCAAAGAAACCCATTTAACCAAATAAACAAGTGCCCTGCAGTATTTGAGCTGACTCTAGTTTCATCTCCTCCCTCCATGCAGGTTAGGCTAGTTTTCCCTTAAGAAGGCACTAAAACATTCCTGAATACCTGGTTTGTTCAGGGAATTAAGGGATCAAGACTATAAACATCATTTTCTTATTGCCTGAGCACAAAGCAGCCACTTGGAGCTGGAAGGACTCTGAGATACTTAACTGGTGGATCTCAATGGTAGCTTCATTCAGGGCAGCAACTCAAGGAATTTTCTCAATGACTTAGTCTTGTTGAATATCCTTCTCTGGTTATGGCTAAATAAATCTCCTTTTGTTTATTGATGAATGACCTAGAATGTCTCATTTTGTTCAAGTATTGACTCTAAAATACGAGGGACTGACCTGAATCAGGTCAAGCCCAGGACAATTTCATAGGAAGGAGAGGCTGTCTGGAGGAGAGACAGCTTATCATACAAATGGCCTAGGTTATTCTGGGCTACCAGAGAGGCTTTATAAAGTGCTACTAATTCTGTCACTCTTAACAGTGTATAAGACTAGCACAAAGTTAGGTTTTTATATTTGAGAAATATTTTCATATGGATTAAATATTGAAAGTTACAGAAATGATTCTGAATTAGTTCAAAGCTGATTTTCCAATATAATGTAAGAGAGGGAAAGCTTATTCCCCTTCTCCCTTGAATGATCCAGTCACAGAAAACAGAGTAGATAACATAGATAATGAGATGTTAATGTGTTAATAAAGTGCTAACCTCACTGTTCATTTTATGAAGGGTGAATATCTTTCTCTGATAGAATTAAAAGGAGCAAGCAAAAATTAGACACATCTTTGACAAGCTTAAAATAGCAAAATCATGGTTGAGTTCAGCATTTGGAAGAGTTCATGCTGGGAGCCAGAAGTAGAGGAGGAAGGCAAGATTGGGATTTTCTCTTAATTTACCCCACTGGTTGTATCACTTCGAAGAGGAAACTACTCACCCAGTAGGAGAACCTGAATCCAGCAGGAAGTAGCAACATTAACACTCCAAACAATTACAGAGAAGCAGTTCCTTTAGACACTTCCAGGAACAGGATTTTAGTCATCAGAGATGGGAGCAGGTTGTGGGTTCAAGAAAGAGCTAGTCTCCCAATTGAGAATCACAGATCCTGTGAGAGCTCATCAGAATAACCCATAGGTGGAGATGCTGGACCCATGGGCACATTAGGTTAGGACTCCATGAAGAGGGAAGGAAAATGAGGGCCTTGCCTTACTGAGTTGTCTTGTCTGTATATACTCCCTACACTACCATTGTCAGCTAGGTTTAATGCTGCTTTTTCCTTAGATTCTGAATATATTTGTGAGTGAGCACCCAGGTTTTTGGTGGGGAATGTTTTGCAGCCACTGTTATTACTGTAGCATCTTAGAAAATACCCTTTTTAAGAGCTAAGGCTGACTATTAAAGAGAGAGAAAACTGCAGGGCCTTTGAGCTCTAGTTCTAGAAGTTTGGACCAACAGACAACTTAGAACTTGTGCTCTGAGTACCCAACATGGCAATGCAGATGCAAGATGAAGGACTCATCTGGAGGTGCTAAATAACTTAAGTTTTGTCACGGCAAATTATCACGTGATCATCCTGTGTTAATAGGGAACTAAATGTATGTGTTTTGAATAAAGTAAGTTTTGCGATAAATCACAATACATTTTAAGAAACATAGGAGTTAATATAAAGTTAGTGCAGCCTTTAATTTTTTTATTTTTTGCCACCTCTCTTCCTTTATTATCCTGGCCAAAGCTCCTTATGATTTCCTGCTACTTTTTCAATGGAACATATCTGAATCATTCTGTGCTGCTCAATAAATATCTTTCAATGGCAGGGCCTGAGAGGGAATGTTAGTTTCTCTCCAATAGGGAGTTTCTCTCTACCTTTTTAATCTTCATTTCTTAGGGCAGCAGTCTTTCCTTTTCACTCCTCTATAGTCACCTTACTTTATATTCACAGGTAGCTTCTTTCCTCTTGATTGCCTTTTTTGCAAGCTTATTAATTCTTTGACACTTTTTTTTTCAAGTATAGAGCAGAAAGTGGAATGGATCAATCTACTTGGATGAGGGAATATGCTGTAAATAGAGAATATCAGAGGATTTTGATTTTTCCATCTGCACACAAAAATGATTAAAAGGAATATATTTTCTTTACTTCATGACTATTCTCTCCTTTTCTTCCTTCTTTCCCCTACCTTCTTCCTTTCCTCTCTCTCTTCTTCTACCTTCCTCTTTCCTTCTTCTCCCTCCCCTCTTCCCTTCTCCCTCCCTTCTTTTCCCTTCATCCCTCCCTCCCTCCCTTCCTACCTTCTTCCCTCCTTCCTTCCTTCCCCCCCTCCTTCCTTCCTTCCATCCTTCCCTTCCTTCCCTCCTTTCTTCCTCCCCCCTCCTTCCTTCCCCCTCCTTCCTTCCTTCCCCCTTCCTTCCCCTTCCTCCTTCCTTCCTTCCTTCCTCCTCCCTTCCTTCCCTCCTTCCTTCCCTTCCTCCCTCCTTCCTTCCTTCCTTCCTTCCTTCCTTCCTTCCTTCCTTCCCTCCCTCCCTCCTTCCTTCCTTCCTTCCTCCTCCTTCCTCCTCCTTCCTTCCTTCCTTCCTCCTTCCTTCCTTCCTTCCTTCCTTCCTTCCTTCCTTCCTTCCCTCCCTCCCTCCTTCCTTCCTCCCTCTCCCTTCCTTCCTTCCTTCCTTCCTTCCTTCCTTCCTTCCTCCTCCTCCTCCTTCCTCCTTCCTTCCTCCCTCCCTCCCTTTTCCTCTCCTTCTCTCTGCCTTTCCCCCTCCCTTCTTTTTCCTTCCTCCTGTAGTAGGACCAGATGGCAAGGTAGGATAATGAATGAGGTGCAGTTGGTGGGAGAACTTTCTCTAGGTGGGTAGCTCAAGGTTCAGGCACCTGTAGAATTTTATAGAGAAAGGCCCTTTGAGTAATATCTAAGGCCTGTTCTACCTAGTATTCAAGAGATTCTCAGACATGACAATGACAATATGGGTTAACTCCACAGTAATTGAACTTGCCTTTGTTTATAATGGAAGGCCTAAGGGATCCCTGTTCCATATGCAATTTAAGCCTCAGTTAAATTAAACCTCTGATTTCAACACTATAGCTTCAGGTGCTCCATTTGTGTTAGAGAATCTTGAACTCTTCCTGGAACAATTGGTATAGTAGTGCAGTGTCTGATACCTGGCCTCATAGTTGCAGCTTGCCATGTTCTGGCATGCAGACAATAATAGGGTCAATGATATAGGAAACAGTAGATGTTTTACAAAGTCTTGAATGTCTTATAGATGTATTTGAACTTGTGATAATAGATACGGGTAGAAGGAGGCATCCTCCCTTGACCCCCATGGAGCATTAGTTCTGCTGACCACATAGGTTCTTTGGGACCCTGAAATACCCATGTGATGATTAGACTAGTGAATCACAACTGTGAGCATATTACACATGAAAGTTCTTTATATGCCAACCATAAAACATTGCACAAATGTAAGTATGAGTCACTCTTTATAATTTTGATTTCCTTTTGAGGATAACAATTGGTGTTAACACAGTGCTTTTATCTCCAAATGCAGTTACTGCAACAGATTTTTGATTTATTTCCCTTACTACTGAAATGGAACCACTTGGAAGGTGGAATGTAGTTGATACCCATTGCATAGCAGCAATAGATTTGGACACAGTTGGATATTTACATGACCAAAATGATGTGTAGTTTGAAATCTAATTTTCCCTTTGGTTAAATTTAATTTGAAAAGTTCATTCAGGTTTTCACACTCACTACCCTTTCTTCTTCATGCCATCAATGATATATTTAGTTCTACTGAACTACATGGTTCAGTAAATGGACATAATATAAGATTGCAGAGGATTTGTGGTTTACTCATTTCACTAGTCTGTGTGCATTCAGAGATACGGTTATTCTTCATAGTATTAGCCTCAAAATGTTAAGGATATACTCACATATTCCTCTTTTGATTCCTTATTATTTGTGAATTTGTCTGAAACTTTCTTGAACTTATTTATATTTTGGCCAGTACTACCTCTTGGGGGAAACATGCACAAGTCACTATAATCTGTGTCCAGAAACTACCTCTGCATGAAATATTCTTGGTTGGGTGAGTCATAATTTTACATAAAGTTAGGAATAATATTATCTTGCTCCTCGGATCCTTCTCATTGATTCATTTTTTTGGGGCCCGTTAGTCTAAATGGCTAATGTCTTTATGTGAATGTACTGAATCATTATATGTTCCTTTGCTGGGTTGTAAGTAGAAGACTGGTTGTAGTAAGACTCATCTTAAAACCATACTTTAGTAATTTAGAGATTCAATGGATCTGGGATCTCAGAAATTCCAATGGTACAGCTCACAACCATTCCTTGCCTTTTCACTCTGTGGGGCTCTTACTTGTGTTCTTCAATAAATCCTTTATTGGAGATCTATCCAATATGCTGGAAATCTTCACCTAGGTTGTGCAGTGGATAGAGTGCTGGGTCTGAAGTCAGTAAGACTCATCTTACTGAGTTCAGATCTGGCCTCAGACACTTACTAGCTATGTGACCCTGGGCAAGTCACTTAATCCTGTTTGCCTCAGTTCCTCATCTGTAAAATGAGCTAGAGAAGGAAAGAGAAAACTATTCCAGTATCTTTGCCAAGAAACCCCCAAATGGGGTCATGAAGAGTAGGACGTCTGAAGCGACTGAACAACAAGTGTTAATATGATACGTGGGCTGACCATCCAGTATCCCTTAGACTTACTAGATAACTTACCCACCTGTCCTTTTGATTATACATATGAATGATATATTTGACTCTTTATCTTGCACAATTAAACATTTGTAATATGCTAAAGAATTATTCAAACTCAGCATTGTCTTTCTTTTGCCCTGTAGGTCACACATAATTTTGACTCTTTGAAGATGATATTACATGATTTTCCCTCATATCTGAAGACTAGGGAAAAAGGACTAGGGAAGGATGTATGATTTCTCTGGTATATGGAGCTCCCAGATGAGCAAATTCCCTCTACCAATGCAGGGAGGTGCCTTTTCTGAAATTTATAGTCTTAGAGACTTAGCACCGAGTGGAAAAATGGCTTACCTAGAGTTAACAGCCAGTATGTATTGGAGGCAAGAATTGACTCTGAACTTCCTGGCTCTGAGGCCAGCTCTTTATCTACTATTTTATGTTTTTTCTCTCTCACCTTAAGAAAATTGGCATAAAAATATGTTTTTTTTTTGTTTCAGGGAATAGTTTTAGGATCACCAGAATCAAGCACAATCCAAACCACTTTCTTCCTCCTGTTTGATCCATTTCACAACTCATTGTCTATTTTCAGTGTCTGTCTGCCATAACAAGTAATCACAGATAAATTCAATTGGCTGTTCTTTCAACTGCATATCATACTATGCACTCTAATTGTTTGGCATCTCCCCTTCTTTCATATATTATGAGACTAAATCTCTACATGCTTTCAAAATTGTTTCACCTTTAGCATTTGTTTCATTTATACTTGGTCTGGTCTGCCTGTTCTTCCTTTATCTTAATTAACACTGTTTCAGTTTCCTTATATGGTACACCAAACATTTAATTATTAGGATTATCTGAAAACTTTTCTGAAAACTGGCTCCGTGCTGGTCAATTATGAAAATTGTAAGAAAGCTTCTTGCATCAATCTTCGAGTCTGATTGAGTTTCTGGTCAGCATAACCTAGATTCTTAGTTAAGGGTCTCTAAGCTACAGGGAGAGGTGGTCCAGCTTCCTCTCCATGCAGGGCTAAGTCAAACAATGCAATGAAGTTTTCTCACAATTTCAAAATTAAATAAAATTTTCTCACAAGACAGAAATTGGACTAGATCCATAATTGAATAGAAAAGGAACTGAGCCAGCTCTAAAATTGAGTCACAAGATGGAGTCAGTGTGGTTTACTCAATTCCCACAATCCCTTCAGTTGGAAGTTTGAGACTTTAAAAAATTAAACAGTGTGGAGGACTACTGAATAGGGTTTTTATATATCACTTTGACTCTGCACTGTACAACAATTTTCCCTTGGTCTATTTATTTTGGCAAGCCAGATCAGGTATTGGGTTCATCATTCTGCTGGTGATCATCCTCTCCGATGCAGAAAATTATCCTGCTGCTATTAAGTTCTTAGGGAGGGACCTGGGAATGCCAACCTTTTGAACTCATGAAATGGTCTCCAACACTAGAAATATCAATCTCAGGCTCATTATCTGGTCACCTCAGGAAAGAAACACAAAATAGAAAAGACAGTCAGAGGCCCAAGGTTGAGGCTTAGTTCATGTAGTTGAGCCCTTTATCTGTTTTGTGTTTCAGGATACCCTGCTGCTAAAATAAGAGGAAGGTCATCACACATCCTCATTCTGTCTGGGAAGCCCAGAGACTAAGAACTATTAGCCATACGGGAAGGAACAGAGATGTGACCTATTTCTCCTTTTTTTAGCAGAAGCAATACCACAGTCCTTGCAGTGTTAATGGGGCAAGGAGAACACCAAAGCACCATTGAAAGCTTGCTTCATCACATGGAAGCACTACTTCCTTTCAATGTTGAGTTAGATTTCCCCCCCTGGAAATGAACAGGGCACAGGCTTATTAGTCCATGGGGTGTACCTCAGCTAGAGTAGATAAAGGAGACTGCAGTTTGGCCCCTTCTCCCTTCCTATCATTACATTATGGTATCTTTTATCAGAGAATGGCAATACTAATATGGATAATTTTTCAGTATTTTTCATTGTTGGATGAGGACCTTATGTTCTGGGGAGCAACAAATAAATTAATGTATATAGCCAGTCTAAAATCTGTGATTTTTACTAATCTCTTTTGCTTTTTCTGATACCTTCCTGTTGTCATTGAAGGAACAGAAGGGAGCTATATGGGAGAGATACTTTCTGTTCTATGGGCTGCTCTGGCCAAAGAATTGATCACCAAGTGGTTACCTTATTGGTGATTCTCTGTCCACTGGCCTTAGCTAGTTCTCTCATAGGAAGAACAGTTGATCTCCAGGACTGTCCACAAAGCCATTTTAGCATGGTGGAAACTGAGAGCTTCTATAGCCATCAAGAAACCAGAGGCACTTTCATAATGAGGGGTATCAGAGATGGACATTTATGGAGAAAGCTTCTATTTTTAATCACTAGGTGGCACTACTAGCCACTAACCTGATTCTATTCAACAGGAAGGATCATTGAACCATTCCTGTATTCACTTTGATAGCTATGATACTTCGTCTCATTAAGCAGAAATTCTACAGGAGCACTAAGCTTTCTCTCTCTCTCTCTCTCTCTCTCTCCCTCTCTCTCTCTCTCTCTCTTTGTCTTTCTCCCTCTCTTCTTCCCTCCCTCCTTATGCTTTTTAAGTGGATGACTTTCTACACCTGAGCTCTGCCTCTCCCTGGGTAGCCACACTAACTTGTCAATACAGGGAATATGCTTAGTATGGATTTACGTGCTCAAAATAATCTCAGAAACTCCATCCCCCCTGTAAAAACCCTATTCTTTTCTGAACTAACTATTCTTCACTGAAGCCTAGTCACCTGATCTTGGTATAATAGAGTTATTTCCTTACATGCCAGACAGGTCATGCTTAACTATATATAGGACTTTATTCTTAACATAGGAACTATAAAAGCAATAAAGCAATACATAATAAAACATCTTTGGCATGGATGGATGCCCATAGCCTCTCTTACACATCCAGGCAACCTCCAGATGATACATAGACTGCTTTGAACCCAAGAGCTCTAAGAAACATATTTCAATTTACTTAGCTCTTACATATTACTTCTATGAGAAGGCAAAGGAATGTATACATTATAATGTGCTTCCAAGCTGATATGCAATTCAGGTTATCCAGTAGGACTGACCTTTGGGTCATTAGGTAAAAACAAGAACTCTAGATCTGGGACTTCATTCTTTTTCTGATGGAGAATTTATGCAAATGTCAAATAAAACAAATTTCGGTACAGGACTCATGTGTTTACATTTATTTGTCTTACATTATATATCCTGCTCCTTTTACATAATCTCACCCCAACCCCTTTGGCCCCATACTTTTGTGTGGATCATTCTCAAAGGATTTTTTCCCCAAACTTTGAGAAATGTATAATCACTGATTCCCCCTTGTGGCTAATGTAATTCACCTCCTCAGAGAACTCTAATAGATTATCTTTAAAGAAATCCGTTTTTATGGAATAGATCATGCTTGCCAAATATGTGAGGGAAAGGACTTAGGTCCTCATTGACTGACTGGGTTGACTGATGTTGAGGCACGATTCAAGGTAAAGAATGTTAAAACCAATAGGTGGTTTTGTATTTAATCCCTAGGGTTGTATTTTGTAATACAACTTAAAAAGCAAACAAACAAAAAGACAAACCTAGAGATCTAAGACTTGGCTCATTGGTGGTCCTTTCAGGCTTAGAACTACTATTAAACTTCCTTTAATTTCTAAGTCTTCCAAGCCGGCAGTTATATTAAACACCTCCACCACCCCCACTTCAAGAAAGTGTGTCATTTTAGACTATTCCATCATACAAACAAACCATAAGTCAAATAAATCAGTCCCAAATAGCAATTTATCAAGTCAGAGTTAACCCAACTCAACCCAATCCAAATCAATACAATCCAATAAATCCAACAAGCATTTATTAGGGATCTACACTTAAAGATAATATACTAGATGATAGTGATAATACTAAAATATTCACATGGATTTTTTATCTCATTGATATGCCATGGGTGGCCATCCAATGATTTAAGTTATGGCCCATTCATGATACATGATAGAATAAAAAAAGTGTCCTTGCCCTGAAGGATCTTACATTTTCCTGGGGACTAGTCCTTGTTTCCAAAGTGTCTGTGAAATGCTGAAATATAAGAGGTGGAGGTGTGTGTGTACATAACACACACAAACACATGTATATATCAGCACATATAAATGACATGTGAACATATATGCAATGCACGCATTTATATGTTGTCTGTCCCCAGGACAATATGTATATGTGTTTATTTGCACAGGAAGACTCATCTTTATGATTTCAAATCTGGCCTCAAACACTTATTGTCTTTGTAACCCTGGGCAAGTCTCTTAACCCTGTTTGCCTTGGTTTTTCATCTATAAAATGAGCTGGAGAAGGAAATGGCAAACCACTCCAGTATCTTTGCCAAGGCAGCCCCAAATGGGCTCATGAAGAGTCAGACACAATTGAAAAATGACTGAATAACAATGGAACTTCTTTACATGCTACATGGCTCCATATAATTATATATTTATATAGTATATTATTTATGCATATATGCATATGGATATGTATTTGTTTGTATGTATTTGTGTATGTGTGTGTGTATTAAGCAGAAATACAGGCATCAGGATCTAGGGTGAACTAGATTCAACAAATAGTAAGTAGCATTAGGAACCCAGGAAATCTGAGTAAAGACATGAAACTAAAGTCAGGAATGAAGGAAAACAAAATGAATAGGAGTTCAAGGAGGCATAAAGGTTTGGCCGAGGATTAGGATGGTTATGCAAAATAATAGCAGAGAAGGAAATACCTGGGAGCCTTAAATGTCTGCTTTATTCCCATTTCCACAGATTTATCTTGAGTGTTCTGCTCATCTTATATACTGCAGACTATATTAAAGATCCTACGAGCTTTCTAAGTGTGGAAGTAGAACTTACTAGCCTATAGTAGTTGTCAAGCTATCTGCTGAAGCCCTTCTTTTGAGGGGAAATCACATTGACTGTCCTCTAGGCATCTGGTACAGTGATTGTTTGGGAAAACAAGTTACATATTGTATATAACATTTCCATAATTTCACCCTTGAACTCATGGGTAGATGCCATCTGGTCTTAGTGATTTACTTATACCAATTTTTAAAAATTGGTTCTAGAATATACAGCATATTCACTAATATTTTATAGTTTCAACTTGTCTGGAAATCTCATTAATATCTTCCATGTTAAATATTGAGACAAAGGATTAATTGAGTCTATCTGTAGTGTCAGGATATTAGGAGACACTCTGTTTTCCAGAACTAAGGCTTAGAAAGCAAGATATGCCCTGAGCTTGGCTTTGCACTTACCCTCTGGATGGTGATCTCATCCTCTGGCAAAATCACATAATTATTGTATTGTTTTGACCAGCACCAGGTGTTCTCTGAACTTGGACAAGCACTGGACAAGCACCCGTATTCTGGTCACGAAGCCCTGCTATTAATCAAACGTCTTATTGTTGCTCTTACCCTTCATTGTCAGGGCTACAGCTTGCTATGTAGCCATTTGTATAAGTATTGAGATCTTCCCATACTACCTTGAGTCTCCCAAGAGGGGTGAGGCCCTGGCACGTATGTCTAATCTGCCTCCTTGCTTGTAAGCAGTTTCCCTCACTTTGAAATTAAACTTCTCTTTGATTCTTGACTCTTCGGTCTCTAGCCTGCTCTGTTCGGCTCCAGCCTTCCACAGGTTAGAGGCTGGTTTGGTCTGGTTGACAGTAGCATCATTGGATCATGGATTTATAGGGATCTTAGAGGGTGTCTGGTCCAACCGTCTAATTTTGTAGATGATGAGAGCAAGAGGGATGAAGTGATTTGTACAAGATTAGTTAGGATTTGGACCCATGGTCTGACTCTAAAGTCATTGCACTTTATTGCACTTCAGTGCCTCTCCCTTTCAGTCTTAAAAAACATTTTAAGAACTAAGATCATAGAGTACTCTCTCTAATTCACTATCAGGTACATCCAGATATGACCCAGGAGAAGCAGGATAAGTTTCTCTTCCTTCTTGAACTTTATTGAAAAGGTGTGAATTCCCTTGACAATGTGAATTCTCCTTGCCCAGAATTCTTGTCCCTGATGATGCCTTTATTTTGACACTGACTGGAACTAATGCTTTGCAGCAAAGAGTCCCAACAAAGTCTGTGTGGTCCTGATGGCTGCCCAACCACCATATTAAAGTCTCCCCAAAAATAATTCAACTCAGTTCTTATAAAATAACATTAATATCTTTAGGGTAGGCAGAGACTTAAAAAAAGCTGATACCCCTCAAATACAAAATTTATATAAATTCAACCAATAACAATCTATAGCAGTTATTATCTTCAAAGTTTTTTTCTAAGGGAGGGGCAGGGATTTATTCTGAACTTAATGATACAAACAGACGAAAAAGATTAATTCAGTACACACAACAAAACAGAATAACAGGACTCTATTAGAAACTGAATTTCCCATTTCATACAAGGCATGGTTCTTACATCCAAATCTGTCTCTAGATGTTAAGTATCCACAGGCAGTTTACTCTCCAATCTCCCCACTGTCAAGGTGTAGTACTCTCATAGCATGTAACCAGAAGCACCGGCAGAAGTGTGGAGAACATCTGTGACTCACTTTCTTCTACGTTGCCTTTTTCCCATTTCATTGTGTTCCATTCTGTTCCAGTACTGTTGACTACCAGCAAACGTTGTAGGCCAGATCTTACTTAGGCCAATCTGCTACTTTAGGTTCAGAATTCGAATGAAATGAGATACTCATAGACTATGTAACGGTTGACAAAAGAAAGTTCATTTAGTTATTGCATGGGAAAGATACTCTGCAAAGATATAGCATGGATTCAGTTGCGTGAATCTTTACTGCCTCTGTATTAGCCATTTTGGCATAGTAGTCAAGCCCGTGGAAAAGTGGGCCCTTTCTCCTCAGTGTTCGAATTTTACACTTAGGGCACCAGGAAGCTTCCTCAACAACCCAAGCCTTACTTCCCTAAACAAAGTCTCAATGATGGTTTCCATACTTCACAAGGAAAAAACTAACCAGGCCAATGTGGCAGATACTGATCTTACTTATGTATCTTGCACACAGAGACATGGATTCATGTTTAGACATAGATTGGTGGGGAGATGTAGATGTACCATTAAGAGATTAAGTACCATTGCCTTATGGAAGCATGAGGGAGAAGAAGGATTACTACAACATGGAACCATGATATAGAGAAGCAATCAGGCTTGGTTTGTACTGAGTCATTTGGGTTGTGTAGGTCCCAAAGGAATGTGGAAACTACTAGAAGGTTGGTTGCTAGACTATCTGGTAACTCTGAGTTTCTTTTCTCCCAATTGCCCCTCCTCTCCTTATACTGGAGTCTCACCCTGGGTGGTACATTAAGTATTTTGGAAGGTATGGGTCCTTAAGGAAGACAGGATCCACTACAGAGCAAAGTTACTTTACCAGGTAGCACTGAATTCTTTTTGATGGCAGATAAGACCACTAGGGAGTCAAGAGGAATTGGCTTAACTGTTTGGGAGTTTAGATTATTCTGCTTTGCATTCTTTGTCAGGTTTAACAAAACTTGCCCCATATCTGATTTTTTTTTCCCTAGCCTGAGTCCTTGCATAATAACAACTGACATTTATAGAGATGCAAACTTTGCAAAATGCTTTACATATGTTATCTCATTCGATCTTCATAACAATCCTAATACATTAGGTCCTCTAGTGATTATTCGCATTTTTCAGATGAGGAAACTGAAGCCAGAAGAATTATTTTGTTTTGTTCGTAGTCAGATAATTGGGAGGTCACAGGCAAGATCTTCCTGACTTCCAAATTGGTACCCTATGTGCTACACTTCCCTGCTTCTTATAGGAACTGAAGGAATCTTTAGATCTGAGCCAGATAATGAAGTCCCCAGGGGAAATTTTGGGTTGGGAAAAGAACTATGGAAGTCAAACTGAATATACTTTAAATTACACCCATTAACTTGTCAAAAATGATTGAAGCAATGAAATTAATTGCTGGTAGTGTTGTGGAGAAACAGGTACACTTATTTACTGCTGGTGGAATTGCAAATTTGGAGAGTAGCCACAGTATGCAATTAAAAGTTAATCATAACGTTTGATCCAATAATTCTATTATTATGAATTTGTCCTGAAAGTATTATAAAGAAGAGGTAACTTTTCCAAGATTTTCAGAGCAGCAATACATGTAATTCCAAAAAAAACCCCAAACAAACAAACCTGGAAATAATTTAAACATCTAACACTAGAGAAATCATTAAATAAATTTTCATACATTTAAGTAATGGAATACCATAATAAAATTAAGGCCAACAAGCATGAAGAACACAAAATAATCTGGAAAACCCTTATGAAGTAATTTAATGGGAAAAAAACAATTATAAGGATAAAATAAATATGATTATATGAGGAAAAGCAAATGAAAATGAATAGATAGAGAATTTATGCATTTAAATTAATTAGTGGTTTATATTGATGTTAAACCATACTTTTAATGAAAACTTTTTTTAAAAAGTGGAACCTCGTCCATTTATTCTCAGAGCATTAGTAATATGCAGATTTAGTAATGCACTGCAATTATATTTAAATGAATCTTTTTATTGGCTTAGGAATTCTTTCTAAGTTACTCCACAAATTTTTTTAGCCTTAATAATTTCAACCTTAAATTGACCTGCCACACTATGGGGGTTTACTACTCTACAAAGAGCAGAGGCTCTTTACCTGGGGTTCCACGGATTCTTAAAAGGTCTATCCATGGATAGATTCCAAGGGGCAAGTGTGAATAGTTTTATATACACACACACAGACACACATGTGTGTGCATTTATGTGTATGTATATGTAAATATTTACGTATATGTTTCAATATATTGGTTCCCTTTATTTTCTTTTATGATCAAAATTATTCTAGTGAGATATGATGTAATGTGCCCATAATAATAATACTGGAGGATGCAGAGGCTAGTGGATTGCTTGAACTCTGAAGTTCTGAGCTATAGTAGGGTTAAAGTAGATTGGGTGTCTGTACTGTTAATTGCCCTCAGGAGCAGAACACCAGCCTGCCAACTAGGGAGGGGCAAATCAGCCTAAATTGGAAACTGAACAGATCAAAGCTTCCCATGCTGATTAGCAGTGGTATTGGGCCCATGAGTGGCTGCTATACTCCCAGTTTAGGTAAGAGTAGGAAACTCAATTTCAAAAAACCAAAACAAAATTAAAAAAGCATTATTCTGAGAAGGGATCCACAGGTTTCACCAGACCTCCAAATGGATCCATGACATACAAAAAAGTTGCAACATTATATTTTATGGTACACTTTATTACATTTTATCACAACAGAGAAGGCAACACAGTTGAAGGAAAAAATTGCATTCACTATGCCAGGAAAGTTTTTCTGGGGTCTTCTTAGCTTTGAGCAAGCATTAAGCAGTCTACATGAGCCAGAGGGAGCCAGATCTTTACCCTTAAATATATAATATTCCAATAATTGAGTGGAGAAGATAAAGAAGGAGAAAAAGTATAGATCAACTAGTATGAAGAAAAAGGGACCAGGAAGCACATACAGTGTGTCAGCATGGCCATGGTAGTCTAGCAGTCTAAGTATTCTCCTTTCCATAGGTATTAATGTATTCTGTGGCTATGCCATGCTTCATGACAACCAAGGACAAATGCCTGAGGAGGGCCAGAACTTTGTTACAAGACTGTTTGACCCTGGGCAAGTCACTTTACCTCTGTCTGTTTCAGTTTCCTTTGCTGTAAAATGGGGGTTATTATAGCACCTACTTTGCAGGGTTATTGTAAGGATGGAATGAGACAATATTTGTAAAGCACTTTGCAAAACTTAAAATGTTATATGAATGCTAACCATATTATTATGAGGTTTTACTCAATATTCATGGTGATCATGAATTATTTTTACATAAAGGCAGCATTATAGTGGAAGACAGCTGATCTTGGTGTGAGGTAGACCTGGGTTCAAGTGCTACCTGTGATACATATTAACTTTAAGCAATAAACCTTTGGTGTCCCCAGGCAACTGAATAAATTTCAGAAGAGCAGTTCATCTGCATAGATGGAGAGAGTTTCCACACTGAGAGTTGCTATACATACTTATGAAATAATAGATCCATTCCCTCAAATAAACAAACCAAAGATTAGGATTTATCAAGAGCATAATTTAGTAAAGATCTCACAGTATGACTTCTTCCCCCTCTTTAAATACTAGAGACAAATGGTGGTTGTCGTTCACTTGTTTCTGTTGTGTCCAACTCTTCATGACCCCATTTGGGGTTTTCTTGGCAGAGATACTGGAGTGGTTTGCCATTTCTTTCTCCAGTTCATTTTTACAGATGAAGAAACTGAGGAAAAGAAGGTTAAGTGACTTACCCAGGGTCACATAGTGTCTGAGGTTCTGAGGCCAGATTTGAACTCAGGAAGATGAGTCTTCCTGATTTCAGACCCTATACTCTATCCAGACGAATGGAATGGTAGCTAAAAAGAAGATATTTGAGGAGAATGACTTTAAGATTTTAGTCATTTAGTAAGCTTAATCACATGCATACTAGTTAGGTTGGTAGGCATCCATCCTGAAAATATTCAGTTTTTAAAAAGCTATAGCGAGTAGTTATAGAAGGCTACTTTTTGAGGAATTGAAGAGTCAACATCACCATTAAAGTTTTCTTGTCAAAGGTAATGAAAACAAGAAAAATTCCTGTTTCCTTTAATAAAAATAAGTTACCTAGAACACTGTAATAAGAGCCTTAGCTCTGGAAACAGACAACCTGAGTTTAGATTCCACCTCTGATAATTGCTACTAGTGTGATTTTTTTTAGATTAGTCACTTAACCCCTCTGACCTTCGGTTTTATTACCTGAAAAATTATGGAATTGGACACTAGAAGACTTGTGAGGTCCATTTGACATTTGTCAGGTTTATGTCAGGTTCTATGTTTCTATGATTTTCCCTGAATTTTAATAATAATAATAATGATACTACTAATAATAAAATAGCCAGTGTTAACCTCCAAAATTCTGTCTAAGAGAGACCAACAGAATCAGGTTGTGTGTGTGTTTTATTTCTTTCAAGTGGGTGGGTATGCATGCTGAGCTGCAGTTGGAACTGAGCTTGCTTTGGGGTTAAGCTGCACAGATTATAAAGCCATGAAGCAAGAAAGTGCCACTGACTCAGTATGTCTGGTCTTTTGTCAATTCCCAGTAAGCAAGGAACTGCCCCTGACTCAGTGTGTCTGTTCAAGCTTAGTCTGGTCTTGTGATTGCTGACACAGGAGGAATTTGGGTGCACTCAGAAAGCATCACAAAAGATTATTCTTATGCCAGTCCAGAAGGGTTCAAATCATCCTCTCCAATTGGCCAGTCCAGATTTTTGGCCCTCTTCAGGTGATGAGAGGCTCCAGCCAGTCTCACACCAGTCCTTTTATATTGCTTTTAGGTTTTCAAAGACTTGCACATATTTACTCATGAACCTCATAACAATAACAAACTGAGGCTGAGAGGTTAAGTGATTTGCCCAGAGTCACACAGCAACGAAATGTCTGAGGCAAGATTTGAACTCAGATCTTCATGAATCTGTGTCCAGTACTCTTCCCTATTGCATCACACAACTCCCTCAGTTTCCTCATCTGAAAATGTGGGCATGTACAAGATGGTCTCTGACAGCCCTTCTAGTTCTGTTTCTATGATACTATGATCTTATGACAAACACATCAGTCTCTCTCTGGCTTCTAGATCTTTCTGGGTGTGAATCTGAAGGAGAGAAATCTGGTAACCCATATGTGTTATAAACACTTTGTTCTTGTCTGAGGTCACTCTTGTGACAGTTATGGGTGCCCAACGTGACCACACTTTCAAGCAGGTTCCAGATGAGTTGCTTGTTATGCAAACAGGTAACTATGGTTACCTTTGTTGCACAGAACACTGCCTTACAGACAGCCTGGATCATTTGGATTAAGGGCATTGTTTACATGGTGGTAATTGTTACCTGAAAGAGAGACTATTTAAAAAGGGATTAGTATTTCAGCAAAGCCACTTTTGTATAGAACTGTCTCCTAGGGAAATTGTGATGGTGGTGAAGTTTATCTCTGGCAGATCTTTCACTCATATTCAAGCATCTTCAATATTCCCATCTCTAAACCTAAACTGAAAGGACCTTAATTTGACTAAAGATGTTAACTAATACAATAGCTGATAAAAGCTAAAATTTGTTTTGGTCTGGATCTATTAGTTCATCCATGTGGGAAAATCTCAGGGCAGAAACTCCCTCCCTATGCAGATCAACAATTTCCCTTTAATTTATAATTGTAGAAAGTTAGGGAAAGGGAAATGAAATAAGAGGTTAGGTGAGATCAGTTTAGGAGACAAAGATAAGATAGACTGACTTCTGCCTTGTAATCTCAGAAGACCTGACATTAAGTTCTGCCTCACATACTTATTAGCTAGCTATGTGACCTTTGCCAAGTCATTTACCTTCTCTTAGCCTTATTTTCCTTATCTTTATCTGGAAGCTAATTCCAGTTCTGGAATTTACCATCATAAAATACCCTTGACTTGTGCAGCCTTGGCTGTGCTTGGATGGGCAAATGGCATCCAGGCCAGACGAGTCTTATTTCTCTCCAGGCTCCACTCCAGACTTTCTCTGTTATGCCAGTACCGGGTACCTTTGTTTTACTCTCCATCCCCTTAGTCCCCCTTCCTTTTTGGTGTTATTTTCCCTCATTAGAATATAAACTCTTTGAGAGCAGGGACTTTCTGGTTTTATTTGTATTACCAATGCTTAACACATTGCCTGGCACATAGTAAAGGTTATAAATGCTTGTTGTCTGTCTCACCTGTTACATTTGATAAAGTAGCACCTACTTCACAAGGTTGTTGTGAGGGTCAAATCAAATCAGATAACACACACACAGCACTTTGTAAACCTCAAAGAGCTGTATAAATCTCAGTTATAATTATTATAGCTCAAGGTCACACAGCAAAGCGGGTATCAGAAGGATTCAAACCTGGGTCTACCTGAATCCAAGACTAGTCCTATCCACATTATGTTAAGTTGCCTCTCTCTGAGAATGTAGGTGGATAAAATGTAAAAATCACATAAATCACCTTTAACAAAACCACAGAGCACATACTACCTTGATAATAATATTTGTTGATTAAAAAGCTTGTCTCAACATCTCTCCTTGGTTACACAAAGCATATTATACAGTACCAGGTATGATTTAACCACTTGATGCAACAAGAATCAATGGATGCTTTGCTATTTCATCATGGCAGAGTGAGTGATGAATCATAATCACTGAAAAACCTAAAGAAATTATCCAGTCCTATGATCCTCATTGGGCTCATGACTAAACAATTACATCCAGATTTATGAGATAGTGCGATAGCATCAAAGACTTATTTGCATCAACTTTGGGATATGGGCAAAACAGATATCTACCTACATCTGCTGGTTCTGTGTTGTTGCTATTATTCAGTTGTTTCAGTTGTATCTAACTTCATGACCTCATTTGGATTTTTCTCGGCAAAGATACTGGAGTGGTTTGCCATTTCCTTCTCCAGCTCATTTTACAGATGAGGAAAGTGAGGCAAGCAAGGTTGAATTACTGCCCAGGGACACACAGCTAGTAAGTGTCTGAAGTCAGATTTGAACTCAGGAAGATGAATCTTCCAGACTTCAGATCCAGCACTCTATCTGTGGCACCACCAGTTCTTTTTATGCTATTAAGAATTAAAATTGTTTTATTTGACTTTAAAGAATAGAACCCTTCTACACATCCATAAGGAAAGCCCATCCACAGATACAATCAGCTATACATTTAGAAGATATATAAAGTAAGCACTCAGAAGAGGTGTTAAAGAGCTATAGAAACTTAGAAACTTATTACTGTACTCAGAGGTAGACACCTAACTTATTCCTAGAAAAACCCTAAATGGGATCACAAACACAAGCTAAAAGGTGTATGCTCACACACACACACACACACCCAGCATGAGCCACAACTTTCTGGCAAGGATGTATGTTGGGTAATACACAAGAACCAAACCCATTACTTTCCTAAATTTATGTTATTTTTGGGTCCTCAACATCTGTTGCTGGCCATTTAGGTTCTCTCTGGGTAACTGTACCACTTTCTTTGTCTCTAGTGAAAATCTTCCTGCCATCATAAGGAGAAGCTCTATACTTAGGAGGAAGAAATGAATAGGCTTTAAATTGTTGGAAGGCTTTTTTGAGCATGCTTCGATCATGCAAGTTGGTCAATATAAAATGAATTGATGTAGAGAAGTCAAGGAGGACTCCCTGTGATCTGAAATGGACTTTTAAGGGCAAGTTTAGATAGGAAGAGAGAAAGAAGAACATTCAGAATAGGCGTGAGGAAAGCAGGGAAGATGATGAATAGAGAAAGGAATGCGCATTCACGGAACATTGAGTCAATCTTGCTAGAGCTGATGGTTTGTGTAGAGGACATGTAGTTTCATCCTTGTAGGGCATTCTCAGTATGGAAATACCCTCCACTTTTGCAAGCTGGCCACTTATCTGTAACATATAGTCATAAAGAATAATTGGGTCACTACTCATGTTCCCATAGCCAGTATGTGTCAGAAGGAAGACTTAAACTTAAACATCCTGATCCATGCATGACCCTTCATTTGGTATCTACCACTGCTGTGTCCTATACAGGAAGCTCCCAGAGTTGTAGGGCAGTTTTAATTTTTAGATAGCTTTAGTAGCTTAAAAATGCACTTTTAACTTTTAGATAGCTTTAGTAGCTTAAAAATGCACTAAGACTTTTGGGACACCACGTGTAGTCCTTAAGAGATGTAAAACATATTGAAGATTTTATCCTGATGTGTCTCACAGTCACCTGCATAGATAGGGGCTGTTTTATTATTGGCAGCTAGGTGGCACAGTGGGTAGAATGCTGGGCCTGGAATCAGGAAGACTCATTCTCATGAGTTCAAATCTGGCCTCAGATATTTACTAGCTGATTGACCCTGGGCAAGTCAGTTAACCCTGTTTGCCTCAGTTTCTTCAACTTTAAAACTACCTGGAGAAAGAAAAGTATCTTTGCCAAGAAAACCCCAATTAGGGTCACAAAGAGTCAGATACAACTGAAATGACTTAACAATAGTAACAAAATGCAAGTATTATTATCCCATTTTACAAATAAGAAAAATGAGGCCCATAGAATTTAAGTGATTTGCCCATGATCATGAAGCTAGTGAAATCAGAAGCAGAATTTAAACCCATATCTTCCCATATTTTGAACCGAATAGTCTTTTAGCACACTTTATCTCTCGCAGTTAAGTAGTGTAAAGCCTTTCAGTTAGGTGACTATTGAAAACAAACAAAACAAAGAAATAAATGTAATCAAAAGAATGAACCTGGAAAAATCTTAGGTTGGAGGAGGAGGAATTTTTCTCCAGTAGGCTACTCCTAAGTCTCTCAAAATTTTACTGGAGAGCTAGCAAACTGCTAAAAAGGCTTACCTCTAAGTGTTCACCTATATTATTATGTAATACATATGGTATAGTCATGACTACCCAATGAAGTACTATTATCTCCATTTTACAGAAGAGGAAATTGACTTTTAAATAACTTTGCCAAGTTCAAAATGCTAGCAGGTGTCAGAGGATTTGAACATCTTTCCTTATTCTAAGGCCAACAGGCTTTGATTACCATACTGTCTCTCATCTATGTTAGTAGTCACATATAGTAATAAGTAAAATTCTGAAGGTTCTTCTAAGGATCAAATAAGACAATATAAATAACATGCTTTGCCAACCCTAAAATCACTATAAACACATATGTATGTATGCATATATATGTTTATTTATACTGGCTATTATTATGAATGCTTAATAGTCTACTAGCATTTACTAAGTGCCTACTATGTGCCAGGCTCTGTGTTAAGTAATGGGAATACAAAGAAAGGCAAAAAACTTAGTTCCCACTCTCAAGGAGTGGTACCAAAGAGTGTGCAGATTATCTTACATTTACATTTAATTATTCATATTTCATTAAGAGGTATATTAATTCCTATGCTCAGATACTCTAGGTGATTTTGTAACTATATAATTTTCATTAAACAATTACATAATAGATATACATCAGGAAAAAAGAATTAAATTATGAGTTAGCATATCCCAACCAGGTGAGGACAAATAGTCTAAAGAGATTAAGGAACCTTTTTCTTTCAGGAGAAAGAAATGTTTCATCTCCTCCTTCTGGTAAATGATATCAAACCATGTGTTACTATAATGTTCCTGAAAAGGATCAAATTTACATAAATTATGAAGCAACATGTTAGTCCAGGAATCCCCACCCGTGCACAAACACACACCCACATATACTTAGATAAATGGCAAAACATGTGTGGTAGCCAAAAGGGGGGAATTGCAGAAAGATCAGCTCTTTGGTTTAGAGGAAAGAAAGAAAGAAAGAAAGAAAGAAAGAAAGAAAGAAAGAAAGAAAGAAAGAAAGAAAGAAAGAAAGAAAGAAAGAAAGAAAGAAAGAAGAAAGAAAGAAAGAAGAAGAAAGAAGGAAGGAAGGAAGGAAGAAAAGAAAAAAGAAAGAAAAGGAAAGAAAGAAATGAAAGAGAAAAATTATTTTTCATTTTGACACAATAATGAAACACAGTTTTATCTTTTTGGCCAGCTTTCAATGTAACAAAAATAGATTCTTATGCTATAACATATATAGAAATCTAAACTTCAATCATGCTAGAATTCAATCAGTCAATCAATTTGTCATAGCATCAAGGATTTGGAGCTTCAATTGACTTCAGAAGTTGTTTAGTTATGGGATTACAGATTTAGAGCTGGAAGGGACCTTAGAAGGACATTTAGTTCAACATCCTTATTTTGCAGATGAGACCTAAGGATGACCTCTACAGCAAATCAGTGTGCATTGATTGAACACTTACTGTGTCAAGCACTGTGTTAGGTGCTGGGGATACAAAGACAAAAAAGAAACAATCTTTGACCTCAAGAAGCTTGTATTTTATCTAAAGAGAAAGCATATGTATGGAACAAAGGTCTTGGGATATGCTTAGATCACCCAACATGGAGGCACTTTGCTTCTCTGTTTCCCTTTCCCTTATCACAATGAGTGCAGTAGCCTCCTTTGGTTGGTTGTGCTCTAGAACAGGTTATATCTTTAATAGCTGCCAGACTGGGATACTTGCTCTTTTCCCTGGGTACTTTTTCCTGCTGAGTCCAGAGGGTGACAAATACAGTTTATTCATAATGCTGGTGCCATAAACTAAACTGAGGACGTTGGGGGTACCTTTCCCCCACTTTTACCCAGGCTTTGAGAAATGGGTCTGATATTTCTCTTCTATTTTGGTTTTCTTCACTTTCAGATGCCAGTGGTAATCCCTACTGGACCTGGAATTGGAGCCATGGTGGTATTGGGGCCAGGATTCTAGGTGGGATGTTACAACCTAGCAAAGAAACCTGAAGACACCAGGGTGCCTGGGATCTGAGACTGAGGAGGGCTTTGGACTTGGAAGTGGGACTGTGCTCTATAGCAGTGGTGTCAAATTCAAATACAAATGGATCCTTGCAGGCTGCATATTGACTTAGAAAACCATATAGAAACATTAACTGTTTTATTACATATTTATTCAGTTAAACATTTCTCAGCTACATTTTAATCTATTTTGTTGCCTGCATGTGTTAGCAGTCCCAGTTTCAACACCTCTGCTGCATAGCAGTTGAGCTAAACTATGAACCAATCCCCCTCCCCCTCCTCAGAGACTGAAGTGGTATATGGGGGAAGATTAAGCCCAACATGTTGGGAGAATAAGTTTGTATATTTGTGATTATATCTTTGAAGTATATATATTTCCTTGAAAAAGATAGTATAACTGTTAGTGACTCAATGGAACTGGGGTGCAGGGGACCCACCTGCAATTGGGGGGACACCATCAATAACACTGGAGCCATCTCAGAGCCTTGATGCCCTCTTCTTAGTGTGTGGTGTGTGTGGATGAGCTAATATTAGACATTGTACTTTGATTTCAGGCAATGGGGGCTGAGGTAGTTGGTTTTTAGCACACATATAAATAAAAGATATGCAAAATTTATAAAAACAAAGTAGAGAAGGTAATTTTTGAGGGGTAAAGGAGAAATCAGGAAAGATTTATTGTATGAAGTGGTGCTTGAGTGGTTTTTAGCACACATGCAAATAAAGGACATGCAGAATTTATAAAAAACAAAGTAGAGAAGGTAATTTTTGAGGGGTAAAGGAGAAATCAGGAAAGATTTATTGTATGAAGTAGTGTTTGAGTCAAACAAGACAAATTTAATGAGACTGGCTTAGATCTTGATATGAGTGACCTTGACAGGCAGCATCTTGGATGTCCCAAAGAGCTCTGTGTTTTAGTCACTCACCCCCTGAGAAATAAAACAGGATTATTTCCAGAGACAACAATTTTTTCCTATTTTGTAACACTTACTATGCCCAATCTCTGAAAAACTCTCCCCCATATCTATATTTCCCTATTTTAGGAATTTCCATCTCCCATGCAACCTCACTAATGGGTGCTATTCCATCTGTGACACCAGAAGTAAGAAATCAATTATCTATAACCTGGCTGTGTGAGACTCTCTATCATGGTCAGGTATCATCTGAGCATCTTTCCCACTACTTCATCAACCTCTTCTGTGAAATAGCCCATCTATCCCACATCGAAAAATTGGAGGAGTAACTAACTTGGGTGCCAGAGTTATTAATCTTTTTCTTCTTGTGGATTCTGAAGATCATTCCACAAAAAGCTGGGACCCTACGTATCATGCCCTGTCCAGAGATTGGGCTGAATTTTTGCCTTTCAAGTGACTGATTTTTATGTATTCTAGTCTTTTTTCCCCTTTTCCCTCATGTTTTCCATTCTACAAAGGTATGTACTTTCTTTTCTTTGAAATAGAATGCTTTTATAATAACATTTTTAAAAAATCTATTGCTTTTAGCATAATTGACCAGTTTTCCCTTTCAGTAGAAATCTCCAAGTCCCTGAAAAGCAGGTGCAATGGATTTGGACCATAGGATTTAGAGCTGAGAGGGACCTTAGAGATCATGGTCTGATTTTTAGCCCGAAGAGGTTAAGTGATTTGTCTTAGGTCACAAAGGTAATATGTAAAAGAGTTAGGAGTTAAACCCAGGTCCTCTGACTCTATATCTAGCATTTTATTTTACACTACTCCAGTTCCATCCCATCCCATCCCATCACATTCCATAATTTTTATTGAGCTTCCTTTGATTTAGTTACGGTTATATTAAGCTCTGTGTGGGATGCAAAAGAAGTAAAAAAAAATCCTGGGTTTATACATGTAAAGAAGATTGATGCTAGTGTCTCTATTTACTTACTTCTCATTAACTCCAGGTAGTTTAACTTTAGATAGTTTTCACTCCTACCATTTTACAGAAACAATCAATCAATCAATATTTATTAAGTACCTACTATGTTCTGGCTCACTCGAAGATGACCTCACTGCCAAAATCCAGTAGCATTTTCTGAGTTTTATATGAAATATTTAACATTCTATAACATTTTATTGACTTGATTATTCCTCTTTCCTTTGCTTCTATGGAACTGCTCATTCTCCCCCTACATATTTGACCATTCTTCTGTCTCCTTATTGATTCCTTTTCATTTTTTCCAAATGCTTAAAGGTAAAATCACCTAGTTCAACCCTATAATTTTATAGATATGGGAACTAAGGCACAAAGAGGTTATACATAGATAGTAAGTAGCAGAGTCAGGATTGGAAACCTCATTTTCTGATTCCAATCCAATGATCTTTTATACCACACTGACAAATCTTCCAGTTAGTCAAGTCAACAAACATTTATTAAGAGCCTACAAAGTGCCAGGCACTGTGCTAAGCTCTGAGTATACAAAGAAAGGCAAATGATAATTCCTGCTCTCAAAGAACTTACAATCTAAAGGTGGAGTCAGCTTACAAACAAGTATATACAACAAGATATGGTCAGGTAAATTGAGGATAATCTTGGAAAGCATTAATATTAAGGAAGATCAGGAAAGACTTCTTGGAGAAGGTGAGATTTTAGCTTAGGATCTAAAGGAAATCAGGGAAGCCAGGAGACAGAGATGAAGAAGAGCATTTAAGGCATGGACTAGTTGAAAATGCACTAAGTCTGGACATTGAGTGTCTTATGTCAGTGTTACTAGACAGTGCTTTACACATAGTAGGCATTTATAAATGGTTATTAAAATAATTAATTAATATATTTTGTGGGGACAGCATATATGAATGAAAGTTAAATAACAAAACAAAGCAATCTATGATTAAATATCAAAATAAATATTATAGACTGTAGTGATCTATGTCCATCAGTTTCTAAGTGGTCTAACATAATTTGGTCATAAAAAAGTAATAGTGTATAAAAGTTGAAAGACAGCTATAGTCACTTAATTTGATATTTTCTTGCACAACAATATTGTAGACCCTATCAATATCAAAGCTCTCTAACACAGATCACTAAAATTTGCTTACCCAGATGGATACCTGAATTCAATCTGTCAGTCAATAAGCATTTATTAAGCACCTAAGAACTTATATAATACTTAGCACTGGGCTAAGTACTAGAGACACAAACACAAGCAAAATGTAAGACTATTCCAGTCCTCAAGGGGCTTGTATTTTAATGGGGTGACAATACCTAAAAGGGATCTGAAGAGAAAGTCCACATGAATATAATCATTGCCAAAGTCCTATGAAGATAAGTGAGGAATGCAGCAAGATGAGAAATAGTTCCAGGGGTGGAGTGGGCTTCCAGGGCAAAGAAGTCTCTATGGAACAGGAGACAAAATCCTGTGGAAATGTCAGGATTGAAGTCTGGCTTGAAGACACAGTAGAGAAAGTCTGGAGTTCGGCTTGGAGAGGAATGAGAAATGAGCTCACTTTTGAGGCCACTCCCTCTATGGTGTAAATTGGAGCTTATTCATGCTTTCAAATACTGTGTGATTCTTGTCCATATCCTTCCATAAATCCCTTACAGAGTGTCTGTCAGATACACTGGAGGCTTTCCACTAGGTCTTTTAATAATTCACAGATGGCAGTGTATCTCTTTGGCTTTCCATCTGTTTTTTCTCACTTTGCTACATAATTGTTCCACCTTCTTTCTGATTCATACAAGTCCTTGATAATATCTTTTATTCCACTTATCTCCTGTAAGTCATTATTGATAATGCACTGTAGCCAACTTATATGTGTCTCTGGGTTTTTAAAAAATTTTTTATTGTTCTTTGAGTCACCTCCAATTTCAATTCTTCTGAGATTATGGAATTCTCTAATTCAAGGCTACAGAGAATCACTGAGCCAATAATGGTGTTAAAAAAAGATAAGGTTTTTTTTTTTGGTAAGGCAGCAGCCAAGAATCATTAAAAGAGATATGCAATTTCCCAAGTGTAATCTAGTCCACTCTTCCATTTGATTCTGGGCCCAGCTAATTAGCCATCATGATAAGTTTTCTGTAGGTTTCTTTTCCCCTCCATTGATTTTCACTGTTTTTTTTTCTTTTGAGATGATACTATTCATTATCTTCTATCATCCTCCTCCATAATGTTTTGTAAATGAGATTTTATTCTAAGGGTGTTTTCCCTGGCTGCTGTGCCTCTCTGCTTGGCAAGAAAATAAAATATGCTTGTACAAAAATGCATATTTGAAGGACAAACTTACTGGGATTCCCATCCAATCAAATCATAATTTGTGCAAAATTCATTTTACATCCACTTTCTTTTTCTTGTATAGATTTCTAGCTTGACGGGTCTCTTTTGAGATGACACGGCTTTCAGTAAATTGTGCAATGAGCACAATGTTGTGTGCAATATGAACACCTGAAGAACCTCACCAGTTCTCTCCATCTATAGGAAATGCCTTTTTCTCTTGGACTGAGAGTGGCAAACATCTTTGAGAAAGATAAATGTCTTTGCTTTCTTTCTCACTTGATGTTGATAATCACAGACTCATTGAACAAAGTTATTTCAGTAGTTTCATGTATTAAATCTTGTATAATCTTATGATATGCATAGAAAATGTGTGGAAGATGTAAGGATATGTTCTGGTCTACTGAGTCAGGTACTTTCTTGTAATCAACAAACAATAAACATAATAGGATTTTTAGCAATACCACTATTAGGTCTGTATCCCAAAAAGATCAAAGAAAAGGGAAAAGGATATATTTGTATAAAAATATTTATAGCAGAAATTGAGGGGATGTCCTTCAATTGGGAAACAGGCCAACAAGTTGTGGTATATGATTGTGATGGAATACTATCTCATTATAAGATATGAAGAGCAGTATGGTTTAAGAAAAACCTGGAAAGTCTTATATAAACTGAGCACAACCAAGAAAACATTGTACAAGTAACAACAATGTTGTAATGATGATTAGCCATGAAAGACTAAACACACTGATCAAGACAATTTCAAAGGATTCATGATGAAAAATGTTATCTACCTTCAGAGAAAGAAACGATGAATTCTAAGTGTAGATTGAAGCATACTTTTTCACTTTCTTTTGTTGTTGTTGTTGTATGTTTTCTTTTGCAACATGGCTAATATGAAAATGTTTTGCTTGCCTTCACATGTATAATTGATATATTGCTTGACTTCTCAAAGAGGGAAAGGGGTGGATTGGGAGGCAGAGAATTTGGAACTGAAAATTTTAAAAAATGAATGTTAAAATTGTTTTAAGTGTAATTGAGAAATATTTAATAAAATAAATGAAAATATACTAGAATTTTAAAAATAGGGTTTTGTATTCTCTATATCTCATTAAATAATGAGAATGCTAATATTGACACCATTCAGTTCTTCAAGTAGCATATCAACTTGTTTATTACTGGACAAAAACCTCACATTTATAGTAATAACTGATTTGTTATTTTATATAGATGGTCTATAAATTGTGGGATCACTTGCACCGTCAGCTCACTTAACACTACCGACATCCTTACACATGACTGGCCATTTTATATCTTTCTTTCAAGGGTCACCATGGATATTTTGGTGTTAAGACTCAATTGAGCAAAATAGTACATTAGAAAGGGCATCAGATCTAGAGTCAGAGAGCCTGGGTTTGAATCCTGGCTCTGCCACTTACTACCAGTATAGTCTTGGGCAAGTTGCCTGAGCTCTTTAGGCCCTTTCCATACCCCCACCCCATTCCCTGAAAAATGTAAGGTTTGAACTAGGTGACTGGTAAAATCTCTTGTAGCTCTAAATTTATGAAGCTAATTATTTAGGCTGGTCCTTGCATAGCAGACAGTGTGTCACCATGATCATTTTCAAAGTCTTTCCAGCACGGTTGAAATAGCTATAGTTTGTACTTTTTGGTAAAACCTTTGAGAACATAGGGTTATGGCACAAAGTAAGCACCTAGTATACAGTAAGCAATTATAAATACTTGTTTCTTTCCTTCCTTCATCTCTAGAGTAAGATTTTTTCAGAGGCTTAACATTATATTGAACTATAAAATTATATTTTTAAATCTTTCAAAGTAAAAAACACTTTAAATTTCTTTTGTTAATTTATGTCATAGCTATGAACACAAATTCAGAGAAAGAATTATATGTAAGGATAAATAATGTTATATGAAATTTGTATAGTATAGGGACTGGACCCATAATTTCCTTAGTATAGGAAAGTTTTTGGTTAAGGGAAGTCCCTTTACCAATGCAAGTTGGCATCTTCTCTGCAACTTAGTTACCTAAGACAGTGGTGACAAATTCAAATAGAAGTGGGAGCTATTAAATCATACATAGGAGTCTCTCAGGGCAGCATATTAACTTAGAAAACTACATATTAACATTATTTATGACTGGAGCACTAAGTTAATTGACTTATCCAAGATGACACAGCTAATATACATCAGAGGCAAGATTTGAAACCTCATCTTTTGCCTCCGAGTTCAGCCATTTATCAAATATGCCATGCTCTCTCTTAAAATATGTATAATCATATACAATTATAGATATGGAAGAAAATTTCATTCCCTGATTTTTCTCTTCTTGAAATTATAGATGTCACTACAAGATTAGAGTAGGGCTAGACAACAGCCAATAACTTTGTTTTGATTTTATTATTATCAAACTAAAAATATTGCTTCATATACAGTTGAAAATTAGTAGTATATTACTTCTACTGAAGTGTTGGTTAGCCTTTTATTTTACTGTAGCAGAGTAGTGTTTATCAAATTATGTATTAGTTACATTCTTAAGACTAAAATTTATTCCATGAGTTTTTAACTCTTCAGTGTTATTCTTTTCTAGGGGTTCATAGAATCATAGATTAAGAGCTGGAAAGGATCTTAGGTGATATCAAGTCCAACATTTTCATAATACAGAAGAAGAAACCAAGAAGGGTTAAATGATTTGCTGGTGATTTGGCAAGTTCACCAGGCAGGATTTCAGCCCAGGTCTTTTTGACTTCAGGTTCACATTGTCAATCTTAGAAAAATTAGGTTGTCAATTAGACTGACTCTTTTGGGAGAGGAGATATAGAATAAGGAAACAAAGCTCCCATTCAAGCCATTCCAACAAGGTTCCCACCTCTACTTCCCCTGGCAATTTCAAATCTACCCCACATTGCTTGAAATGTTTCAGTTTGTACCAATATCTGAAATTTTATCAATTAGGAATTTGTTCTCAACACTTTACAAAAAGTTTTATTGATGTTTTGTTTTGACATTATAAGCATTAACATACTACTCCCGCTTTGTAAGAGGTCTCTTGTGACAAAAGAAAATAGTTAAATAAAATTAATAATATAATAACCTCATCTAAAAGCATGTGCAACATTCATATCTGTAGTACTTCTACCACCCTATTTAAAAAAGAAATTGGCAGAAATCTGGCTTCTCCCAATACTCATTCCATTGTAAAAGAAAAGAAAAACAAATTTCGTGTAACAGGCAAAACAAATACTTTCATTAGTTGTATAAAAAAGGTCTCATTCCACATCCAAAAGCCATCACCTTTCTGTAATGGATAGTGTGTTCATTGGTCCTTTGGGATGTTCATCAATGTTCATTTTGTTGATAATAGTTTTTGCAGTTTTTAAAGTTGATAATCTTTAAAGTGCTGTTATTGTACCAATTAATGTTCTCCTGGTTTGGTTCATTTCATTCTCTGTCAGTTTAAAAAGTACTTAAAATTGTTCACTTTTATAATATTAATATTATAGCATAAATTTTCTTCTGATTCTGTTGACTTCACTCTGCATCAGTTTATATTAGCTTTTCCATGTCTCTTTAAAATCATCTATTTCCTCATTTCTTATAGCACAATATTATATCCATCATAATCATAGACAATGACTTACTAAGGCATTCCTCAATTTTTGGACATCGTTCTAGTTTCTAGTTTTTGCTACTACAAAAAGAATTGCTGTAATTTTTTTTGTACATATAGGACCGTTTCCTCTTTGATTTCTTTTGGGCATAGATCTAGAAGTAGTTTAGCTGGGTGAAAGAGCATGCACTGTTAAGTAATTTTTTTTGTGTTGTTTCAAATTGCTATCCAAAATGGTTGTACCCATTTACATCAATATGCCTGCTTTTCCACAGCTTCTCCAGCATTTATCTTTTCAGACAGCCCATTCAGGTGCATACCTAGCTCAATGGATTAATGACCATTTTCTTGACTCCATCATTCCTTAGTAAAGGTAGAGACCATTGACAGAATTACATTAATGGCAGTCAATATTATCGTCAGAGGGTGAAGGAACATAGCTGGGACAGTGCACTGGAGATGAATATTAGAGGCTCCACAGGCACTTGGATTGGGGAAGAGGATGTATTTAAGCTACCTTCTTGATTCATTCAGTACTCATGTACCATTGTCAAACTGGTGCATCTTTTCAGAATGTTACTGTGGAAGTGAATAGCCAGAAGTACCCATTATGAGCTCCAAGGAAATTTTTGTGGCTTGTTTTTAATAAGTCTACTTTTGTGGCTACTTCCCATTTCTTTCCATGTCTGTTTTTGTGTGACCTGGGCTTCTGATACTCTGCATAAGATACTCTGCATAAGAGCTTGTGTATCTTATTTGTGTTGCCCTGAATGTTTACATGTAGGTCTGTAGTTGGTCCTGACCTGCACCAGAGCCAGGACCTTTAGAAGGCACTTTTGAGAAGAAATCTGTGGCAATGAATGTGTCCTACAGATCTCTTCTAAGATCTTCATATATGATCCTCTGTGAGTCAGTTCAATCCTCTGCCACCTGAAAAGAGTACAGTTTGGGCCATCATTCATAATAGTCATAACCACTTCCCACTGAGTGGGGTGAGGAGAGAGGAGATTTTATAAGACTGGGTGGTGAGGGCTTGTAAATGCTTGGTTGACTGACTGGTGGGAAGAAAGAGATGTGTAAAACATTGGGCAGTCAGAGATGAGCCTGAGACATCAAGATTGGATTAAAGGAAGAGGTGCCAGAGTGGGGAGGTGTTGCCAAAAGGAAAATTGAAAGTCAATACAAATCTATCATGTTAGAATCTTGGGACTAGAATGGAAAGTATTATTATTTTTTGTCCCTTCAGTACCTCATATTGGTACCATACTGATTTTCATTGATTGGTTTTGGTAGTTGATGGCCTTCCAGAGCAGCAACAAATTGACTCCCACAACTATCCAAGGGCAGAGAATGGTGGCAGTGATTGATTAACATTGCACATAAAATCAGGCCATATGCCATCTTTGACAAATATAGGTTGCCAAACCATGCTCAATTGCTTTATGATGTTGACCCTACTGATACCTACAACCTTCTGCAAATCTACTCTCCATGGAGGCGTCTTGTAATTTATGGAAAGAAGTTGTAAGAATCTACTTTAAAAAACTGCTGCTGCTTAAGAAATTCATCCCCTTGCGGAATGCCAAGTAGTGAATGTTTAATGCCATCTGAATAAAGCCAGATTATTCCCTAGTAGGAATGTTTACTTTCTTAAATAAGATAAAAATTCTCTTCACAACTACAATACTTTAAAAGGGTTCAACCTAATTTCTGTCTCCCTTTTTTCCTGTCTAAATATTCTTTGCACCAAAATGCAATATTATTAACATGGATACAGAGTTTTCATAATGAAGAGCAAAAGATCCTTGCATGGCTCAAGCTACAGACACCATTCTTCTTCAGTAGGGAAATGGCTAGGAAATAATTTTTGGCTATATGTCAGCAAAGACATAAGTACAAAGTAGTAGATTCCTTAAGGGAGAGAAATAATACCAATAATAATGAAGATGAAAAAAGTAATAGTAATAATTAACATTTTTATATTGCTTACTGTGTTCTAGGCACTATGCTGAACACACAATTATTATCTCATTTGATGCTCACAACAACCCTAGGAGGCAGATGCTATTCTTATGCTCCTTTTACAGATAAGGGAACTCAAGCAAACAGAGGTTAGGTGACTTGCCCAGGTTCACACAGCTAGTAAGTGTTGGAGGCTGCATTTGAACTCAAGTCTTTCTAACTCCAGGCCTGGTGTTCTGTCCATTGCTCTATGAATGAATAGAAGGAAAAGAATACTAAATGCTTCCAGTATGAGTGGATGTTTTACAAATAAATATTTCAAATATTATTCATTCAACATTTATTAAGCATCTACTATATACATGTTACTCTGTCAGTTATTGAAGGAGATATGTAAAACTCCAAGTTAATGTGTCTTGGAGTCAGATAATCTTGGGTTCAAATTCTCGGTCCAATACTTGTATGATTATGAGCAGGTAATTTGAACTCAATGAGCCTTAATTTTCTCAAGCAGTCAATTAACAAATATTTATTAAGCAGTGCCAGGTGCTGTGCTGAGTACTGGGGATTCCAAAGCAAAAAGCCAAATAGTTCCTGCCCTCAAGGAACTTACATTTAAGTATATAAATAGTTACTCTAAAGATACATACAGAATAGACACAAGGTAATCTATGAGGAGAGAAGATACTAGAAACAGAGGGGCCAGGGAAGGCCTATTGTAGAAGATAGAATTTGAGATGAATACTGAAGGAATCCAGGTATTCTAAGAAATGGAGGTAAGGAGGGAGAACACATTCTAGGTATGGAGGACATTTACTAGCTGTATGATCCTGAGCATGTCACTTAATCTGTTTGCCCTACTTTCCTTATCAGTAAATATGGAGATAAGAGATAGAATATTGTATATGAAGAACAGCAAGTAGGCCAGTACATGGAGAATAATAAAGTATAAGAAAACTGGAAAGATAGGAAAGGCCCATGTTGTGTAGAGTTTTAAATGCCCTTCAGAGGAACTTATATTTTATCCTACAAGTAGTAGGGAGCCACTGAAATTTATTGACCAGGAGGATAACATGGCCAGATCTAAACTTTAGGAATATCACTTTTGTGGCTTCCTAAAGGATGAATTAGGATGGGGAGAGACTTGAGGTAGGTGGGGGAGACAAATTAGAAGATTAATACAATGTTCTAGGCAAGAGATGATACTAAGGTGGTAGTTGTATGAACAGAGAAAAGAAGACATATGTAAGACATACGGAAATAGAAAGATTTGGCTACTGGGTATGTAGGGTAAAATGCTAAGGGTGATACTAAAGCTTTGAACATAGGTAACTAGAGGGATGGTGTTGTCCTTAACAATAATAGGGAACTTCAGAAGGGGGTTGGGGTGGGGTGGGTAGATATAATGAGTTCTGCTTTGGATATGGGAGCCTTCTGTTTAGAAATGTTCAACAGTAATTCAGAATTGGAGCTCAGGAGAGAAATGCAGCAATGTCAAAAGATAGTAAAAATACTTGTAGTATCTGCCTTATAGGATTGTAGTGAGGCCCAAATTGAGAGGGAGATGGTGCAAGCAAAGAGAGAGAGAGAGGAGAGAAAGAGAAAGAGAAAGAGGAAGGAGGAGGGAGAAAGAGAGATAATTGCTTATATATAAGATACATATGTCCTATATATCGCTTATATAGTGTTTTTTGAAGCACTATATATGTATGTGTATGTATATACACACACATATATGTGATATGTATGTTTGTGTGTATGTATGTATGTGTGTGTGTATATGTGTGTGTGTGTGTGTGTGTGTGTGTGTGTGTGTGTGTGTCTGTATGTACTCACACAGTTTTGGAAACCTTAAAGCAATATACAAATGTCAGTCATTACTATCTCTGCCTTCAGGGAATTTATACTTTAGTAGAGTAATAAGCAGGTGCAAGTATATAATAAGGAGACATATATATGTGTATAATAAGGACACATATATGTATATAATAAGGAGACATATTTATATAAACATCTCTATCTATCTATATATATATATACACATCTATATGTATGTATCATTCAGATCAGTAGGTTTTGGAGACGAAAGAGTTGGATATGTTAAAACTTGCTTTTAGTAAGATTTGTGCTTTCTTCCTAAGTTCTGCCCCAACCATATATCTTTTAAGGTCCCTTAAGTTATCCAAATAATGAAAGTAGTTGAAACTATTTAGTAGAAGAACTAAGAGACTAATAAAATAAAATGCTCTTTTGTTCACTATTTTTCTGATACTTAAAATTCTTGGGAGCTAATTTATTAGGCAGTCAGATAATTAGGAAAGATATTAGAAAGAAAGATATAGGATAAATGTTTTCTGCAGGCTCAGAATTTACTGTATATTCCATTACCACTTGCTTGAATATTTAAGGGAATTACAGTACAGAATATTGAATTTGAGACTGGTGATTTTTCTAAACGTCAACAATAGTAGCCACAGGGTTTGCTCTTCTTGAGAGATTGTTCACCCTGCAAAAATTTTTTTCCAAATAATGAAAAACAAGCTATTGATTAAGAGCAGTGAGGCTACAGGGAATATTAGATAGTTCTTAAACCTCAGATAGCTCTCTTCAGTATTTGTCATTTGAATGGGTGGCTTGATTTCTAGCCCCCAGAAATCTCAAAGGAAAATGTCTTACTGTCCTTTACTCTTTCTTTGTAGCAAGTCCTCTTGGGTACAAAGGAAGCAAAAGATATTGTGGTAGGGTCATAGATTTAGAATTGCAAAGGACCTTACAGATTGTCTGGTAAAACTCACCTGTTTTATAAATTAGGATGAGGAAACTGAGGCCCCAAAATGTTAAGTGGCTTGTTTAAGATCACATAAACAGTAGGCAACAGAACTAATGTTTCATCCCAGGGCCTCTAATTCCAAATCCATTACTCTTTCTACTTCATCATTGTTCTTGAAGAACTCACAAGGTATCTGGAGAGAGAAAATGCATTAACAATAGTAATAGCTAGCATTTATATAGTGCTATAAGGTTTAAGTACAAATCACTTTATAAATAGTATCTTGTTTTATCCTCACAATAACTCTGGGAGATAGGTGCTATTATTATCCTCATTTTGCTGATGAAGACACTGAGGCAGACACATTCATTGATTTGCCAAGGGTCACATAACTCAGTTCTTCTAAGTCCAAAGTGCTATTCACTGCACCACCTAGCTGCCTCACATGTAATTGCTCAATATTAAAAATTGTTGGGTAATTACAAATGAGAATGTAGATAAATGAAAGCTATAAACTGTCATATACACATATAGAGAAGATATAGAGTAAAGGGGTAGATAGAGTGGGGTGGCATTATTCTAAGAAAATTTGGAAAAAATGAATTTTCACGTTTGTAACAATGGCCTCTGCTTAGTCTTCTGTCCTTGCCTGTTGATTCAAAAGGATGTATGGCATAAAAACACAACAAATCAACAAAACCCCTGAATGAATGCTATTCTATTTACCGTCCCTATACAGCATATTTTACTGTTTCGGGATTGTCTCTGGACAGTTAAAAGTTAAGTCATGTATTCTTTTCAGAGTCCAGAGCCCATCTTTCCTCCTATTGGCTATCCATGCATAGTTGAACCTTATGATCCTGACCCAAACTCCCAAGGAGCTATATAGTTGTATACTTAATGACCACCTGTGCAGTGGACTGGACTCCTTAGTTCTGGGAATCTCCAGATGAAGATGTCTCACAGACCCATGGCCATTTCTATACAGTATATTATAAACTTGTGAGGTCAGCCATGGAACAAGCTTGATCCCTTTCTGCCTCTTTATTTTTCCTTCTTCAACTCCTCAACAGTAAAGATTAAAGATTACAAAGAACAAATTTGGGAACAGAAGCAAGAAATATCTTATCTTTTCAGAAATTAAAATTAAAATATCCAAATCAAGACTGAGAATTGTGGTAAACTGTTAGGAATATTATAGTTCACACGAATAGCTGAAGTCTCTCTGGTACCTAAAATAGTGCTAGGAGTTTCTATCTCGGGATTGCTTCTTTTTTCCTGCACCCCAGCTATTCTGGCCCCAAATGAAACACCCCGTAAGTGTTGTGATTATAAAATTATGGGGGCCCATTTCAGTAGTCATGCTCCTGTATCTTGTTATGAGATAAAGAATCATCTTATTACACTTTAAAACTTTGGATAAATTGAGCTGGGTTTCATTTTTATTTGATATGGCTGCAGATTTACCATACAACATTCCATTTAGAAATATTTGATGTTAAATGGTAGGGGGAAGAAACAGAAAATTGCCTCCTCTGTCTCTAATGCATACCACCCAAACCCATTAAATCAATGTTTTAAAGTACTTTTTATCAGCCTGTTCTTTTAATTAAACTTTCAATCTCTTTTTTTTCCCTAGGATTTCCTTGACTTTCAAAATAATCTCTACTTATCAACTAAGTAACTAATCTGCCCTTCCTACCTATTTACTTATCTACCTCTCTATATTAATGTTTCATGGAATAATAACACTGTAAACAGTCAGCTTTTATCACAGAAAGACAGTTGTTAAGAATAGAGAACAAATTGCAGTGATAGGAATAGGGGCGGGAAGGGAAGAGAATAAGCCTTTATATAGCACCTACTACATGATACACACTGTACTAAAAGAGAGAGAGAGAGAGAGAGAGAGAGAGAGAGAGAGAGAGAGAGAGAGAGAGAGAGAGAGAGAGAGTATGTGTGTGTGTGTGTGTTTAACAAATATGACCTCATTTGATCCTTACAATAACCCTGTCAGGTGAATACTATTATTATCCTGTTTTACAGTTGAAGAAACTAAGGCAGAGGTTAAGTGACTTGCCTGGGTCAAACAGCTAATATGTGTTTGAGGCCAAATTTGAATGCAGGTCTTCCTGACTAAAGGCCAATACTCCATCCATGGCTTCACCTAGTAGCCTCAAAGTGATGGCAGTATTGTGTTGGAATGGACAAGGTTTAGCAGCAAGACTGGAATAGGAATTAGACTTATTCTGCAGGAAATAGGAATGAGAAGTAAGCCTGAATATGTGAATAAAAATATCTGTAATTAGGGGACTGGCCCATGGGAGTCCCATCCTTCAAGTATGTGGAGTGTTTTACTTGATGTAAATCCTCATATGGAGGCTGAGTAAACCTGCTTCAGGACACACATTATTGAAAAATCCTGCTCTCCAACTCATAATGTGGTCAAGTATTTGATGACTGTTTCCTATTTGCTTACTGTTTGGTAAAGAGAGGGCTTTGGTTGGATTGCTGAACCAGAATTGAGTATGCATATAAAAGGTGACCACAACTTGACCTCTCTTTTTCATCCCTGGTTGTGACTGAAGCAATGACTGCTATAAGCCTATGTAAGGAGTGAGAGTGGGTCTCTAGAGGGGCCAACCAGTGTCAGGGCCTGTCATTGTGTGGCTCAGAAAGAGGCAGAATAGCTATCTCCAGATCTCTTTCCCCCTCACTCTTCTTAAAGGCAGACTTTCATTCCTGCCAGGAGGGGAAGCAGGAAGTTAGGGCTGGAGGCCATTACTCTTCTGTCTTCTAGTGGGCTAGAAGTATATCTGCTGCCTTAAGTATTGTTCATTTAGGAGATGATGTCTTTCAGGGTGGGTTGAAAGGGACCCCAAGCTTTATATCCAAGGCTTGACCCTTTTCCCATCTAATACCAGTTTCACAATGAATAAACATAGAGAACAGCAAAGAAACCCATTTATCCAAATCATAAGTGAAACAGAAATCAGAAAATAAATACCAGACTACAGAATGAAAGAGCTCTCTCGTCAGGAGTGAGGTTACTCAGTTCAGCCAAGAGATAGGCTCCCCGGTTTCATCCAAGAGGAAGCTTCCTGACTTCTCTTAGAGTAGCAAACTAAGACGGTGGACATAATGAAAATGGCCTGCTCCTCTTATGTCTTCCCAGTCTTTTCCTTCAGCAACCTGAAGTGTGGTTGGCTTATTCCATCTTCTCTCTAGAAACTGGAAACCGTAATTGTCCAAAGTAACTCCTTATTTGAAGATTTGAAGCTTGAAGAGTCTTCAGGCACAAATTGGCTGAAAACTGAAGCTCTTACCTTTTGCTTCTTGCCAACTTTGCTCTGCTTCTCAGAAGCAGAACATTCATCTCCATCTCTCCAATAAGGAGAAAGTCCTATACCAATGAGCTTTGGGTCAGAGGTTGAATTGGGGTGTATGGGGTGTTCAGGGGGGACTAGCACCTCTGTTGTGAGGGATTTCTGAGGCCTTTTCAGGGCTGCTCATTCTCCTTTGCTGTTCACCTCTCACCCAACTCTCACCTATAGATCCAAGAAGCTGTTGCATGCACAGCAGCCACACCCTGGTAAAACCATCTTGGCAGATGGGCTAAACCAGGTTGAAGTTAACCAACAGACCTCAAACCTGTCAGTGAGTTAAGGCGATGTCTACCCCAAGCATGTGAAGACTTCCTCCAGATGAGAATAATTTGTTCCAATGGCCATGAAAGCAGACACTGTGAAGCTCTTATAGCTTGGTCAGACAGTGAAGACACTAAAGTCATCCATTGCATCTGGGCTGTTACGGTTATCCTAACTTTTATCTTGCCACTGCACTTTGATGACTCTGGAAGAGAGAGGCTGACAACTCAGTCTCACTTAAATCCAATTCAGCTCATTCAAGATATGACCCCATGATGTCATTGGTCCTCTTTGAAAATGAAGGACAAACAACACCACCACCACCTCCACTTGGGGAAAGAACTAACTCCGGTATCAGTGAACTACTCTCCTCACACAACTATGAATGTATGGCCCCTCTCTTCTTTGCCTCATTGTGTTTATTCTTTCCTCTTCTTAGGTGGAAAAGTTTTAAAGACAGCTATGACCTTGTGAACTTCAAAAGGTAGGACAAGTGAGCTGCTAGAGGTTCAGGAAATACCAGAGTTTACTAGCAGCTAATCTGGGTAAGGCATACGTGCAGCCTTAAACAGCAACCTTCAGAATTCAACCTATCAATAAATCAACCCAGGCAGGTGAGATGCTATTTTTGGCAAGAGAGTGCCTTCGTCCATCAGTTATTTGTATCCTCCTCAGACACTGAAGTGGTAGAGAGAGGGGTACGGTCCTATTCTGGGAAGATGTGGTTATATTTATATTCTTGCTATATCTTTGTGAAAGATAAATGGGCTTTGTAAAGCCCATTTAATGTTATTTTGGTCAAATTGATATTGGGGCACTAATTACTATCTCTATGCTCTGAAAACAAGGTAACAAGGACATATGTGCAAGCAAGTATATTATAATTTAGCCCAATAAGTATAGAGGTAGTAACTGTAATTGATGATTAATACTGGACATAACACGCCAGAATGGGAACTTGAGTTGACAGCATTAGAAGAAACTCACTGGCCCTCAGTGTACTCCTAGAACTCTGAAGGAAGGCAGTAACCACTCTCAGTTTGGGGACGTACCCTTCTAGTGTATATTTAGGTTGGGTGAGCAAGCCTAGAATCTATATAGGCTATATATATGTGATCAAGATTTTTCTGATCCATGATCAAAACAATACAAAAAATGTATCATTAGAGCAGTCTATACTCTGTCCCAGAAGGTCTTAATGACCAATAAAGTTTGTAGTAAGAAATAATTTCAAAAAATATGGAAAGATATAAACTGAGGAAAAGTGAAGTAGGCAGAATCAGTGCAACAATTTATGATATAAAATCAATAGACATTTATTAAGCACTGTGCTAAGTGCTGGGAATAGAAAGAGAGGAAATAGTCCTTGCCTTCAAGGAGTTTAAAATCCAGTGCGAGAGATGACATCCCAACAAATATTTACAAAGCTATATATAGGATAAATAGCAAATAATAACAGAGGGAAGGCACTAGAATTAGGAGGGGTTGGGAAAGACTTCTTTTATTGCAACAGCGATATTACATATAAAAACAAACTTTTATAGATCAATGAAGAATGAACTGAGAAGAACCAGGAGAACAACTTTTATAATAACAACAGCATTGTAAAAAACACAACTTTGAAAACTGTAAGAATCATAATCAAAACAATGATCATTTTTTTTTTATTTCGAGGAATTGTTGATGAAATATACTATCCATTGCAAAAGATATGATGTTTTAGGGTGTAGAATGAAACATATTTTGGTATACAGCCTGTGGGGGAATTTGTTTCACTTAACTACAAATATCTGTTACAAGAAATTTATTTATTTATTTTTCCACTGGGGCGAGTGGTGTGAGAGATAGAAAAGAGAATTTTGTTAATTGAAAAAAAAAATAGAGATATGGCAGAGAGGGTTGCTACAGACATGGCATGTTGTACAAACTTTCAAATTAGGTCACTGTATTATTAATTTTACTTAAATGTCTTTCCTGATTATGAGAGACCTCTTAAAGTAGGAATAATCTGTAAATGTTTATAATGTGAAAACAAAATGCATCAGTAAATCTTTTTTAAAAAATCATTATGACTATAGACATCTCTGTTGTTCTTGGGGATTGATTACAATGAACTACATGGACCATTTTAGACACTTTGTGGTATTTTATGTATAACATATAGAGATATAATTCAAATTCATCTTGACATTTGTGTTTTGAATTTTCTTGACTCTAAGAAAATAGATTATGAATTATGCATATATATATACACACACATATATATATATAACATATACTTTCTTACAAACCCAGAAAAAGAGTAATGCAACTTCAGTAGCATTTGTTTTGTCATTTTAAAAGTAATTGTGTTAGAATGCCATTGTCAGTCAATAAGTATTTATTAAACACCTATTATATGTCAGACACTGGCACTGAAGAAACAAATAAAAGGGAAAACAGTTCATGACCTAAAGGAGCTCACAATCTAATGGGAGAGAAAACATGCAAATCACTAGGGATATGAGAGAGAGTGAAAGAGAGAGAGACATAAAGAGAAAGAGAGAGAGAGAGAGAGAGAGACAGAGAGAGAGAGAGAGAGAGAGAGAGAGAGAGAGAGAGAGAGAGAGAGAGAGAGAGAGAGAGAGAGAGAGAGAGAGAGAGAGAGAGAGAGACATACAGAGAAAGAGAGAGAGAGATACAGAAAGACAGAAAGAGACAGACACACATAAACACAGAATTAATAATCCCAAGAATTATTTTCATCTGTGTAATTGTCTATGAAAAGCCAATATCTATGTTATGATCCTCTCTTGCTAAAATATAATTTTTTGCAGCAATATTACCCTACCTATAATGGAGTATTTGGGGAAGCCAGGCCTTAGTGAGAAGTCTCTTGGCTACCTCTCTGTCAATAACTAATATTTTTATATATCTCATAATTATTTGTGGTGCTTAATCTTATAAAATCTCTGCAGATGGCCCCACATGATAACATAGTTATATTTAAAAAAGAAGTTATGAAAAATTAGAGAAGCCTCCATTTCATCCCCCCGTTAGCGGCCCCTATTTTCATCCTAGTGTGATGTTTTTAGGTATTGAAGGAAAATCACTATTCTTTAAAATTTTGGTCAGGGATTCCAATTTGCCTATACTCTGATATCAATGAGAAGGCCAATTACTACTATTACTACTGCTCCTACTACTACTCTTACTCCTACTCCTTCTTCTTTCTCCTTCCCTCCTCCTCTTCCTCCTCTTTCTTTTCATCTATTCTTTTCCCTAAAGCCTTCCTGATCCAGGGAATGGTTTTTTTTTTTTTTTGGTGCACAGAAATAATGATCGTTGTTACTAACCAAGAAGAATAAAATCAGCACAAACAACAGGATAAGTCCTAGGCCATTCCACCGTAGAAGTCACTTGGGCCAAACTCATGCCAATAAAATCTAAGCTGCCAAATGAAGAAAGAGGCTAAAATGGCTCTGAAGTTCAGCCTCAAAGGTAAGTGCAATCAGAGGAAGATTCAAAAAGTGAGCTATAGGAAAAAACAGATGAGAAAGAAGACTAAAAATACTGATGAAGAGATCACAATGGAACCCTGAATACCTTGGAGGAGGAAAATCTAGTTTGGAAGGTTTGTACTCTCTTTTACTGAAACCTCTGGCCCCTCATCATGCTGTCCCTGCCTTCCTCCAATGTCAGGGAAGAAGCCATATTCCATCTTCATTCTTACTTCACCCCATTCAAATCAGCCAAGCAGGATTAAGTAGTGGGGCATAGTCCATAGGCTAGTTTCTCTCCTGGAAAAACCCAGACCATACATCCCATTGGCTAGCCAATGGTCAAGTGGGAGAAATAGACCCGTTTTGGATCTTCTAAACACAGGAACCCAAGCGACCACAGCATTAGTATGCCTACATGTGAAAAGCAAGAGAATTCTTCTCTTTGCTTTGGCCTAAGTCCGACCTTTTGAGGCACCCAGTGACTGCCTCAATTGTAGTGGTACCATTTTAGCCTATTAAATGGATCTTGATGGTAACCCTCTCTGATGAGCCTTGAAAAGAACATCTGCCTTTGTCTTGGTGATCCTGATTACACTTACAGTGCCAACAGAACTTTACCATAGTCCAGACTCAACAGTGGGCCCCAAATCAGGACGTTTGATGGGTCTTCCAGGCCCCATATCACCCTCATTCATTAATGCCCAATAATTGGGGATTTTTGAGCAATGGAATGGATGCTCAGAATAAGGTCTATACTCCAATAACAATGGTAATCCCTTTCTGGCTGGACAGATCTCCTGGTTCATGTAGGCCCAACCAGTCAATGTGGAACTGATACTAATTTGGATGTATTGATCCCTTCTGGCCACATCCTAATACTGTATGTTATAGACCAACCATCTTTTACATTTTTACCCAGCCCAAGGTCCGAATTCCTTTCCCTAAGAAAGCAAATTTGCCACCTATGGAACCATTTGAAACCATTCCACTAGCTCAAACGATGTTGTGAAGTGGGGGGTAGTAATCTAATGGAATCTAGCAGTTGGTGGTCAAAGAGTTACAATTGAGATGGTGGACCAGGGGATCCTGCCCACCTGACAGTCCATTTTTAGGTGGTGGGAAAGGAAGTGACTATACCTACAAGGGAAGATGTGGGTTAGGGGAAGGGAAGAAAGAGGACCCTAGACCATGACCTCCATCCTTCTTTGCTTGATTTTCCATAAGTTACACGAGACACTGAAGGGGAACTAATAGAGGTGTTCTGACTTCATTTGAATTATTTCTGTTTGTGATCTTTGATTCTGGTCATCACCTATATACTAGAGGCAACCAGACTTAAATGGCACAATGAATGTGCTCCTGCTTTTTATTTTATTTCCTTTTTGCAGGGGCTCTCTTGTTTTTGTGTTACCTTTCAGCCCACCCCTCTCCCTCAAGACAACTGCAATCCAGTAAGAAGAGTACACAGTTCCCATTAGTTATATATGGTTCCTGTTGTCTACATCTTAATTGAGAATTTAAGTTTGATGCATCTCTGATGATATTTTACTAGAAACCTAGATCCTTAGAGCAAGTCTACAAGGGTTAAACCTGAGGGGCAGGGTGTTTTTCTAACTTTTTAGCTCATGAATCCTCTACTTGTGTGCTTTGCCCTGTGATTATCAATTTATATTGATTAGTTAGCCAGACTTAATTAATTTCAGTTAGTAATATTTGTTGGGTCATTTCAATCATGTCTGACTCTTCAGGACCCCATTTGGGATTTTCTTGGCAAAAATACTGGAGTAGTTTGCCATTTCCCTCTCTATAGAAACATTTACTGCAGTGGAATAGTTGGTACAAAATGCCCTCTTCAGCCTCCCCCCCAAAGTCTGTGGCATCATCTTCTACCAATACATATAGAGTACAGATGAAAATTATCTTAGGCTTAGAGAATTCATATGGAAAATGGCTAATTGGAAGTCCTTCTTTGAAATCTTCAAGATTTGCCCCTTGAGTATGGTTTAGCCTTTTTGCTAGACTCTTTATGGTACCTTGAATCTGCCTTTCCTCATTGCATGAGTTTGTCCTCAGATCCCAATGCAAACATTGCCATCAGCTGTTTTTGTGCCAGGAACAACTCTAGCATACTGATGATAGAAAGGTCTATGAATCCTCAGCATTCCTCTCCTGTGGCAAAGGCTAAAGGGGATACTTAATAACCATGTTCAAGTACTTCATATGGATAAGCAGTAGTTTCTAAAAAAAAAAATCCTGCAAGTGAAAGATAAAAGGAAATGCACTTAAACTCTAGCATAAGAGATTTCAATTTGATTTCAAGGAGAATGACCTGAATCCAATTTTCCCTTTGCTTTCCTTCTTGGTAGAGTAAACATAAATTGGCCTGAGTAATATGTGTTTATTCAGAGGTGATTATTATTTCTTCTTACCAGGATAAGTTAAGTTATGGGATCTTGCTTTTTGTACGCAGAAATCAAGATTTATTAAGGAATTTCATTGTGTTATTAATTTGTTTCAATAGTGCTCAACTCTGTGTGGGATTTTTTTGGGCAAAGGTATTTGAGCAGTTTGCCATTTCCTTCTTCAGTTCCTTTTACAGATGAAGAAACTGGAGCAAACAGGGTTAAGTGACTTCCCCAGAGTTACACTGGAAGTGAGTGTCTGAGGCCAGATTTGAACTCATGAAGAGGACGCTAAGCATGGTACTCTACCCACTGTGCTACCACACTGTATTTAGTTGGAGCTTTATTAGGGGTGTGGCATTACAGATTACAGAGAGTTTTTAATGACTTTCACAGGAATTTGGGCTTCATTTTCTTGGCAATAGAAATCATCGAAAGTTTTGAATGGGGCAATTTCTAGAATTACACAGAAAAATTCTGCCCTCATGCCAGAAAAGATGTTATTCTCTCATTTTTCCATTTAAGCTGTAAGGTCTTTAGTTGTGTTAGCATTAAATTGTAAGTTCTTTGAGGGCAAGGACTGTCTTTTGCCTCTTTTTGTATGCCTAGCATTTAACACAGTGCCTGGCGCATAGTAGGTGCTTAAATGTCTATTGAATTTAATTAAATTATTATAAAAATGAATGTAGGCTGAGCATAGTGGCACATACCTCTAATCCCTGCTATTGGGGGAGGTAGAAGCTAGTGGATCATTTTAGCTCAGAACTTCTGAGCGTCAGTAGAGCTAAAACTGATTGGGTACTTGAACTGTCTGGCACCAATACCCCTTCAAATGGGATTCCCCAGGCTCTCTAAGGAAGGACAAAATGGCCCATGTCAGAAACAGAATAGGCCAAGGCTTCTGTGCTAATTGGGCTTAGGCTTAGGCATAGGAATGGCTGCTGCATTTCTTGCTAGGGTAAGATGTGGAGACCCCGACTCAAAAAATAATAATAAGTATGCCCGTGGGAAAGGAAGAAAACAAGTTTATTAAGCACTTACCACATGCTTGCAAAGTGTTAAACACTTTACAAATATTTTATTTGATGTTCACAACAACCCTGGGAGATAGGTAGTATTATTATCTCCATTTTACAGTTGAGGAAACTGAAACAGACAGAGGTTAAATGATTTTCCCAGGGTTACATGGCTAGTAGATGACTGAGGCCAGATTTGAGTTTAAGTCTTCATGATGCTAGGCCCAACACTCTATCCAGTGAACCACCTGTCTCAGAGAGGTGGGGATAAGGTGGGATGGCATTTCTTTTTGATTTTTTTTTTAGGCAATTGGGGTTAAGTGACTTGCCCAGGATCACACAGCTAAGTAAGTGTCAAGTGTTTGGTCTGAGGCCAGATTTGAACTCAGGTCATCCTGACTTCAGGGCCAGTGCTCTATCCACTGTGCCACCTCGCTGCCCTTGATGGCATTTCTTAATTACTTACTCTATGCAAAGCACTGTGTCATATGCTGGGGGAAATTTTAAAAATATTATATTAAACTTCTAGGAGTCAAGATGGTGAAGTAAGCAGTAAATCACTGTCAGGGTTTCATATTGGCCTCCAAACAACCATAAAATAGTGGCCCAGAACAAATCCTGTTACAGTGTAACCAGCAGAAAGATGGGGTGAACCAGTCTTTTAGCCCAGGAGAATTGGAGGATCAGCAAGAAAGGTCCATCTCATTCTGTTAAAAGGGGAGCACATTCTAGGACAGGAAGCGTTCCAGCAAGGCAGCAGCAAGCCCCTCCTCAGCAAACCAGCTGGAAAACCTGAAACCCAGTGTGGTGGAGCAGGCAAATGCCCACACCAGGGTGGCTGAGTGCCTTAGCATGGCCAGGGAACTGGCAGACTATAGCTCTGAGAACCGCTTCGTGCTGCAGCGCAGCCTAGGCAGGCTTCGTGCACTGGTCTGACTTCTGAGTGCTTTAGTGTTGCCCCAGGTGGGAGTACTAGAGCAACGGGACCTCATGTGCTTCAGTGCAGCTCCAGGGCAATTAGGCATCCTCCAGGGGCCAGACCTCCTTGTGCTTCAGTGTAGCCCCAGAGAAACGCAGAAAAGCCCACTGAACTGCAGCACATGCCAGACACCACCCCTAGTACCCCAGGACAGCAGCAGGTAAGCTGTCAGACACCTACCCTATAGCACCAGCCAACACCCACCCCACCCTTGAGGCACAGCGCCAGACTTGAAGGTCCTCCGTGGGCCTCAGGGCAACATCAGTATAGCACCAGGTAAACAGCCAAGGCCTGCAGCCACTAGCACAAGAAGCCTGAGACAATGCCCCTTCCACCCTGGGAACAGACCTCAAATTTAAAAGAAAGGAAAAAGGCCAAAAAATAGGGTAGGGGTGTGAGGATCAGAAATCAACAACAACAACAACAAAAGAATATGACCATAAAAAGTTATTATGGTGACGGAATCCCAACATACAAACTCAGAAGAGGACAAAAATGGCAAAACCCCAGAGAAAAGCAGGAAGTCATCTCAAGCTCAGAAAGAACTCATGGAAGAAGAGATTAAAAATCATATGAGAGGTAGAAGAAAAATGGGGAAAAGAAATGAGAGTGATGCAACAGAATTGTGAAAAAAGACTCAACAACTTGGAAAACTGCTTAAAAAGTAGAATTGGCCAAAGGGAAAAGGAGATACAAAAATCCATGGAAGAAAACAACTCCTTAAAGAGTACAATTGGCCAAAATGGAAAAGAAAGTACAAAAGGTAATTGAGGAAAACCCTTAAAAGTTAAAATTGGGAAAGTGGAAGCTAATGACTCTATAAGATATCATGATTCAATCAAACAAATTCAAAATAATGAAAAAATGGAAGAAAATGCAAAATAACTCATGAAAAACAACTGACCTAGAAAACAGATCCAGGAGGGACAATATCAGACTCGTTTGACCACCTGAAAGCCATAATCAAAAGGAGGACCTGAACAGGATCTTTCAAGTAATTATCAAGAAAAATTGCTCTGATGTTCGGGAACCAAAGGGCAAAATAGGCATTAAAGAATCCACTGATCACCTCAGGAAAGAGATCCCAAAATAAAAACCCCAAGGAACATTATAGTCAAATTTCAGGACTGTCAGGTTAAGGAAAAAATACTGCAAGTGGCCAGAAAGGAACAATTCAAATATCAGGGAGCCACAATCAGGATTACACAGGATTTGGCAGCTGCAACATGAAACAATTGGAAGTCATGGAACACAATATTCCAGACGGCAAAGAAGCTGGGACTACATCTAAGAATCATTTATGCAAAATGAAGCATAAAACATCAAGGGAAAAATGGTAATTCAACAAAATAGAAGGATTTCAAGTCTTCAAAAGGAGAAGAGCAGAACTAAACAAAAAATTTGACCTCCAATATCAAGACCCAAGAGAAGCATAAACAGGTAAAAAGGGGAAAAAAAAACCAGAAGGCATTCAATAGAGCTAAACTGTTTACATTCCTCCACGGGAAGATGATACTTGTCTCTCTTAAAAATTGTATCATTAACAATATAGATAGAAGAAATAAACATAGACAGAGGATATGGGTATAAGGTATATTTGAAGGAATGACATTAAAAAAATAAGGGATGAGAAAGAGAAGTAAAATGGTACAGAAGGAAGGGAGAGGTAGAATGGGATAAATTATCTCGCATGAAGAAGAGGCAAGAAAGACTTATTATAGTGGAAGGGAAGATGAGCGGGGTGGGCAATGGGCATTGCTTGAACTCTCATCAGCATTGGCTCAATCAGATGACAATACACAATCAGATTAATATAGAAATCTATCTTACCAGACAGGGAAGTAGGAGGGGAGGAGATTAAATAAAGGGAGGCTGGAGACTGACAAAAGAGTGGGCAGAATCAGGGAGCTAGTAGACAGAAGCAAAACATTGGTGATATGGGAAAGGGTGAAAGGAGAGAGAGAGGACAAAGAGGAGGAAGAATAGGATGGGACAAACTCTTCCATAAAACAGAAGCATATAGCAGAGTGGATCAAAAACCAGTATCCTACAATACGGTGCTTACATGAAATACACTTGAAGCAGAGAGACACAGACATGAGTAAAGGAAAACCTGGAAAGACTTGTATGAATTGGTGCAAAGTGAAATGAGCAGAACTAGGAAAACACTGTACCTCACTGCACATCATGTGACGATCAATTATGAATGACTCAACTCAGCTTTTCTCAGAAACACAATGATCTGAGACAAGTAAGAAGGATGTATGAAGGAAAATGCTATCCATATCCAGGTAAAGAACTGATGGACTCTGAATGTAGATCGAAGCATATTTTTTTTTCACTTACTTTATTCTTTCTCATGCTTTTTTTTTAAACTTTTGATCTGTTTCCTCTTCCACAACTATGATGAATATGGAAATATATTTCACATGATGGCATTTGTATAAACTATATCAAACTACCTACTGTTTTCAGAAGAGGGGAGGGGAGGAGGAAGAGAGAAAAATTTGGAACTCAAAATCTCATAAAAATGAATGCTAAAAATTTTCTTGATTAGTAATTGTGGGGAAAAAATACTATTTAGAGCAAAAAAAAGAAATTCTAGATGATCAACAAAAAAGAAAAAATATATTAAGACACCCTCTGACCTCAGAAAATTTTAATACAAGGAAGAAATGATGTATTTATAGATGGCAGTGTGGTGTAGGAGAAAGCACTGTATGTATAGTCAGAATGTCTTCCAGATTTCAGGCTCAACTCTTTTTTTTAACTACTTGTTTGGTCTTAGATCACTCAACTCTCTGGGCTTCAGTTTTCTTACCTGCAAATTAAAGGGTTAGGATTACATGAGAGGGAACAGTGATAGAGTGGTGAGCTAATCTTAAAGTCTAAAAGATTTGGGCTCAAGTCTGGATGCCACCACATTCTGACTGTATGATCCTGGACAAGTCATTAAACTTCTTGGTGCTCCCAGGCAAATCTATAAGACTAAGTTGTGAAGCAGCTGCAGATCCCTGCTGGGAGAGAGTTTACTCGTTAATTGGGAGCTCTCTACTACTCACAATATCATAGCTTCTGTCTAAATAAACAAAAAGACTGACAGGCTGGTAGGAAAAAAGGCATTTTTAAAGGGCTTACCATTTGGAAGGTACTGCACTAAGCACTAGGTGTACAAATACAAGCTTAAAGAAAGATGATCCTTGCCCTCTAGGATCTTATATTCTAATGAAAGAAAAAAGAAGTAAAAGGGAGCTAAAAAGCAAGGGAGCAGGGAGAGTAGCCCTATAGGGGTATGGTGGTTCATTCTAGAGAGTCTGGACTTATCACAGGACTTATCACAGTTGGGATAAGAATAAAGTGGCTAGCCTGAGCTTTTGCCCCAAATGGAGGATCCCAGGAGGAAATCACCAAGGGAGAAGGGAGTTGGTATGGTGGAGGGATGCTTTAGGGTGAGGAGACCCCAGGTGGTGAAGGTAATTCCATGGAGAGAGGGCCACTGAGTCATGGTGTCAAAGTTTGGAGAGTCAGAAGTACAGCCAGGAGGGGAAAATACTACCTTCTGCGATAGTTTACATAATAAGATACAATAAAGCCTATTATAAGAGCGATGCCTGGTCTGATATATAGATGAAAATAAAAGAAGCCAAGAATAAGAACTTTTTTTTTTTTTTGGAATTATCAGAGGAAAGACAAATCTCCATAACTGGGGGCTCAGGAACTAAATGAGAGAGACTTTTGTTAATATTGATTTCTGACTTTTATAAACTTCCCAAAGTGGGGCAAACGTGGATCTAAATCTTTTCTCTTAGGAGCTAAAAATTTAAGTGACTTTCTGGTAGAATGGCCTAGAGGTTAGGTCACTTCTCCGTTGTTCCCCCTTGACAGTTGTGCAGAGAAATATCTCTGTAGAGGTGAGGGTGGTGACTAGAAAGTAGGTAGTAGTACCTGGTTGGAGAAAGGCAATAGTTGAATCATAATGGATACACTCACATTTCAAAGGTATAGTAGTACAACAGAATCTTCTTTTTTTTTTTTTCACCTTCAACCAAACAAACAATCCTTCACAGACCCCTGGCTCTATTCTTATTTGCTGTTTTGTACGTTTAAATCCAAACCTAGGCAATTGGGCTATCAGAAAAATTCCAGGTTTAATAATGGTAAAATTGAATCTTATATTGCTTTACATAAAGGGTGTCCAAAATGTCTTAGTGGAGTTTTAAGCTATTAAAGCTTAAAACTCCACTAAATATTTTGGGACACTGTATATTATTAGAGAAAATAATTATTATTAAGGTGGATTTTGGGGAAAGAAGATGAGAGAATGTGGAACATACACACACACACACACACACACACACACACACACACACACACACACTCTTTCTAAATGGCTAAGACATGTCCCTAAACTCAGATATGATAAATGTGTATTAGCTCAGAACACTATAATTTTAGATGAGTAGAGTTTTAGCATCACATACACATTTCCCTTAATTCTTGATTCTCCTACAAAAAGAAGTTATTGGTTTCTTGTGTGGTTGTTCAATCTCCTTCTTGCTTCATATTGCTGATCTCTGCTGTCTTAATAGAGAAGGCTTTGATAGCAGCTTGTTCAGTCATTTCAGTTGTGTCTGACTCTTTGCAACCCCATTGGGAGTTTTCTTGGCAAAGATATTGGAGTGGTTTGCCATTTTGTTCTCTGACACATTGTAAAGATGAGGAAACTGAGGCAACATGGTTAAGTGACTTGCTCAAGGTCGCATATAGTAAGTGTCTGAGGCCAGAGTTGAGCTCATGAAGTTGAGTCTTCCTGACTTCAGGCCTCTGGCACTTTATCTACTTTGCCACCTAGTTGCCCTGATAGCAGTACTTTGACTTATTTTTAGAATCTCTTATAAGTTTCCACCTATAAAATGTATTAGTAAATCTAATCACTTTTCTGGTACCATTTTATGTCTCAGACCACTGTGAACGCCTGCAAGCTACTGAGAGTAAATGAACTAACAAGTCCTAACCATAGTTGTCTGTGGTACAACTGAGGCATGTAAAATGTGGAGCAAATATGTATTTCCAGTTTCTTTCTGCTCCCTCTTCCATAGATAATTCTGGTGCCCCTCAGCAAAACATGGTGCTATTGGTTGACGAGATATTTACACTTATAAAAAATTTCTTGTATTCCTTTTCTCTACTGCTTTGAGATCTCAACTGATATTCAAAGATACCTGGAGTTGAGTCCTAGCTCTTCCACTAATTAATTTCCTTTGGGACCTTGGGCAAGTCAATTCATTTCCATGAAGCCTAGCTTCTAGAAAATGATGTGGCTGGAGTAGCTGATCTGATTTCCCTGCCAGCCTAACATTTCTGTGGTTCTATGAGCCTATATTTTAGTGGAGTGACATTCCCCTAAAAGCAAACTGGAAAAAAGCAATAAGGGGAACGATGCTTTGTTGTTCTTTGATTTTGAAAAGGGAAGAACACACAGAGGTCCATAGAGGCCAGTGAGCAAAGATACATATTTTAAATTTGATGCCCTTGAGGCATCCAAGACAAAGGGCCGACTTTTAAGTTGAAATCTAAAAAATGAAGACCATCTGCTCAGACAGAACCACCCATTTGCCCTTAATAGAAATTTTTAAATATTCTGTTTCCTGAGCTATTAACCTGTGCTTTTTACTGTTACTCCAGAGTATTAGTAAAGTTCAAATAAAATAGCACAAAAATAAGGCTGTGAGGATGTTGCCATCTACTGTTAGCTGAGAAACTTACTAGTGCACAGAATTTTATGTAACATTTTTGTCAGTGATTTTTCGTTATGAAAAGCACTTCACTTTCCTATTGTATATATGCAGCTCACTATAAAAAAAAAACCCAAACCCAACAAGACCTTCTTTCTACTGAATAACATATATTGGAAGGCCCTGATTCATCCCATGAGCCTAATTTTTTCTTAACACTTACCAATATTTTTAAAACATAAGTATAAACTTAGAAATTATATACTTTGTGTGCAATCGAAGCTTAGATTTTACCTTAATTCAAAACAATCAAGGTCATATGAATTATTGTGGCTGTTTGTTTTTAACTGAAGAAGAGGATATAAAGGAAAATATTTTTTAAAAAGGTGGTAAGTTTTCATAAGAAATGTATTTGTGGTTAACAACCTAAGTGGCAACTTTTTAATTGAATTTTAATTTTACCTCCATATCTTATAATTTAGATTTTAATCTTTAAAAGTATATCTAATGATTTTAAAGGCAGCTAGGTGGCTCAATGGATAGAACACTGGGCCTGGAATCAGGGAGACCTGAGTTCAAATGTGGCCTCAGACACTTACTGACTGTCTGAACCTGCGCAAGTCTCTTAACCTATATTTGCCTTAATCCACTGGATAAGAAAGTAGCAAACCATTCTAGCATCTTTGCCAAGAAAACCCCATGGACAACATGATCCACTGGGTCATGAAGAGTCAGATGTGATGAAACAACACTGATATTTTAAGAACAGCATAGGTTAAAAGACCACAAATAAAAGAAAATGATAGAAATTCTATGATAATTTTTTCTCCTGTTTCTGGGTGGAATTATCTCCCCCCCCCAATCTATGTTCTTCATTTTTCTTTCCTGTTTATACAGTCTATTAATGGCAAAATGAATGAGTTGTAAAATGGAGAGAACATTGGATTTGGGTTAAGAGAACCTGGTTTTATGTCTAAATTCTGCAGTGGGAGAGCTTAGTTCCTGTTTAGAACGGTTCTACCTGTTTACCTTGCGTAACTCACTGAACCCTTGTTGGGCTCAGTTTCCTCATCTGTAAAATGATGTCATTGGGTTAAATGACCCCAGGATCTCCTAGTCTGATAACTATGTACTCATGCAACTAGTCATATTTCTTTGGGATTTTGGCAGCCTAATGAGTATTGTCTCACAACTAATTAAAGTATTATAGATTATTCAACTATTAACCTTGAAACTCTTTGGTAATTTTCTATTTAATGGACTTTCTGTCTTACATGCAGAGGCTGACTAGGTCAAAGCGGTTAAAAAAAACCCATGTTATTACTCAGGTATTACATTTAGTATTTGGTTTGCTAGTGTTTAGGTCTTTCTGAACAGTCTCAAATGACTAAATTTCAATTAAGAACTGATAATTTGGTAGAAGGCAAGAGTCCACAGAATCCCATTACAATGTTTATCAACTAAATTATTGCATTCTTCATTTTTTGCACTGGCTTGTCCAGACCCTCTTTAGCCCTGACATACTATTGTTTCTCAAAGAAATTGTCTCTTTTCTCAAATGAGAAAATCTTTGTAAAATTCTTAGCACAGTGCTTAATAAATTCTTACTCCCTTCCCTTTTTTCTAAAACCTGACTGTTAAGACATTTATTTTCTTTAGTCTCAGTTAATGTTGTCTGGTTTGCACATAAAATGTTTCCTTTCAGGCAGTGTAAACTTCTGGTTTCTACATTTAGAGATTTTTACTGATCAGGAAACCAGATTTAATCTCTTTATCTTATCTCTCCATTCATGCCATTAAGCCTGCTTTAGTTTTAGGAAAGGCCTGACTCACTTTGCATAGCTAATGGAGGTCATACCTTACCTAACAGGCTCCACAGTGTAAATTATCACATGTGACAAGGCAAAGTTTTCTATTTTTAATGAATTACTGTTTATTTAACCAAAGCGTGGGAACTTCATCAGTCATTATTACTAGATTTAACTTTTATATGCCCAGATAGTGATTAATTAATGAGGCTGCCCTTTCATTTATTTGGTAAATTCTCCTTTTCTTAAAGCAGTTTTACACTGATTATTTCATTTTAATTTATAAGTCATGTGTCACATGGAGTTTGATGGTGTCCTTCTTTCCTAGTAGTACTGTCTATCTGTTAGGGCCCTAGTGGGTCTCAAATGGAAGGAACAGAAATAATTAAGACAAAAGGGGCAAATAGAAGGAGTTAAGATATAATTAGAAAGCTGTGTGACTCTGGGCAAGTCACTTATCCCCATTGCCTACCCTCCCCCCAAAAATCTGTAATTAGAAAAGGTATCTTGAATAAGTGTCTGTTTGAGATAAACAAAGAAGTTCAGAGCTAAAAGGGAAAGAAATTTTTTTTTGTAAAGGAAAAGATTTATATTAACTTTAAAAGGATATGAGATGTTATCATTTTTATAGACAGCCATTTTGATAGCTATAAAAAGAACAGTTTTAATTAAAAGTGCTAATTGTAATAGCTGGGCATCTAGGTGACACAGTAGACAGTGTTGGGCAAGTTATTTAACATTGTTTGCCTCAATTTCTTCATCTGTAAAATGAGTTGGAGAAGGAAATGGCAAACCACTCTAGTATCTTTGCCAAGAAAACCCCAAATGGGGTAATGAGTCAGACACGACTAAAATACAACTGAACAACAACAATTTAATAAATGTTCAATTCAGACTAGAGTACTGATATTCCCATTAAGAAACAACATTTTCTACATATACTAAAAAGGACTTGTAAATGTTGTAATTAAATACAGAAGAAAAAAGGATTTGCCCATCTGAAGGGTGGTGAGGACCAAAACTTAAGTGGTGAGCATAGGAGCAGTTTTGTGTGATGCAGATATGTTCCTGAATGGATGAGAGACATCAAAGTCTGTAGTCCAGCATTGTGAGTTTCTCCAAGTACATGGGTTTTACTCCCTTACGGACTTCCTAAGCAGGTTCCCACAACCCTGTGCCCATTCCTTATCATAGATATTGAATAGATTTGGGGTGTTTATGGTGGGGGGAGAGAGAATGTGTTCTAGGTTTTTATGTTTATTGTGATATATTTATGCATTGACTTCAATATATTAGTATCGGTGATATTACTATTTCTTTTGTCTTGTTAAGAAAATAGTTATATTTAAGACCTGAAATTGTCATTGTAAGTTGTTGTAAGACACATTGTCTAGGTATATTACATTGTGAGTGGCTGGTATATAGACAGAAAATGAATCGGGTAGGTACACAAGAGATAGAATGGTAAATAGGGAAATAGCATTTTCTTTCAAGGGTTAACCCAAGCAACCTGACAGAGTTTGAGGGCAATCATCTGGTGATGGTCCATCTCTGGGCACCTAGGCCTGCAAGTGTAAGGTCAGGTGAGAGTGATCAAATGAGTCTAGAATGTAGTGTTAACAGGTATCAAGGGATGACGTATTGTGATACATTGGTGAGTGGCTATTTCACATCATACTATACTATCATGACTTTAATATCCATTCCAATGACAATCTAGAGAGAGGTAAACAATATTTGAGAGTATGTAAGAGTATGTTAATATGAGGTAATGAATATGAGTTCTGTGAAGCTGAGGACTATGTCATTTTTCTTTGTTCTTGGAGTGCCTTATATAGAATAGACCCTTAATAAGTGTTTCCTGAATTCAATTAAATTGATATTAAGAATTTTAAATCTTTAGGGAGTTAGTTATTTGCCTGAGTTCACTATGCAGCTGTACAAGAATGATATGGTGTTCCTCTAAAGGATATTGCTTCTTTTCTTTCCAAATTAGAACGTAAGGTGAATCAGACTAGGAGGTTTGTTGCTGGCCAGTTATACATAAAAAAGGCAGGAATGTGAACCAGGTGAGTGGCCCTGACCTTGCTCTTAGCTTTTGTACTGGCTCAAATTCATTTTCATTCTAAGCACGAGAGGATCTTGGGAATTTCTATCAGTAAGTTAAATAGTTGTATCAGACAAAGAATTGGAATTCAGAACCAGCCACTGGGAGTAAATAACAAATTTTAGCATGAAGAACTCTACTGGCTTTTGTTAGTTAGTTCGTTTAGCTGGGTATGCTTGTGGCTCATAGCTTCTGGCATGGCTAAATCTACAGTCAGATCAGTAAGTATTTAATAAGTGCTTACTATGTACCTGGCACAGTGCTAAGCACGGGGATACAGATGCAAGCAAGCCTAAGATATACATGCATTTAAAAAGAAAGACAACCCCTACCATCAAGGAATTTAATGGGGAAAGATAACACATAAAAGGTATCTGAAAAGCCAGGATGGAGCATGGTGGCAGAGTTTGGGGATTGAAACACTGGTCTGTACTCTTTGAACTCCAGCCTGCTCTTCTCAGGTAACCATTTTCTAGCCACTGCACCCTAAATTTAAAAAAAACCAAACACACGACAATTTACTAAGCACTGACTATGTGCCAGGCACTGTGCTAAGCACTCTGGATACAAATAAACAAAAGAAAGACAGTCCCTGCCCTCGAGAAATTTATAATCAAGTGGGGGACTACAGCACTGAAAAGGAAGCTGAAAAGGGGAGATACCGCGGGGCAAATAATGGTGGACATCATATTCCAGGCCTAGAAACCAAGCAAAACCTCCGATGGAAAATGGAGAGTTTTCCAGAAAGTTCTGAACAAATTGTTAAGGAAAGTTTTACCTTGTAGCCCATCAAAAATGGAGTGAAGAGGCAAGGAGAGCGTTTGAGTATCAAAAACTGAGTCAATCTGGATGGCGATAAGATTTCAGGTGGGAAAGTCATGATGCTCCTGAAGTATAAGCAGAGCCTCTGATGGGAAATGGGGAGTTACCTGGAAAGTTTTGCGCTCACTGTAAAGGAAAGTTTTGGAAGGGATTTATTACTCCACCCTCCAGTTCACCCTAGTAGATAGGAGCTGATATAGTCAATGGATAACAATAACTCAAGTTTGTGGGGGAAATATTCTATTGCTACTTATCTTACTAGGGAAGCCAGGCAGTGCCGTGGACAGAGTGCTAGGCCTAGAGGCTGGAAGATTCATCTTACTGAGTTCAAAACTGGCCTCTACAGACACTAGCTGTGTGAACCTGGGCAAGTCACTTAACCCTGTTTACCTAAGTTCACCATCTACAAAATGAGGTGGAGAACGAAACGGAAAACCATTCCAGTATCTTTGCCAAGAAAACCCCAAATGGGGTCAGGAACAAAGAATTGGACTCAAATGAACAACAACAACTTATCTTACTAAGTGAGTTCATTAAATTCCTTTGCTTTGAATTAATTATATCCTTTGGCTGACTAGTAAAAGTTAGCATATCAGCAAAAAGTCCGCTGCTTAGAACATAAAACACATTATTCTACGGAAATAATATTAAAAGTAGTGATTAGGTTATAAGATTAACCTATGCAATAAACAACAGAACTAATTCATCATAATCTTCTGAGTTCTAGAGACTTGGAGCCCTTCAGGAGGGTAGCCAGGGAATCTGGTGCTCTGTCTCCTTGGATAGAGCACCAGGGCTTGGACTCAGGAAGACCTGAATTCAAACTTGATTTATCATCTGCATATCCTTGGGCAAGTCACTTAGCCTCTGTTTGCCAGTTTCCTTATCTGTATGGGGCCCTCAGGTTGTCAGGCTCCCTGACCTCTGAGCTTGGGCATGCCAAGAGAAGAGGGAATGTCTCAGAAAGCCACTGACACGGCTTAGATTCATCACCATTGCCAAACCTTGGGTGTTTCTGTTCCAAGACATTAGACAGTATGCCAAGGTGAGCTGATGCGCAAGACTTCCTGGGGTTTATGAGCAAAAGAAGTGAGCACACACACACACACACACACACACACACACACACACACACACACACACACAGAGTCACTCAGGAGCAATAGAGCCCACAGTTGCACTGCTTCAATGCAATGAGGCCTTGCCATTTCTTTTTCCCTGTCTCTTTCAAAGATTGTCTGCTCTACAGTTATCTAGATTAGGTTAGCCTATAGAACATGAGTTATGATGTCAGCCTTCTCTCTGCTTTTTGTGGTTGTGGTGGTGATAGGTAAGCACATTGTGAGAGAGAGGCTGACACTCTTGTTAGGGTTATGAACTGCAGCTATTGCCTCCCTGTCCCCACAGCTAAGCTACCTTCCCCTCCTGATTGTTGTAACAATCATAGGTAGAATTTCATTGTTCTTTTGGGTTAAACTTTTCCCCTAGGCATAGTATTTAAACTAAAAAAAAAAGGAATAACACATTGTTAAATAAGTTTGAATTAACTTAAGGGTATGGAAGAACTGAAAGCACTTGACATTTAAAGGACTAATACAGAGGCAAAAGGATACAGAATAGGAGGATGTGGGCCTTTATAGACAAATTTTACATGCTTCATTACTTTGTGTAGGACCAGTCATACTTAGAGTGAGGAATAATTATGCTGAGAAATATGCTGAAAAATAACCTAATATATTCTATGATACTTTCTCTTCCTTTTTGTTGTCTAGGATCTATCTTCAGCACAGGTTGGGAGGATTGGTGGGGGATCTAGTAGACAGGAGACAGTGAGTCTGGAACTGTGTGCCTTCTTTCTCAAAACTGAAAGCCAGAAGCCCAGCTTTTCACAACTCTGCCTTTCATGAAGATGTAGAGAATTAAGTGATCAATCGCCACTAATAAGGAGAGTCCCATGTAAATGGCTTTGACACTCAGGTTACAGAGGAATTTATATGTTGTCCTAAGAAACAATGGCCACTTATCTTTATAAGATTCAGTGACATTGACTCATACTGATTAAATGGAAGAGAGGTCACTTTGATTGTCATCTCTATACCTGCAAAAGTAATGGTATATATTTAGTTCCCTGTTCTGATATCCTTCTCATCTTCAAAACTGGACCCCCTGAGCACTAATTTATAGTGGACTAATCCTGCCTTTAATTAGGTGCAGTTTAAGGAGCCCTAGGCCAATAGATGCAATATAATTCAGTGGCTCAGTTTCTCTTTAGACTTGTCGTTGATCTTGTTCTCCAACCTCACACCACATTCTAGGACCTGAATTATTGCTTTGTTCCATATGGCTAAACTCCTAATTTATAACCTGTTTTACTAAGTGGATTCCTTTCTTATTCCTTTCATTACCCTCCAGGATGTAGGGTGTGTTCAGGGAAGACTAGTGCAATCTGGTGTGAGGGCTCTCTTTTCAATGCTACTTTCCACCTTTGGTGTTCACCTGTTCCAAATAACTTACCTGTGGCTCCCAAAAGCTGTAGCATGCATAGTGGCCACACCCTGGCAAGCTATTTTGGCAGATGGGCTAAACCAGGTTGAGGTAACTGAGGAGTCTCAGATCTGTCAGTGAATGTGGGAGGTGTCTATCCTAAACATGTGAAAGTTTCCCCCTGGTGGAATGGGTGGATGAGAACAATTTGTTCCAACAGCCATGAAGGTAGTGAAAGCAGGTGATCACGGAGCACTTAAACCTTGGTTAGATACCAAAGATGCCAAGGTCATCCACTGCATCTTAAGCCACCACCAGTCGTCTTGACTCTGCCCTGCCACTGGACTGTGATGTCTCTGGAAGAGAGAGTGAGGCCGATGACTTTGTGCAACTCTGCCTTACTTAAATCCAATACATGCATGAATCAAAAGCCATCACCCATACCATTTTACCGTTTTTACCCATATCAAAGTCTTGTGACAAAAGGCAAGTGATGAAGCAGCAGGTGCAGATACACTGGAAGCTATAGTCACAGCCATTCACCCAGGTGGCCCAGGCCATAGGGTTGTCTTCTCACTGGAAGCAGTGGTGGGATTTGACAGCCTCCTGGGTGTCTGAGCAGCCTTTTAAGGATTGCACTATTCATTTCCTGGTATGAGGAAGGGGCTAGAAAATGCTCTAAAAATTGTCTGCTTACCCAACCCTGGCCGTATTACTGCTGTAGGTGGGGATCCCACCTTGTGGTCGAAACACAAAACAATGTACAAAAACTTCTGCAAAGGTGATTCCACTCACCATCTGTAGGTGGAATGTATGTATACTTATAGACAACACAAAAATCCAGTTGATCTGAAAGATGAACAGCTCTTGTTGCAAGAGAACTCAATGGGTATCCCATTCAAATAGCAGCCCTGAGTGGAACAAGGCTGGCAAATGAAGGCCAGCTTACTGAAATTGGAGCTGGATACATGTTTTTCCGGAGCGGCTGCAGTGAAGGGGAGCTCCATGAAAGGCGTAGGTTTTGCAATCAAAACTAATCTAGTCAACAAGTTTGTATGCCTACCAAGAGAGTGAATGACAGGCTCATGACAATGGGATTGCCACTTGCAGGAAAACATCATGCCACCATGATCAGTGCCTATGCTTCCATCATGACAAACCCTGATGAGATCAAAGAAAATTTTTATGAAAACCTGAAGACCTTTATCATTAATGTGCCAAAAGAGGACAGGCTTATAATTCTGGGTGACTTTTATGCAAGAGTGGGCACTGACTACTAGACATGGCAGGGAGTCCTTGGGAAGAATGGACAGTCACTTACTACTGAAGACTTGTGCATCTCATGACATTCTCATCACCAATACCATCTCCCATTTATCTAAATGCAGTAAAACTTGGTAGATGCACCATTGCAACAAATATTGGCATTTAATAAAATGTCACTGTAAGGAGAAGAGGTGGACAGGATGTGAGTGACAAAGATGATGTGTGATGCAGAATGATGGACTGATTATAGACTTGTCCTCTCCAAGCTAAATATTTGAATTCAACAAAAGCAGCAGCCCCAAGGCAAGATGACTACCAGAGGGCAATATCTCCTAGATTAGAGCACATCTCCTAGCAGGAACAGTTTGTTGCTAACTTGGAGGGCAAGCTGAGCCATCACATAGTTGGCAACAATGGAGCAGAAAAAGAGTGTGCAGTTTTCATAAATTTAGTGTACAGCATCACATTTACTCATCTAGACCAAGACACTCACAAATATCGAGATTAGTTTGACAAAAATGATGGGGAAATTCAGAAGCTGCTAAACAAAAAAATGATAACTCCACAGAGTTTACCAGCACGATAGTTCATCCATCTCTAAGAAGGCAGCATTTAACTTCATCAAAAGTAAAGTACAAGTGAAGCTTAGAGAAATACAGGATTCTTGGCTCAGTAAGAAGGTAGATCAAATTCAGTTTTACATGATAGTAACAATCTGAAGCATGTTTATGATGCCCTGAAGACTATTTACATGCCAAAGATGTAAGGTGCATTTCAGCTACTCAGTGCTGATGGAGCCACATTGATTAGTGATAAAGATATGATCCTAGAGAAATGGGCTGAATACTTTCATAATGTTCTCAACAGACCATCATCAATCAATGCTGAAGCCATTGACCATATACAGGTTGAAGTCAATCAAAACTTCCAACTGAAGAAGAGGCTTTGAATGCCATTATACTCTTCTTATGTGGCAAAGTGGCTGGTGATGATTCTATTCCAGCTCAGATTTATAATGCAGATTTATACAGCACATACAAAAGCTGACTGAAATTTTTCAGGTTATATGGCAAGAGGAAGTTACCCTTCATGAGTTAGAGGATACCTCTATTGTCCATCTCTATCAAGGTAAAGGAAATAGATTGTCCTGTGACAATCATAGGGGTGTCTATCTTTTAGTCATTGCTGGTAAGATTCTTGCCAGAGTCTTCCTTGGTAGGCTGATCCTTCACCTGGAAGATTGCCATCTACTTGAGAGCCAGTATGGCTTTGCTGCCTGACAACTCCAGAATTGCCAGGACAGAACAAAGGTCTGTACACAGTATTTGTAAATCTGATTAAGGCCTTTGATACAGTCAGTTGCAAGGGCTCATGGAAAATTATGTCAAAATTTGGGTTCTCAGAGAAGTTCATCAGTATTGTATGTCAATTTGATGATGGAATGCTTGCCTGGGTTCTGGATAATGGACAATGTTCTCACACTTTTCCAGTCACCAATGCAGTGAAACAAGGCTGTGTTCTTGCTCCTGTGCTTTTTAGCATACTGTTTCCAGCCATGTTGTCAAATGCCTTTAATGAGGACAAAAACACTGATGGTAAATTCTTCAACTTGAAAAGGCTACAAGCCAAGACTAAAGTAGAGGGAGTGTTGGTCCATAATTTTGTGTTTGCAAATGATTGTGCACTCAGTGCAGCCTCTGAAGCTGAGATGCAACAAAGTATGGATTGATTCTCTGCTACTTGTGCTAATTTTGGCCTAACAATTATCATCAAGAAAACACAGGTACTCCATCAGCCAGCACCACACCATCTATATGTGGAATCATCAGTTACATCAAATGGAGAAGTTTTGAATGCTGTGGATAAGTTCACTTATCTTAGCAGTATACTTTCCAAGGATGTACACATGGATAATGACGTTGACACATGCATTGACAGAGCTAGCTCAGTATTTGAGAGTCTTCGAAGGAAAGTGTGGGAGAGAAGAGGTGTTAGACTGACCACCAAACTGAAGATCTATAGAGCCATTGTGCTGACCTCATTGTTGTATGCCTATGAAACCTGGACCAGCACAATGCTGGGAAACTGAATTGCTTCCATTGAATTGTCTTAGAAAGATTCTGAATATCAACTGGCAGGATAAGATACCAGACACTGAGATCTTTCTTGAACTAAACTGCCAAAGCATTCAAACTCTACTGCAGAAAGCACAACTGTGATGGGCTGGCCACATTGTTTGAATGCCAAGCGTATGCTTGCCAAAAAGACTGTGCTATGGAGAATTTACCCAGGGCAAGAGCTTGCATGGTGGTCAGAAAAAGCAATATAAGTACACTCTCCAGGTCTTTTTTTTGGGGGGGGGGCAAAGGGGTTAAGTGACTTGCCCAGGGTCACACAGCTAGTAAGTGTTATGTGTCTTAGGCCACATTTGAACTCAGGTCCTCCTGAATCCAGGGGCAGTGCTCTATCCACTGTACCACCTAGCTGCTCCATCAAGGTCTCTCTTAAGAACTTTGGAATTGATTGTTCACATGGGAGACATTGGCACAGGACCTCCCAGGATGGACGTGTCCTCATCAGAGAAGGTGCTGTGTTCTATGAACAAAGAGGAATTGAAGCAGCTCAAAAGAAAAGTGAGATGCTCAAATTTAGAGCATGCACCCCAAATGTTCATATGGACTATTTGTGCCCGACCTGTGGTAGAGTATTCCAAGCTCATATTGGTATGATAAGCCATCGTTGGGCACAATTTAACTTGACTCTAACATTGTGATGTCATTTTGGTTCTCTTCAAGAACAAAGGACACCAACCAACCAATTATTACCCTCCTGATCTGTTCCTGACTGTCTCTGGACTTTGGAATCATGCTTCTATTGGTAACTTAACCTAGAACCCCTTGGAATATCCCTCTGCCTCCCTTCTCCCCACTGGCTTCTAGAGCCTCCATTTTGTAAAAGGGCCAAGGGTGGTTTGACTTCATTCCCAACTTAGCCCTGTTCCTGACTTTCTTGGGACTTCAAAATCAAGTCTTGGAGCTGGGTACCTTCATTTTTCCCTGAGCCCAGTTTTTCACTTTCTTTTTATGTTGTCTTCCTCATTAGAATTCAAGCTTCTTGAATTTCTTTTTTGATGTATATGTATTGGACACTTGTTTGACACGTAGTAAATGCTTGTTAAATGCTTGTCCCCTTTCTTCCTCTCATACGTGTACTTTCCTGTTGGGTAATCCAGTTTCTTTAGTACTGAGGGTCCTATTTGGCTTCCTAATTCTGTGACCCTCCATTGCCATTTTGGTGTCCCTGCCTAGAAACCCCCATTACTTCTTCACATTCACCATTTGCCTATTCCTTTTTGGAATTCTGGGTTCTTGTTGTCAGGGAAATCCTCAGTTGCCTGTGCTGTTCCTGTGAATTTGCTTGCTCAGGCATTCCTAATCACCAGGATTGGTGCTGACTGAGCCTTGGTTATGGCAAAATGAAGTAGTGATAGAAACCTTACCTGGATCTAAACTTGCTCTTTCTGACCTGACTTTGGAGAAATTAGAAGAAAGGGAAAACTTTGTCCAGAGGTTGCTGACCTGTTTGTTTGGATACCCTTTTTTTTTGGAACCATTGGATCATGGGCATAGAGCTAGAAGGGACCTTAGGGAGCATTGAATTCAAACCCCCTCATTTTATAGATGAGGAGACAGACCTAGAGACATTAAGAGACTTGCTCAGCATCAGAAGGGGTCTAGGCTATGTTTATTTTCACTGGCTGCTGTTCATCCTGCCTGGAAGTCTCTGCCTCTTCATTTCTACTACCTGTTTTTTTGGGGGGGTTTTTTTGGCTTTTTTCAAGTCTCAGCTAAAATCTTACCTTCTGCAAGAAACCTTTCCTGGTTCCCCTTAATGCTAAGGCCTTCCTTATCACCACCTTATCCTGTATATATCATTTTTGTAAATAATTATTTGCATGTTGTTTCTCCCATTAGGCTGTGAGCTCCTTAAGGGCAGGGACTGTCTTTTGCCTTTCTTTGTATCAGTGTTTAGCACAGTCCCTGGCACACAGTAGGTGCTTAATAAATGTTAGTTTACTTAACTTGACACAGCGATGTACCTGAGTCAGGATTCAAGCACAGATAATCTTGACTTCAATTCCATTATTTATCTTTAATAACAAGCTTCCATTTTTGAAACCCCACTGCTCAGTGAAGAGTTTGTTTAGGACACTGACCCCGAAACCATAGAAAGATTTCAGTACATAGAAGTTATACGATAAGAAAGAGAGACTTCTTCTAGTTATTTTTCAATGTCTGCTTTTCATTGTTAGGAAATGAAGGGAAAATGTTATGACAATGGTTAAAAGAAAAATCTCCTGAGGTTGGAAGCTAGACAATTAAAATATAGACATTTTTAAAGTCCTTTGTGAATCTTAGGGTTCAATTTATGAGAAGGAGGAAGAATTTCTTTTCTTTGAGTTCTCACATTATTCTTGCTTTAATAACTTGTTTCACCCCTCTCCCACAAAGTATGTATTTACCTATCCTGACAGTTTAGCATTTCTGTTCTGGGACAGCAAGAATGACATCTCAATACTCTCTGTATTTTATAGTCATAGCTTCATAGAAGAGCTGGAAGGGACCTTAGAGGCTGTAGTCTAATACCCCTATTTTACAGATAAGGAATCAGGCCCAGTGAGATTATAAGTTGTCCAAAATCACACAAGAAGTTAAGTGACAGAGGTAGGACTTAAATCAACGTCTTTTGACTTGAGAGGCATTGCTCTTTCCATTTCACCATTCTGTCTATCACACTGTCAACATCTAAAGAACACGCAAAATAACAAACTTCCTGAATCCTTTGGTTTTGTTAGTAAGGCTGTAAATACACTAAGGGACAACATTTCTATTCTTTCTCTTGATGCTCTCAGCACAGCTTTTCTTTTCCTTAATTTTCTTCCTTGGCTCTTCCAATCATGCTAAATAATTCATTAGAAGACATTTGGGTAGTGTAAACAACATCCTGTTTTCCCTTGTTGGTATTTAGTCAAATTTTAGTTTCTATAATCTATGCCTATAAAATGTATCCCTTGGTTCCTCTAATTGTTTTTTTTTGTCATTCTTCTTTGGATCCATCCAATTAGTCTATATATTTTTGGCACTCAATTCTGAATAAAGTTTCCCATATGTCGTCTCTATAGGATTATTGACTCAATGGGCATATAATGACACATTACCTAATAGAGTACGCAGATTAAATACTCAACAAATATTTGCTAACATAAATCCACATAGAGACCTACTGCTAATTTATAGTCTCTACCCCCCCCCCACTCCTATGCTTTTAAATGGGGGGGTGGTGGAGGGGGAATTGGTTCTGGTATTTTGTTGAGTTGAAATTGAATTTACACTTGAAAAGCAAATTTCAGAATATGAGGACTCTATTTTGCTTTTACTCATTTTTAGATAAGTGTCTCTCTAATATGCATATATGTGTGCATGCATATATATTGTATTTGTATACATATATGTATTCTCAGTCATTCAACAAAAATTTATTAGGCATCTAATAAGTGCAAAAAACTATTCTAGACATTAAAGATACAAAAATAATAATGATGTCTCTGCCCTTGCAAAGCTTTTATTATATTGGGTGGTGGTGTTGGGAATAATACATACTCAGTTAAGTTAATGGAAATACACAAACACATTTACATACACACAAAATAAGTATTGTACAAAACAATTGAGGCAATAATAACTGGGGGGATCAGGAAAGGCTTTGTATAAGAGAAGGCATTTGAAGTAGAGATTACAAGAGGTGAAAATGATGAGAAAGTGCATTTCATAGCCTGTAAAAAGGTACAAAGGTGGGAAATAGAATGTTGTATATGAGAAATAGCAATATTCTAGTTTAGGTTTCTCTCTCTCTCTCTCTCTCTCTCTCTCTCTCTCTCTCTCTCTCTCTCTCTCTCTCTCCCTCCCTCCCCCCTCCCCATCTTCCTCCTCCCTTCCTTTTTCTCTCCCTCTCTCCCTGTCTCTATTTTTCTCTCTACCTCTTTTCATCTCTCTCTTAATATATCTAGAGATATACAGATATATCTATACATATAGATATGTAGAGATCTAAGTATCTATCTAGTTCATGCTCCACACATAGGATTTCAGTGGTGTGTGGAAACACTTTTCACTGATTTGAGTCAAAAACTGATTTGTAACTTAGACTCTTTGAGAGTTGTTGGGGGCACCAAGGGATTAAATGACATGCCCATGATTATACAACTAATACCAGAGGCAGAACTTGAACTGAAGTCTTCCTGACTCCAAGTCTGGTCCTCCCTCCATAATTCAATCCTATCAGTCATAGCCATGTTTATCATATGCCAAAAGTATAATTTTTATACATAAGAAAATCCTTAGAATGATACAATTAACCTTACAATGCAAATATGATCACTTCTATTAATACTAGAATTTTAAAGAGTCAATGTTGAAGCAATGTGATGTGATAGATAGACGCCTGGTTTTGGGGTCAGAAGACATGGTTTCAAGTGTTGCTGCTTGTGTAACCATGCACAGTTATTTAACTTCCTTATGCTTCAGTTTACTCATCTGTAAAATGAGGATCTCAGACTACATGACCTCTCAGGTCTTTTCCAACTCTAAATCTATGATCCTATGAGTTTTTTTTTTTCTTTTCAGGTTCTTCTTTATCTAGTGACCCAGAAGCCAAACACAACTTACAAGGTCAGCAGGAAGGGGCTGTTGCATCTGGGTGAGAGTGGAGTACAGTCCAGCACAGGGCGCACCAGCACAGCCTTGGCCATAGCAAACCAGGAGCAGGCCTTGGGAATGATTGGATCAGTAAAGGCAGTGGCTGTAGCTTCTTCTTGAGCTCTTAGCCCAGAGATGGTAAGGGGTTGAACAACTGGTCAGAATGAGATTACAAAGGTCTTTTTGCTAGCACTGAGGCAGGACTCCATTGCTTTGCCCATTCTCAGATCTCAGTTGTAATCCTGGGTGGTAATCCTAGGGCAAGAAGGAGTACCAGCATAGCAGAGCTTGAAGCCACAGTAGAGAGGGAACCCTCCTCACGGTTCGAGGGCAGAAAAGAGTGCTTGTGGTTGCTCACAGACCAGCGCACAGGCCAGGAGAGGAGTAAACACCTCTCCTTAGATCATATCACCTTGGAAGAACTGAAAACTTATAGGTCCCTAGAAGTATCTCTGAAAATAGCTGCACTAGACTCCTGAAGCTTGGGACAGTGTGCCATCCACCCTGGAAGCAAAGCCCTACTTTAACAAACAGTTAAAAGTCAAGTATATTGGCTGGGGAAATGAGAAAACAATGACCAGTGACCACTCCTTAATTTGGAGCCTAGGTACAGATCTCCTCACTCAACTCTAAATCTCTGTTCCAAAACCAGACAGTTGGCACCTGCTTCTGCGCTCTGTACAAGGTCAGACCTCTGTGTTTGGAACCTCTTCTTACTTTGGTGAACAGCTTTACCTTTCATTCAGTTCCTACACTAGAATGTTCTTTGTGGAAGATCCTAGCCAAACCATGTCCCGAACATCTACAGATTTCTTAACCTGTCTCTTCTGTATGTGATAATGTGGGCTGGAAAAATGATTCCTTATGGTTTTATCTTGGCTTTCCCAGTCAGGACTCTGTCTGGTACATTTTCTAGATCTTCATGAAAGAGTTTTAGGATAGAGCTCAACTGTACTTCTTCACTATCTTATCTCAATGATAATTTTATTTTTACCATATGTTTAATGTGTCTTCCAATTCCCTTGATCAGATATAATTTCTTTTTTGAACACTATTTTAATTAGCTTTCATATGTTAGACTCTATTCCTCTCTCCATTCCCTGAGAACTATTCAAGACACAGTACTGATCTTTTTCTTTACAATCCTTTTTTTTTTAAACTGTTCTTGTTTTAATTGATACTTTAGTTATCACTTCTTTGTACCAAAATCTATGTCTCTAACCCTAAACTCTCTCTCAAGTTCCACAACTATTACCAACTAACCATAGGATATCTCACCTTGAGTTTCCTGCCATGACTCAAAACTATTCAAGTCCACAACTGAACTCATCATCTTCCTTCTGAAAATTTCCTTCCCAACTTCCTTATTTTTGTTAATTGTACTACCAGAATAACATCTAAAAATTAACACATGAAGCTAGTTTTTAGAGTTCAATATTTTGTCTTTGATAGTACCTCAAAGTATATGTAGAATTAACATGGATTTAACATGATGTTAATTTCAATGGTTAAAGATGCTCCCCTCCCAGATCCAATTTTTCTTTCTTTTTTAAAATTTTTTTTACTGAAAAATTTTGGTATTTTATTTTATTTTTTTTTAAATTTTATTAATTTATTTTGATTTATCAACAATCACTTCCATATGCTTTTGAGCTAAACATTTTTCTCCCCTTCCTCCCCCCACCCTCCCCAGACAGTACACGATCTGATATAGGCTTTACATTTACATACCCATTAAACATATTTTCACATTAGTGAAGTTGTAAGTAAAAATTAAAACCAATAGGAGGAACCATCAGAAAGATGAAACAAAACTCAAAAGAAGGTAAAAATAAGTGATAGTGATTCAACTTCCATAGTTCTTCCTTTGGATGTGGGTAGCATTTTCCATCCCGAGGCCTCTGGAGATGTCTTAGGTCCTTGTAATGCTGAGAGGGGTTCAGTTTAACGATATTAGTCATCGTATTACGTGGCTGTTATTGTGTACAAAGTCCTGTTGGTGCTGCTCACTTCACTCAGCATCAGACCACATAAGTCTTTCCAGGTTTTTCTGAGGTCAGCCTGTTCATCATTTCTTATAGCACAATAGTATTCCATTACATTCATATACCACACCTTGCTCAGCCATTCCCCAATTGATGGGCATCCTCTCAATTTCCCATTCTTTGCCACCACAAAAAGAGCTGCTATGAATATTTTTGTATATGTGGGTCCTTTTCCCATTTGTTTGATCTCTTTGGGATATAGCCCTAGAAGTGCTATTGCCAGGTCAAAGGGTATGCACATTTTTTTAGCCCTTTGGGCATAGTTCCAAATTGTTCTCCAAAATGGTTGGATCATTTCACAACTCCACCAACAATGTATTAGTGTTCCAATTTTCCCACATCTTCTCCAACATTTATCATTTTCCTGTTTTGTCATGTTGGCCAATCTGATAAGTGTGATGCGGTACCTCAGAGTTGTTTTGATTTGCATTTCTCTAATCAATAACTATTTAGAGCATTTTTTTCATATGACTATAGATGGCTTTAATTTCTTCATCTGAGAACTGTCTGTTCATATCCTTTGACCGTTTATCAATTGGGGAATGGCTTGTGTTCTTATAAATTTGTCTTATATATATTTTATATCTTCTGTATATTTTAGAAATGAGGCCTTTATCAGAGAGACTGGTTGTAAAAATTCTTTCCCAATTTTCTACCTTCCTTCTAATCTTAGTTTCATTGGCTTTGTTTGTGCAAAAACTTTTCAATTTAATGTAATCAAAATTATCCATTTTGCTTTTCATAATCTTCTCTATCTCCTGTTTGGTCAGAATTCTTCTGTTCTCCATAGATCTGATAGGTAAACTATTCCTTGTTCTCCCAGTTTATATACAGTATCAGCCTTTATATCTAAGTCATGAACCCATTTTGACTTTATTTTGGTATATGGTGTGAGATTTGGGCCTATGCCTAGTTTCTGCCATTCTCTTTTCCAGTTTTCCCAGCAGTTTTTTTCAAAGAGTGGGTTCTTATCCCAGAAGCTGGGGGTCTTTGGGTCTATCAAATAATAGATTACTATAGTCATTGACTACTGTGTCTTGCATATTTAACCTATTCCACTAATCCACCTCCCTATTTCTTAGCCAGTACCAAGCAGTTTTGAGGATTGTTGCTTTATAATACAATTTAAGTCCAGATCCAGTTTTTCTTAGCACACTTTATTTGTTCTAAATTTGTTTATCTCAAAGTTCAGGAAAGGAATGACCTTTTCTCAAAAGACCCATAATATCATTGGCACAGGAATTTCCTCTACCAAGGAATATCATCATTACTCATTACCCTAGTTAATGATTTCCCTGGATTTCTGTGACCCCTCCCACCCCCCCAAAACCATAATTTTGTAGCCAGTCTTTTGGGGATCTTCTATCCAAACTTGGCTAGTCCTCAAATAAGAGACACTGAACATATCACAGTGCTTCTACATAGAGCTTTTCCATCTTTGGTAATGTCTAAAACATCTTGGCCTTCACTAGCATAGCCTTTGGGAACCCAGGATTCTTGACATTGCCCAATGATTCATCAGAGTGAGAATTTAGTAGAAGACTCATCATTCTAGCATATTAGGATTTAATAATAGTTGATATTTGCACGCACTTCAAGACTCATAAAGCAATTTCCTTACAATAACCCCATGAGGTAGGAATAGGTGAAAGGGAACAGTCTGGATTGCAAATGGGAAATTATATAATACACTCAATGATTGCAAGCTATTCTCTGACAACACACACATCTTTTTATATTAATATTCTTCTGATGATGCTCTGTGGCTATGAATGAATCATGGAACTCTGCAGTCTCAGAAGAATTACAATTGAGGCTAAGCCAAAGGACAAAGAAGAAACATATAGTGAATGTAAAATGACTGCAACATATTGCTAATAATGACTTGCATTTAAGAAATAGATAAAATAAATCAACCAGGAAATGTATGACCAGAAAAGGACCATCATGCATTGAAAATAAGTGAATAAGAAATTTATTTAGATAGCATTGTCATTTTTATTATATTGCTTCATCCTACCCATGAACAATTAATATTGTTTCCAATTATTTAGTTTTGTCTTCATTTCTGTACATATTTTGTAGTTGCAATTATAGTCTTTGTATGTAAATTGGAAGATAGACTTCCAAAGTATTTTATACATCCTGTAATTATTTTAAATGGAATTTCTCTTTCTATTGCTTCCTGCTGGGTTTTATTAGTATTATATAGAAATGCTTATGATTTGTATAGATTTATTTTATATCATGCAAGTTTACTGAAATTATTGTTTCAATTAATTTTTTATTTGACTGTTTAGGGTTCTGTAAGCATACCATCATATCATCTGCAAAAGTGGTCATTTTGATTTTTCTTTACTTGTTATTACCTCATTTTCTTTTTGTTACCTTTTGCTATACCAAAGGATTATTTTAAGAACTAAAAAAAGTAAAGTTACTGTGGAAAGAAAGGTCAATTCTCAATAGAAACAATAAAAAAAAATAGGAACAAAGGGACCCTATCAGTGCCAGATCTCAAATTATACTTCAAAACAGCAATTATTAAAACAGTTTGGTAGTGGTTAAATAAAATAGAGGGATTGATGTCAATGAAACAGATTAGGCACAAAACCTGCAGAAGCAATTGTGTCTGGTACCCTGGCATTCGATAATTAAAAACACCCAAGCTACTGGGATAAAGATTCATCATTTGGCAAAAAGTTCTGGGAAAATTGCACAGAAGCATAGAAGAAATGAGATTTAGAATGACACATTACACTTTATACCATGATAAACTCCAAATGGATATAAGGCCTAGACATATAATGTCACGTGATAGACAAATTAGAGAAATATGGAAACAAGTACTTCTCAGAACTATGAGTAGGATAAAAATTCAAGGTCAAACAAGAGATGGAGAGGAACACAGAAAATAAAATGGATAATTTTGATTACATAAAATTGAAAATTTTTTTCACAAACAAATCCAATATTGTTAAGATGAAAAGAGAAACAATTGGCTGGGGAAAACTTTTGCAGCAAATTTCTCCGATAAAGGCCTCATTCCCAAAATGTAAAGAATTGATTCAAATTCATAAGAGTTTGAGCCACTCCCCAACTAACCTGCCCAGCAGCTCCTCAGAGAAACTGACTTACTCTTTTCTGTTGTCTGATGATGGGCACATGCAGTCAGTGTCCTTCCCATCAGATGTCCTCCTGGGCACTGGCTCCCCTATACATGCTTGACAGCTGTACATCCTGATCCTTGGCAAAGTCAACTGTGCTGTAACCATCAGCAACTCCACTCAGCATGGAGGGCAAAGGCTGTGTGAAGGCATAGGACATGGCCCAGCTAGACACCAAGATTCCCAGCTTGACTGCTTGAACTGAGACAACTGCATCTGCTCCTCTAAGTTGCTGCCATATGGGTGGGGCAGCCAGCACCTTGTCCATCTGGGACCTGGCAGCCATCACCCTTTGCCTCAAGGCTGAGCTCACATCCTTGGCATCTGCCTTCTAAAATCTGTCCGTCAGTCCTGATGCTAAGGTCTGCTTTTCCTGCTTCAGTGATAGCAACATTGTTTTGTGGGACCTGCAGAATCAGGCTACGGTCAGGTAGGTACAGGACCACACAGATGGGGCCAGCTGCATCGACATCTCTAATGATGGGGCACAGCTGTAGAATGGGGACCTGGACAGCACTGTTCACTGCTGGGACCTGCATGAAAGCCAAGAGCTCCTACAACATAACTTTAGCTCTCACATCTCCTTGGACAACTGCCCCACAGGCAACTGACTGGCTGGTGGTGGGCATGGAGAGCAGTGTTGTGGAGATCCTACATGTCAGCAAGCCAGACAAACTACAACTGCATGAAAGCTGCCTCTATTCCCTCAAATTCACCTCCTATGGGATACGGTTTGTGAATACTTAAAAAGGCAATCTGCTCAATGCCTAGGCAGACAGCATCTTCCAGTCAAAAGAATCCTCATCAGTCCTGAGCTGTGAATTCTCCATGGACAATCAGTTTATTGTCACTATCTTGGGGAACAAGAAGGCCACAGTCTATGAAGTCATCTACTAATGAGGTGGCCTCCACATTGGCTCTCCTTATCCCCAAGCCTGTCTGTCAGCAATGTCCTGAAGAATCTCTGGAAATGGGGCAGCTAGGTGGTGCAGTAGATAGAGTATGGGCCTTGGAGTCAGGAGACCTGAGTTCAAATGCGGCCTCAGGCACTTAGCACTTACTAGCTGTGTGACCCTAGGCAAGTCACTTAACCCCATTGCCTAGCCAAAAAAAAAAAAAAAGAATCTCTGGAAAGCAATTTGGAATTTTACAGAAAGATACTAAACAAGGTGTGTCTGTTGACTCAGCTATTTCACTGCCAGGCCTGTTTCCCAGGCAAGTTTTGAACTTAGGTTTTCCTAACTTCAAGTCCGGTGCTATATCCATTGTACTACCTGAATATCTGGAAGCAGAGCATTATGCTAACTAGACAGTTTGGGAGAAGATATATTTACATAAAACCTCATGGCCTAGGTGATGGGTTATATGATATCTGAGGAAAGAGAGAATGGTTACCGACTTGGGTTTGGTGTTGGGACACTATTTTCTAGGATGAAGTAGTGGTTAATTTTGACTTTGAAGAAGAAATGAAATCTCCCTGATGTCATCCTTTTAATTGCTTCTTTTGAAGAATTCCAGAATCCAATCTTTTGCAAGATTCAAAAGTCTAAAAGAGGGTGAAAAGACATTTGAAGCAAAAGGAACAATTTAAGCAAAGAAGTGATATGATATTTATGCATAAAGATTTTGTATCAAGCATAGACTGGAGGAAGAAGGGAGCAGAAGCAAGAGTGCCTGTTAAAAGGCTATTGCAAATAGTCAAGGTAGGTAATAATGTACCAGTAGAACAGTGGCAGTGGATCTCCTGAGGAGGGGACAGATGCAAGAGGCATTGTGGAATTAGAATCAATCTTTTGGAAAGGTCAGGAAGACAGAAGGAACTGTGGGATACTTAGTGAACAAAGATGCAACCAACAGAAATACTGCAGTCAGAAGAAGAAACAGATTTAAGGAAAAAGATAAACTCTATTTTGGACACGCTGATTTAAAGGTGCGGGTAGAACAGCTAGTCAGAACTACCTTATCAGCACTTGGAAATAGATCTAGATATTGCAAGGAAGGTCGAGGTTAGAGATACAGGTTTAGGGCTATCTTGTAAAGGTAGGAACTGAAGCTATATAAGTGAGTGAGATTGCCAAGTGAAAGAATATGAAATGCCATGGAGAAATCCTTGGAGGAACATTGATTTTTTTAAAGGGTAAGGAAAAGGAATATTTAAATAAAAAGACAGAAAGGTGGTAGTTAGAAAAGAATAATGGTTGAGAGCAAGAAAAATTTGACCAAGTGAGAATATAATCAGATGGGGATGGTCAACAGTGCCAAATGCTGCAGAGAATGGGAAGACTGGGCAACAAAGCAAAAAAAAAATGGCTATTGGATTTGGCATTGGGAGGTTACTGGTGATCTTAAAGAAAACAATTTTAGCAGTATTGGGAGAAGATAGATTGCAGGTGGTTGGGTAAGAGTGGGCAGTGAGGAAGTACAATCAGAAGGCAATTTCTTCCAGGAATTTGTCAGCCCGGGGATATAACTAGTCAAGGCCAAAGCCAAAGCTAGTACATATCTCAAGACACCTTATCTAGGATTCTTGATGCTATACCATGCTGTCTCTCAAAGGAAGAATGTGGTTGATTTGAGCTAGAGGCTTAGATTTCCTAGGTGGGTACGGAAGATGCACATATGACTTTAGTAGAAAAGGTTTGCAGGGACTTTGGGACCACATTGTCCTTTCTACACCTTGGCTTCCTATGGCTTCTCTCCTCATCTCTGTGGCGTTGAAGCGCATCTCTTTCACTTCTATAATGCCTTCTGCTCTGAGTGAACAACCTGATAAATGTAATTTAAAAAAAAAAATTAGGAATAATAAAATTTCGTAGAAATTTCATCAAGCTAGAAAAGTTATATTTGATATAATCAAAAGTACATATATAGATTATTCAAAGGTTTGTTGTGGCCTTTAAATACTGTGCTAAATGAATGCCACAGCACAGAGTATTTTCTTTTAAAAATTATTTTATTGTTTTTGATTATTAAGTATTCTTTTTTCTCCCTCTGACTTTTCCCATCCATTGGAAAACATTTTCCTATATTGGTCATGTCCAAACACTTTTTTCTTACTCTGAATATTATTCTGTAATCTCTCTGCCGTGAGGTTGGCAGTATTCATCTTTGTCAGTCCACTGGAATGATGGTTGATGATTCAATTGATCAGAGCTCTTTCAGCATAGTTAATTTTTACAATATTGGTGTTAGAGTATAAATTGTTCTTCTGTTCTGCCCATTTCACTCTGCATCAGTTCATAAAAATCTTTCTATGACTCTTTGAAATCTTTTCCCTTCTTTGTTATGGTACAATAGGATTCTGTTATATTCACAATTTGTCCAGCCATTCCCCAATTGATGAGCACCCGCTTTGTTTCTAGTTTTTTCCGTCAGAAAAAGAGCTGCTACGATTTTCTTTTTTACCTTTAGTATCTTTTCCACTTTTTTTGAATTCTTTGGGATATAGACCTAGCAATAGTATAATTGGGTCAAAGGGCATGTATTGTGTAATAATTTTTGTGCACTTTATATTCTGTGAGCCTCTTCATGATTTGTTTGGTTATGAATTCTTCCCCTATCCATAAAGCTGAAAGGCAATTTCTTGCTTGTTTCTCTAATTTGTTTATTCTGTATCCATTTGAAACTTATCTTGGTGTAAAGTGATAAGTGTTGGTATAAAACTAATTTTTACTAGGGGTGGGGAACCTGTGGCCTCATGGCCACATGTGACCCTCCAGGTCCTCAAGTGCAGCCCTTTGACTGAATCAGTTTTTTCAGGGAACCACCCCTGTATCAACAGACTGTTGTCTAGTTCTTTAAGCAGTAGTTAAAAATCAAATGGAGAGTTTTGTATCTATAGAAAATCGATTATTTTTGTTTATGTTTACAGAACACAGCAAGCAGGACAAAGGTTATTAGGTTTATTTATTTCTGTGTGTTGTGTATCTCATTTGTTCCACTGCTTGATATCTTTGTTTTTCAACCAATACTAATTGTATTGAGAATTACTGTTTTGTAGCAGAGTTTGAGATCTGGTACTTTAATGCCCTCTTCACTACTGTTTGATATCTGTATCTATCTATATCTTGAGGTTCCTGACCTTATGTGATTACTTATGAATTATGTTATTTTTTTCTGGTTTTATAACATAATATTTCGATAGTTTGATTGGTATAGAACTTAAAAAGTAAGTCGATTTAGGTAGTATTGCTAGAATTTCATATTTGTTGTTCTGGCTACCTATTGAGGCACTTATTGTAGATTATTTTACATATTATGTATGTATATATACACATACATACATATATATGTATATTTCTGTAATCAGTTTTGTAGTTGTTTTTTATATAGTTTTTGTGTGCATCTTGGTAGACTCAAGTAATTTGCACATTCTGTACATATTTTAATTGTAATTTCTCTATTTCTTCCTTAGGCTATCATGGATATTACATAGAAATACTGATGATCTGTGTGGATTAATTTTGTATCCTGCAAGTTTACTGAAGTTATTAAAGGTTTTCAACTAAATTTTTAGTTGACTCTAGGGTTGTCGCAATAAGACATAAAAGTTATAATTTTGTTTTTTATTTATCTATGCTTATTTTGTTCATTTTCTTTTTCTTGGTGTGTTTCCATAGCTAGAACTATGTCAAATAAAAGTGGTGACAAAGTGCTTTTCCCCTGATCTTTTTGAGAAGGATTATAGTTTATCCCTGTTACATATAAAGCTGGCTCTTGGCTTGATCCATAATATATGTTAGGAAAAGGTCAATGTATTCTTATTTTTCATCTTTTTTTTTGATAAACAGAAATGAGTGTTGTATAAGTTTTTTTCTCATTTATTGATATAATCATGTAACTTTTTGTTATTAATATGTTAATTAAATTTATAGTTTTCCTAATATTAAATGAATCCAGTTAGAAATCTAACTTGGTCATAGTGTATAGTCTTCAATATTCATTAGGGAAATTTGCCTATAGTATCTTTTTTTTAAATTTTTACTCTCTTTTTTAGTATCAAGATTATATTTGTGTTATACAAGGAATTTGATATACTCCATTCTTTTATTATTTTTGCAAATACTTTATGAAATATTGGAATTAATTGCTTTTTTCTGACATTGGATTTTAAGAAATACTCTATTTTGTGTTCTGTTAATCTGTATATTGTCTATTTTTGTTATTATTTAACTTAAGTTCTTGAGTTTTTTGGCATATATTTGGGCAAAATAATTTCTAATAATATCCTCCATGTCTTTTTCATTTATTGTGAATATTTTTCATTTTTTGATACTGGTAATTTGGTAATTTTCTTTTCTTTTTAAAATTAAAGTAGCTAATGGTTTATCTATTTAACAAAGAAAACTCCTTGTTTTATTTGTTATTGTTTTTTCTTTCAGTTTTCTTAATCTCTTCCTTAATTTTCTGCAATGCTGTTTTGGAGTTTAATTGATTTATGTATTTTTTTTTTGTTTTCGAACTGGTTTTTAATTTTATGCCCAATTTGTTGATTTGCACTGTCTCTTTCTTTCTCTGTCATCAGTTTTTGTAAAGGTTCCATGGACAGCACGAACATGGTCCTTTATATTCCTATTCAATAATTGTGATTTTTATCATACCTAACTCTTCTAAAATTCTGTTCAGGTTCTTAACTTTGTCCTTTTGCTGTTGTTAGATTTATCTAGGGCTAAAAGGGATTACATTGAGCACTCTCCTCCTCCCCTGCCCCCCAGTATTATAGTTTTATTATTTCTCCTTGTAATTCAAGTATTTAGATGCTTGGTCATTTGGTGCATATATGTTAAACATTGAAATTACTTCATTGTCTATTGTATCTATCAGTATAATATAGTTTATCTTTTTGTCTCTTTTAATTAAGGCTACTTTTGCTATTACCTTATCTGAATTCATAATCGCTACCCCGACTTTTGCGAAATCAGCCAATGCATAGTAGAGTTTGTTTCAAATCTTTATTTTTAATTCTGAGTGAGTCTTTATGTTTCAGTTATGTTTCTTGTAAGCAACATATTGTTGGATACTGCTTTCTAATTAATTCTGGTATCCTCTTCCATTTTATGAGGAAGTTCATCCCATTTTCACAGTTATGATGGTTAATTGTGTATTTCTCTCCATCCTATTTTCATATACTTTTTCTTCTCCTTCTTTCCTGCCCCCTCTTTATTAAGGTTTGCATTCTTTCTTTCCTTTTAGCTATACCCCCTCCAATCCCCTCTCTGAAATTAGAATTGTTTTTCTTATGACTAATCTCTCCTAAATCTACCCTTTCTATTACACTCTTTCCTTCCTTCCTGATCAGTTTTATTCCTCTCGAGTTGAATATATGCATATAACAATCTCTCTCTCTCTCTCTCTCTCTCTCTCTCTCTCTCTCTCTCTCTCCCTCTTTTGAACAGTTTACATGAAAGTTAAGTTTAAATGAAACTCAGTCTCTCTATTCCTTTCATGTTTGGTATATACTTGTATACCCTAATTATGAATTCCCTCAATCTTCTAACAATTTCCCACCAAGTATATCCTTTTCCCATTTTTCTTCATTCAGCATACTCAAACCAAAACACAACCACTCTTACACCTTTATACCCACTCTAGGTGGTTATGACTCTCTCTAGGACCCCTAAGGATATTAGGGTTCTGAAGGAAACCTTGTATCATACCCTTTTCCTAGAATGTAAACTGTTCATCTTTATAAGATCTTGACTGTGATTACTTGGAACTTTAATTGTGTATTTCTGGTTGCTTGTAGTATTTTTTCTTTCACCTGAAAGCTTTTTTTTTTGTCTATGACATTCCTGGAAATTTTCATTTTTGAAGTTCTTTCAGGAAATGACTAGTGGATTTTTCCCCAATTTTTACTTTGTCCACTTGTTCTAATAATATCTGGGCAATTTTCTTTCATGATTTCTTGAAATATTATATCTAGGATCTTTTTTTTTTTTAGTCATTGCTTTCAAGTAGCCAGATTATTGTTGTTAGCTTTTTTTGGTCCTATTTTTCCAGGTTAATGGTTTTTGCTATGAGATACCTTACATTTTTGTCTATTTTTTCAGTCTTTTTAGTTTTAATATGTATTGTTGTCTCCTGGAGTCATTGACTTCCATTTGGTCTTTTATAATTTCTAGGGAATCTGTTATTATGTTATAAGGGTTTGTGCCTCTTGTGTAAAGCTAATGAGATTTTTTTTCCAAGTCTCTCATCTATAACTCTCAATTCTTTCCAATTTTTTTTTTTTTAGTGAGGCAATTGGGGTTAAGTGACTTGCCCAGAGTCACACAGCTAGGAAGTATTATGTGTGTGAAGCCGGATTTGAACTCAGGTCCTCCCGACCCCAGGGCCAGTGCTCTATCTACTGTGCCATCTAGCTGCCCCTCCAATTCTTTCCTTCACTGCCCTCATTTTATTTATAATATTTTAAAATTATTTTTTGTTCACACTATTCTAGGAATCCAAATTATCTTATTGGCAAGCTTTTTTTTTCTTAGAGATTTTTATTATAGTATTTTTAAGTTAATCTCTTCTGTGGTGATGTCTTTGTACTCCCTATTATCATAAGCATCCTTTATCTTATATCTATTTATCTATCTTTATCACACATTTCTTTGTTTTTATTCATCCATTTATTGATCTATCAATTAATTAATTATACTCACTTTTGATGGTTAGGCCCTCCAGAGCTGATTTCTAGGTTTTCTCTTTTCCAGGGTCAGACCAAGCTGAAGCACTTTCCTTTGCTCCTGGGCCCATAGGTATTTCCTTTACATATACTCCTCTATTTCTAGGACTCAGATTAAGTTAGAGCGCCTTCCTTTATCCTATGACCTTTCCTTCATCTGGAATACTGAGAATCCCTTTTTCTGGGATTTGCTTTAGTGTAAAGCCCTTTCCTTTAGAGAAACAGAAAGATGGAGAGGCTTTTTCTATAGTTCATGGGTATGTATGAGTCTCAATCTCATCAGGTGGAATGGATCTAGTTGATTGAGGCCTTTTCTTAGGGGGACTAAGGGAGGGACTTTTGAATTTACCTCATTATTTCGGTAATTACTAAGGTAATATTATCTTATTATTGTGGTCTTTTTCTTTCACAGAAGGCTACACCTCCTTGCCCAGGCCCCCTCAAAAAAATAAAGCAACCTTCAGAGCTGAGGTGTTTTAGTTTGTGTTGAAACTTTTCCCCTTTGTTCCAAAGTCTTACACTTTCACTTTCATTGTTCAAGCCTTTCCATTTCTGTTTCATACCTCAAAAGATCAAGATCAGATCTATGGCTTGCTAAAGGGGGAGGAGAAGAGGCTTGTTTGAAAATTGGGTTGTTTATTGGTGGGGGAGAATGAATCAAACTTGTTGCTGTTACTTCTCATTGTCAGGGCTATAGCTCACTGCGTAGCCACTAGTATATGTACTGAGATTTGCCCGTGCTAAAATGGGTCTCCTACCAGAGAAGGCCCCAGCATATGCATCTAGTTTCCCTCTCCAATGGAATAAAGAAAGCTTTTTGCTTATGACCACTGTTAGCTCTTTGGCTTTATTTATTTATTTATATTTCATTTTTTCAGAGTTAAGTGTGGTTATGATAACCTGTATGAGCTCTTTGGTATTTTTAGAGTTAACAACAGTTGTGAAATCTCTAGGATTCTTTGGTCATTTGTTTTCAGAGTTGACAAAGCAAATACTCTGTTATATTGTCATGCTTCTGTTTGCATAAACTTAAGTTTTTTTCAGTGATTCCTGAGTAGCTTTTTTTTTTCATCAGCTAGTAACTTATTTTGATTGCAGTGACCTCCCTCATAGACTGAATTTCTAACTGTAGAACTGAAGCTAAGTGTTATACACAGGTATTATTGTCATTGTTATTATTATTGTTATTGTTCTTGCTATACTTACTGGCTACTAAAACTTCAGTGCAATCTCCATTTTGGGAAATTCCCTTCCTAAGTAGAAGGAACTTTTGTGTTAAGTATGGTTTATTGTAATCCTTTTTTCTTTCTTTCTTCTTTTTTTTTTAGTTTTCTTTGAAGCACTGCCTCTTGTAGCCTCATAAATTTGCATACTAAAAATTCAGTAGATAATTTTTCCCCCTGTAATTTCTACAAAGCACCTGCCAAACCACCTTAACAGTGTCTTCTGTCTAGGTCATTCTCAGGATATTTTACTTGCTTTCAAGCTGAGAAGACTGTTCATTTTGAAATAACCACCACTTTCCAATGCCATTAGCTATGTGTTATTTTTAGGCTAATTATGAGAACTAGTTCATCATTGGCTTTTCCTTACACTACAGGTGCATACACTAAAGTCACTGTGTTTTTTATATGTAAATATGTATGGGTATACATATATATGTATATACATACACACACATATATATATATTATATGTGCATATATACACAAATATTATATGTGGTATATATGATATATACTTTATGTGTAATATATATATAAATTCTGAGTTGCCTTCTAGACCAGTCATGAGAGTAGAAAAGACTTTCCAAGAACTAGGTTTATGTACCCCAGAAAACTAGCATTCAGAATAGCTTTTTCAATAATTTAGAGTCAATTGATTCTCCAAAATCTTCAAGAATACTTGTAGAATAAGGACCTCATTAAAGCCTGATAGAAAGAGCTTTCTTCGCCCTCCCCCCACACCAAGCAGGAACAATTTAGCCTCAAATTGCATTGCTTCCAAAGACTCATAGTATCATTTTATAGATGAGGAAACAGAGGCAAACAGAGGTTGACTTGCCCAAGGTCACACAATTAGTAAGTGTCTGATGTGGAATTTGAACTCAAGTCTTCCTGACTCCCTGTCTGGTGAGTCTATGTACTTTGCCACCTAGCTGCCTAAAATAACAATTCCCAATAATTACACTGTTGGAAATATACCAAGATAGAGTAATCAAAACAAAACAAAACAAAAAGGTGATTTGTTAAAGTATTTTTATAGTGGCATTATACGACTTTACAAAAAACTGGAAGTAACTTAAATGTCCAACAATAGAATAAGTCAATTTTATACATTAGTGTAATGGAATACTATTGTAATACATACTCTGGAGAGTACTTTCCTACTGACAGGTCAACTACCTGGAGCAAAGCTACTGTTCTTCTCTTTGGATTCTAGGGATAACCTTGAGGGACAGGGAAGGAGATATTTTTCTCTAATAGTATAGTTCATAAGCCTTCACAAGTGTTCTTATTTCTTGTGGCTGTCAGCTTATGTTCATTAGTTACATAGACTTAATTAGCTTGTAGAAAGGGATATTTGCTAAGGTTCTATAAAGGAACAGCTGGCACGAACTATTCTCTTCTGCCCCATGCATGAGATATTTATGTAAACCCCACAGGACATGACCAAGTGTCCTAACCAATCTGAAGTTTCTTCCAATCTGCTGTCTTACTAGAAAGGTGCCTTGGCTTTGTTCATACCTAGTTCTGAGTGGTTCCATCCTTAGTGTTTTTTCTTAATAGAAGTATCAGAGTTACATGGGGTAGTGTAATCGATTAGTTCAATCAACCCTACCTTTACAGTATAATGCAATTAAGAACCATCTATTTGAACTTTAAAAAAATGGGAAAGCTCTTTATGAAATGACAGTGTGAAAAAAAAAAGAATAAGAATGGAATATACGTGAACTATTATCATATGAAGGAATGGGAATGAATATAAACAGACAAAAATATCCTGATTGGGACTTAGAGCTAATGACTATGCTATGATACTTTTGAGTTAAAATTAATTAATTTAAATGTAAATAGGCATTAAGCAAGTTCAGTTGTATGGCATCCAATGTTAAGTTCCTTATAAGGTATTTAATTGAAAGACACACTTTTCAAGCTTAAAATGCAGCCAGAAGCCTTTCAGCTATAAATCTGCATATTTGAATGAATTAATAAATAAACATTTATTAAACACTTACTATATTCCAAGCACTGTACTAGGCTCTGCGGATTCAAATACAAATTCGGATATTCTCTGCCATCAAGGAATTTATGTTTTAATTTGCAGAGACAAGATATAAAAGGGAATTTTTGCCAGGGACTAATAGTTTATTTTGGGAAGTTATGACTGGGGCATGGAGGAGGAGATTGGCATACTTTTTCCAAACAGTATTCATTTGATTATGGTTCTAGAACTGGAAAGCTGATAGAGGAAGGGAGTAGGTAAGGCATGCTGGCTAAAGCCAGACTAGCCATAATGATGCCAGTGAAGCAGTCACTGAGACCACAGGCTCCATGGGAGTCTGTAGCTAAAAATTTTAAAGGTTGATGTGTTAAAATATAACATAATTTATGTAAATTTATGCCAGGAACTGGCTTTTAGTATAGTCAGAGCACCTAGTGGGATTTAATTTCTTTTAGCAAGTCAAACAATTTTTGTTTCATAATCAACTTAAAAATATTTTGATCATTATTTCCAGATTTTCTCCCCACTTGACTTTTTTTTTGTGAGATTTGTTGACATGTGATCTCGATAGAAATACATTAACCAGTTCATATCTACTTTTGACCAACTATTTTAGGAAGCTTGTGTGGTGAAAATGTTGAAATGGCATTTGGCTTATGAGGTAACCTTCAATGGATATCTCTAAGATAATTCCTAGCAAATTAGATTTTGTGAACAGGTAATAGAAATTACTATCTGAAAACAGCCATCAAACTATAACATGCTTGCATGATGAAAAAGCTGCACAAAGGGCTATGATTTTACCTGAGAAAATCAAAGTAGCATAAATCAAAAAGCAACTTATAGGTAAAGGTATCTAGTCATAAATATCAGTTGTTCTTTAAAAAAATAGAAAAAAGCTAGTCATTCTATCTCAGGAGCTATATTGATTGACTCTAGTAGACGGCATCTTACAATCAAATCATCAGAAGCATTCTATTCAAAATTACTTGAAAGACTATTCATTCTCAGGCAATTCACACCCTCTCCTAATTTGACCAGATAACAAAATCTATTTCTCTCATTAAGAAAGAGAAAGTCAAGAAAAATACTATATATACAGGGATAAATATAATCCATACTCTTATGTCTGAACCACTTTTAGGGAAAGATTGACAAGTAATTTTAAAATTTATCTGGAACCTGTCAAAATATTATCTCCTTTTATTTGAAAGAAATGCTTGTTGATTTTTTTTTTAAATATCACCTTCATTTCTCCAGATTTCCCTCTGTCATCCCCACCAGTGAGCTATCCCTTATATAATACAGAAATTCTTAACTTGGAATCCATGAACTTCTTTTTTAAACTGTACTTCAACATAATTGGTTTTTTTTTATATTTTATTTATTTTTAGTTTTCAACATTCACTTCCACTAGATTTTGAGTTTTAAATTTTCTCCCCACCCCACTTCTCCCTGCCCCCTTCACCTCCAAGATGGCATACAATCTGATATAGGCTCTACATATACATTCATGTTAAGCATATTTTCCCATTAGTCATGATGTAAAGAACAATTAGAAATAGAATGAAGTAATAAAACAAAACAAGAAAGAAAAAGGAGAGCAAATAGTATGCTTCCATATGCATTCAGACTCCATAGTTCTTTCTCTGGATATGGATAGCAATTTCCATCTTAAGTCTTTTGGAGTTGTCTTAGATTCTTGTGTTGCTGTGAAGAACCAAGTTTTTCAAAGTCAGTCATCCCATAATATGGCTGTTACTATGTACAATGTTCTCCTGGTTCTGTTCATTTCACTCTGCATCAGTTCATGTAAATCTTTCCGAATATTTTTAAAGTCTGCCTGCTCATCCTTTCTTATAGCATAATAGTATTTCGTTACATTCATATACCACAACTTGTCCAGCCATTCCCCAATTGATGGGTATCCCCTCAATTTCCAATTCTTTACCACCAGAAAAAGAGCTTCTATAAACATTTTTGTATATGTGGGTCCTTTTCCCTATGATTTCTTTGGGTTACAGACCTAGAAATGGTATTTCTGGGTCAAAGGATATGCACAGTTTTATAGCCCTTTGGCCATGGGTCCAAATTGCTCTCCAAAATGGTCGGATCTCTTTGTAATCACATATATTTTACTTTGTACATTTATAAACATTGTTCTGAGAAGGGTTCTGTAAGCTTCACTGGATGAGCAAGGGATCCATGAGGCAAAACAAGGGAAGAACTGCTTAATAACAAAGAATTCAAAAGACACAGAGATAAATAAAGTATTGATTAAGTGTTTACAATGTGCCAGACTTTATGCTGAGCATAGGAATACAAATATAAGTACACAAGACAGGTTCTGCCCTCAGAGAGCTTACATTTTAATGGGAAAATAGAACACATGAAGAAGAGCTGGAAGGAGGGAGTGTGATTTGGTGGGATGGTGTGGAGATGACCAGATTCAAAGGCCTGGTTCCTAGCAGGATTAAGGTGAAAGCTCACCTATCAGCTCTGAGAGAATGAGGATCCATCTTCAAGGTTGTAATGTGGGGTAGATGAAAATGATGGCTGGAGTTCTGGCAGCAGGGTGCTCAGCAAACTACTTAACATATTAATCAAGTCTCATAGTAAATGGGCTTCTACACTTATAGTTCCCACCTTTGCAAAAAAGAGAAGATATATCTTCATATCTTTTCTTTGATGTCAAACTTAGTCATTAAAATTACACAGTATTAACTTTTTTCCTGTTGTTCTATTTACATTATTACTATTGTTGTGAATATTGCACCTAGTTATCATTGATAGAAAGATGGTGGTAAAACTTCCTAGTGGAACTCTTTGATAGTTTTTGAAAAAGAAAGAGAGGAGATATCTCAATAAAGTATAAAGAGGCTGGGTTCTCCCAATTTTGCCACTAAATTGCTATTGGATCTAAGCCAACGCACAACTGTTCTGGACCTGTTTCCCATCCTTAAAATTAGGGTTTTATGCTGGATGGTCTTGAAGATACTTTCAAAGTACATGAACTTATTTCTCTAATTTGGTTACTTATCTTTCTTTGGAATAGTGTCAAAGAACTATAGCAGTAGTGTAGTACTGAAATCCAATAGAGTTGAGGATGTCATGTGAATATTTACAATTTTTTTTTTGGCTAGGCAGCAGGGTTAAGTTTCTTGCTCAGGGTCACACAGCTAGTAAGTGTCAAGTGTCTGGGGCTGGATTTGAACTCAGGTCCTCCTGACTCCAAGACCAGAGCTCTAATCATTGCACCACCTAGCTGCTCCCATGAATATTTAGATTTTTAAATGGAGTTTGAGTTCTCTGTCCCCTATTGAATACATCCATGCTACTGAAAGAATTTACCATTTTAATCTCTAAAGAACTGTCAGTAATACTTAAGACATAATGGAGAACAGGAGAGGTACCAGAAAACTAGAGAAGAATCTTGGTTTGAATTGCCTTCAGTTTCCTTGTTTTAAAACAAGGGAGTTAACCAGATAACATTTAAGACTCTTCTGAACCCTAAACATTAGATCTTACAATTACGTAAAAGGAAATGCATTAGAAGACACAATACAATATCATGTTACCTATAGGAATTACAGTAAACACCTAGACATGGACATAGGTTTTTAAATGATAAGATGGGTACTTACCATGCTTTAGTGAACTTCTCCAAATCCAGAGTTCCAGTGATTAATATTTGATAAAACTAAATGTAAAAGAGAATTAAGCAAATTATATCATGCTTAAAAGTACCATTGCCAACTAGAAAATATCAATATTTAACACATATGTACCTAGATGAAAGCAACTAAATAATAATAACAGATAACATTTATATAATGCTTACTATGTGTCAGGCACTATGCTAAATGCCTTATAATTATTGTCTCATTTGATTCTCAGCAACCCTGGGACATAGAGTGCTATTATTATCCTCATTCTATAGATGAAAAAACTGAAGCAAATAGAGGTTAAGTGACTTTCCCAGGGTCACACAGCTAATAATAGTCTGAGACTAGATTTGAACTCATGCCTTCCTGACTTCAGGTTCAGCAGATTATGGCACCTTGCTGCTCCTAGCTGCTAAATTTCTAAATGAAAATCCAACTAAGTTGCAAAAAAAAAAAGACTCTAGAAAAATCAATAGAAGGAAGTGTAAACAGCCTGCCAAGGGAATATGACATATCAAACACAAAGATAAACAAGAAAGAAGTCACAGACTTCAGTAGAATGCTGATGAAGATGGGCCTGATAGCTATACGAAAAAAAATTCAGTGGAAAAAATAGAAATATACTTTTTTCAAGTGCAATTTGGAACATTTACAAAAGTTGATTATGTTCTGAGGCATAAGTTCACAGTTAGACATTTTCAAAACCAGACTTAAAGATGATAAACAATGAAACAATATACAACAAAAAATGCTCAAAAGATGAAAGTCTTATAGACAATAAAATTTCTGATGTAACAAATTATATGGATTATGTTAAAGATAATATAAAAGTTATTATGTGGGTCAGCTGGGTGGCACTGTGGATAGAGTATGGGGCCTGGAGTCAGGAAAACTCCTCTTCCTGGGTTCAAATCTGGCCTTAGACATTTACTAGATTTGTGATGCTGGGCAAACCACTTAACCCTGATTGCCTCACTTTTCTCATCTGTAAAAATGAGCTGGAGAAGGAAACAGCAAATCACTTCAGTATCTCTGCCAAGAAAACTCCAAATGGGGTCACAAAGAGTCAGACATGACTGAAAATGACGACAAAAAAAAGTAAAAATGCATGGGATCTACATCCCATGCATCAAAGCAATATTTGCCTGAATGCTTTGCTTATAAGACAAAAAGAAGGTTAAGTTTCTTCCAAATAGGGATTGTGTCATTCTTTGTGTGCCCCAGCACCTTGGAACACAGTGGACACTTAATAAATGCTTGTTGGTCATTAGTAAATTTGACACTTGCCCGAACTTTAAAGGAAACTAGGGATCCTAAGAGATGGACATGAAGAAGGAAGAACGAGGATGGAAAATTTTCAAATAAAATGCGGAAAACAAAAAAGAAAGAAACAATCAAATTGATAAAAAAAAAAAGAGTTGCTTTTTGAAAAAAAAAATTAGTACAAGTGACAAACAGGGAGCCAGGCTGGGTTAGCAGTGACCTGGGAATTCAGTAGACTAGATAATTGCCCATACCTGTAAAGTTCTTGTCATGGCAAAAGCTCCTATGTTTGTGAAATCTGTTGGAGGCTGACCAAGGCAGGAAGATGGGGAGAATGAGGATACAGACTCAGGAGGTATAGGCAAGAAGCACAATGGGATACACATCTGGGATTTGCCATCCTATTGATGTAGAGCAGGAACCAAAGCAAACAGAACCAAGTAAGATAAGAAAGAACATAGTTGGGGCAGCTAATTGGCTTTGGAGTCAGGAAGATTTGAGTTGAAATCTTACCTCAAACACTTGACACTTACTAGCTGTGTGACCCTGGGCAAGTCACTTAATCCCAATTGCCTCACCAAAAAACAAACAAACAAACAAAAAACATAGTTTGGAAACATTGTTAATTCATAGTTACATAGCAAATTACTGAGCAATTTCCTTTATTCATTAATTTTTAGTTTTCAACATTTACTTCCATAAGATTTTGAGTTTAAATTTTCTCCCCCTCCTTTTCCTCTTCACCCTCCCCTCTTAAGACAGTGTGCAATCTGATACAGGCTCTACTTACATATTCATATTAAGCATATTTTCCCATTTGTCATGATGTAAAGAATATTTAGAACTAATGGGAGGAACCACGAGGATGAAGCAAGAAAACAAAACAAGAAGGAAAAGGAGAGCAAATAGTATACTTCCATCTGCATTCAGACTCCATAGTTCTTTCTCTGGATGTGTGAGCATTTTCCATCATAAGTTTTTTGGAGTTGTCTTAGATACTTGCATTGCTGAGAAGAGCCAAGTCTATCAAAGTCAATCATTGCACAGTGGGGCTGTTACTGTGTACAATGTTCTCCTGGTTCTGCTCACTTCACTCAGCATCAGTCTATACGAGTCTTTCCAGGTTTTTCTGAAGTCCATCTGCTCATCATTTCTTATAGCAAAACAGTATTTCATTACATTCACATACCACAACTTATTCAGCCATTTTGCAACTGATGGGTATTCCCTCAATTTCCAATTCTTTGCCACCATGAAAAGAGCTGCTATAAATATTTTTGTACATGTGGGTCCTTTTTTCATTTTTATGATCTCTTTGGGATACAGACCTAGTAGTGGTATTTCTGTGTCAAAGGGTATGCACAATTTTATAGCCCTTTGGGCATAGTTCCAAATTGCTCTCCAGAATGTTTGGATCAGTTCACAACTCCACCAACAATGCATTAGTGTTTCAATTTTCCCACATCTTCTCCAAAATCTATAATTTTCCTGATCTTATCTGATAGGTGTGATGTGGTATCTCAGAGTCATTCTGATTTGCATTTCTCTACTCAATAGTGATTTAGAACATTTTTTTCATATGACTATAGATAGCTTTAATTTCTTCCTCTGAAAACTGCCTGTTCATATCCTTTGACCATTTATCAATTGGGGAATGACTTGTATTTTTATAAATTTGACTCAGTTCTCTATATATTTTAGAAATTAGGCTTTTATCAGAGACACTGGTTGTAAAAATTGTTTCCCAGTTTTCTGCTTCCCTCCTAATCTTGGATGCATTGACTTTGTGCAAAAACTTTTCAATTTAATGTAATCAGAATTATCCATTTTGCATTTCATAATGTCCACTATCTCTTGTTTAGTCATAAATTCTTCCCTTCTCCATAAATCTGGCAGGTAAACTATTCTTTTGAGCAATTTTATTTTAATAAACTCAGAAATTAGTAATGCAGTTTTATCATCTCCATTATGCAAATTAGAAAACCAAGACACAGATATTAGATGATTTGCTCAGGTTCACACAGCTAATAAATGCTAGAACTAGGACTAAAATACGGGTCTTTTTATTAAGAATAATATTCTTTCTACCATACCATTTCTGGGAGAACCCAGAATTCCAAACCAAAAAAAAAAGCCAACAGAAGATTAGGAAATGCATGATGGTAGTGGTGATATGTATGTGTGTGGGTGTTAAGAAGAGAAGTAGGGCAGAGTGATGATGAATGAAATGAATGATCTTCTGTCAACTTTTTGACCTGTGGACTTGGCTGCCATCCAGGTTTCAGTGTCTCCATGTGCCAGAGCACTGACAGAGTGACTGAAGGTTGAAGGACCTGAGGGATGTTTACCATAGAGAAGAAAAGACTTGGGCTCCTGATAACAATCTTCAAATATTGGAACCACTGTCATTTGGAAAAGGGATTAGACTTCTTAGATGGAGTTCCAGAAAAAAGAACTATAACAAATAGCTGGGAATGACAGGAAGGCAGATTTTAACTCAATACAAAGAAGAATGTTCTCACAGTCAGAGCTGTCAAACAATGGAACAGGTTGCCTTGTAAAGCAGTGAGCTACCTGTCACTAGATGGTTTCAAGCAGAATTTGTATGACCATCTGTCAAAGATGCTTTGAAACAAATTTTTGAATTGAGTGGAAAGTTTGACTAGATGATCTCCAATATCCCTTCTAGGTGGTGCTGGGGATATAGCACCAGGCCTGGAGTCAGTAAGACTTGAGTTCAAATCCAGCCTCAGACACTTACTAGCTGTGTGACCCTAACCACCAAAGTTTCCTCATCTGTAAAATGAGCTGGAGAAGGAAATGGTGAATCTCTCCAGCATCTTTGCTAAGAAAACCCCAAATGAGATCATGAAGAATTGGATACTACTGAAACAATTGAACAGCAAATATCCCTTCTACTTTTAAAATTCAATTGCACGTGTTTTTCAATTATTTTCTTTTTTTCCATTCTTTATTATGAACTTAACAATCAGCAACAAACATTTCAACAAACAAGAAAGAAACTGAATTGTTATGTATGTTTTTTAAAGAAATATACATATAACTGTATACAAGTATATGTGCAATATTACATGTGTGATATACATGTGTATATTTATATGCTCCACCTCACACATATGCATATACAAATGCATGTACACACACACACACATATTCACTTTACCTCTGAGTGCATACAGTGCTTTAAGACTATAAATTACAGAAGAAGTGCTGCTATGCACTGGCAGAGGGCATTTCTTCATCCAGGGACCTACCTATCCCATTAAAATCACAGGTCCAGTCGTGATCCTTATGTATTTGTCTATGTATACAGTATTCCATTATACTTAAATAAAAGACTTATTTTTCATATAATGTTTCAAAGACTGAAGAGGTTTATTTTGCAGGAATAAAAGCAGTTAACAAAAGTGTTCATAGAGATGGCATGGGAAAAAGAATGCTTGGGGTTATTTCGACATAAAAGGAAAATAGGAAATATTGAATCAAGTGCCAAAAAGGTTACCGGAGGAAATTCCCTATCCTCCATCAAAGGGTGGGTCTATATATATATTTAAAAAAAAAAGTAGGTCATTTAATCCTACAGTGGGCCCTGGTATTGTATTTTCCCTTTTGAGATTTTGTCTGAGTTTGGATAATGTGATTGTCCACTAAAGGTTTCAGTTTCTGGGAGGCTACCAATAGATTTTATTCCACAATAAGAGTGTTTATTATGAAAGAAATAAACAAACAAAAAGTCCACCTCTTTGTGTTGAGGGTGGGTTGGATAGGAGAAAGCCAATCAGCCCAGTTTTAGGCTTTCTGAGCTCTTTGTTCTCAGGCAGCCAGGCAGAAATGAGTATTTGCCATTGTACTCTTCTAGAATTATTCTAGCACACTGTGCTGTGGACATGACACATCAGAGTGTGGGATTTATCTTTTATTACCTGCCAGGACCTTCTGGTGAGAGCCACCATTGAATTCCCTAACAATCTTTGTTGTCTGGATAGATATAAATATTGTGCTCATTTGCCCACAGCCTTTGTGATTTCTGGGGCTGACTTAAAACAGAATGTGCTGAGATGAATGATGAAGGGGAACCTTTGTAGAAGGTAAGATGTTAATTATTAATAATGCTATTTACTACAAGACTGAGAATGGTCTTTTTGGTATTCTGAGTCAATGTTGTATGTGAGTGCCAATATGAATAAAAGTAGAACCATCCTATTACTTGTGTGTCTCCACTGGGAAAGTTTGTGAACGTTCTCTCCACTTATATTATGAAAAATCAGACATTTAAAAAAAACAAAACAAAGCAATATTCACAGGTTAGGGAATTTAGAGCTGAAGGAGCCATCTAAGTTAACCCCATAACTTAAAAGATGAGGAAATTAAGACCTAGAGAAGTCAAATGACTTTTCCAAAGAGACATGGGTAATAAGGGGCTGAGTTGGGATTTAAACTCAGTTCCTCTGACTCCAAAGTCAGTGTGCTCTTTTCACAGCACAAGACTGCTTTTCAACAATATTAAAAATAAACAAAAAACTTCTCATTGAATGAGGCTTGACATTGTCAAACTTCAAATAATAACTTTATTGAATTATAGAATAATAGCCTTGAGATTAAAAAAGAGAATAAAAAACTTTTGCACAATTTTTTTTGGGGGGAGTGATGGTGTTTGAAGTAAGGGTGGGGATTGTTACTTGTTTCAGTTTCTACATTTGTCAAACATTTGTACTTACTGTAGATCTGGACCCGTGAGAGAGATGGCATAGTGGACAGAGGGTGGCCACTGGAGTCGAGAAGCGCTTGTTTTGGCACCTACCAGCCATGTTTCTTTGTACAAGTACCTTTTATGTAACTAGGGAAATTCACTAAAAGGGTACCCCCTTCATGACATTCCGTCTCTTGTTTCCAAATCTTTGCAGTGGCTTTTTCCTACTCCTGTTGGTAGGGATAGAGTGCTAGGTCTGAAGTCAGGAAGATCTGAGTTCAAATCTGGCCTCAGGCACTTTCTAGGTAGGTAACCCTGGGCAAGTCATTTAACCTTGCTTGGCCTCAATTTTCTTATCTGTAAAATGGAGATAATAATAGCAACTATCTCCCCGATTTGTCGTGAGTATCAAATGAGATAATAATTGTAAAGCACTTAGCACAGTGTAAGCCATATGAATGTTAACTGTCATTATTGGCTATTGTTTTCTTGCTCCAATCTACCTGTAGGAATCTAGTTTCATTCACTCAGCTCATGGGCCACTTTCTACAAGCAGGTTAGATTAATTCCCCCCTCTAAGTTTTTGGTACATCCCCACACACGTTGCTTTGTATTATATATGTTTTGTTTCCCCTTTGAAAGCAAGCTTCTTGAGGACAGGGACTGTTTTCATTTTTGTCTGTGTATCTTTAATGCCTAGCACACATAGTAGGTGTTTCATAAATGCTGACTTTGGTTGAATTAGAATTTTAAATTATAGACAAATTGATGAGCAGTAGTAGATAGAACACTGAACTCACAGTCAGGAAGACTTGGATTTAAAGAAGGTCTAAAGTACTAACTGTGTGATCCTGGGCAAATCACTCAACCTCTCTGGCCCTCAGATACCTCATCTGTATAAGAAAAGGTTTGGACTCAGTGGCTTCTGAGGCCCCTTCTACCTCTAGGCCTATTGTCTTATGATTTAAATCTTCGTAGGACTTAACACAATTACTACACTGCTCAATCGGAAATAAAATAATTTATGTTTTATAGGCAGCTAGATGGCATAGTGAATAGAGCACTGGGCCTAGAGTCAGGAATACCTGCTTTCCAATCCCACCTCAGCCATTTCTAGCTGTGATCTTGGGCAAACCATTTAACCTTTGTCTCAGATTCCTTAACTAAAAAAAATGGGGATAACAATAATACCTACTTCCCAGGGTTGTTGTAAGGATCAAATGAAATAAAGTGCTTAGCATAGTAGTCAACACATAGTAGGTGCTATGTAAATGTAAATTATTATTATTATTATCAGTAAAATAATATTATGGAGTTAAATGAATATTGCTCCATATATAGGATAAGTCCTATTAGATTACTTTTAGGCTTGTGGTTTTTAATTTTTGTTTTTTATTGAGAAATGGCTCTGTTCTTAGTTCACTATGCATTGCCATTCAATTTGACACGGGCAGCATTGTCATGGCTCTTTGGGAACTTGGTGAGTCATCTGTAACCCTCAAACAGTGACAGCTGCAAATGAATTCTATACCCTATTAAGTCACTGAATTGACCAGATGTGGTTAATCTGATTCATGTTTTGTTCCTGAAGAGTTAATATGATATTCATGTTTAGCTTACACATTGACACCTCTAACTTTCTCCCTCGAGTCCAAAGTACAGGCCAGCAGGCATATTTGTACAGGCATTATACCTGTTGGAAATTCAGGAGAGTTATTTTGTTTTCCCCAGAAATAGAATATATGGACATATTAACTTCACTACTGGCTGACCCAATCAAGTCTATTGATCATGACAATACCACTGAGCCATGGGCATAATTATGAAAAGGCAGTAAATAAGACAGAAGAAATTTATAGGATCATAGATTGAGAAATGGAAGGGGCCTCAGAGGTCATCTAATCCAACTCTCCCCACTTAAAAAATGTGGAAACTGAGGCCCAGAGAAGTTAAGTCATTTATCTAAGGTCACAAAGTTTATAAGTAGCAGAGCTGCGGGGTGAATCTAAGTTCTCTTAACTCCAGAGCCAGTGCTAGGTTATTTAGTTCAACCCCCATATTTTATAGATGGAGAAACGGAGGCTCAGAAAGGTGAAGGAACTCATCACATAAGTAGTAAAGACACAGACATGTTTGTGGAGGCAGCATGGTATAATCGAAAAGGCACTGTACTTGGCCCCAGCTTCAAATCTAGACATTGATTAGCTGCTATTGTAGGGGTCACAAAGAGTCAGACACACTGCAAATGACTGAACGATAGCAACTCAAATCCTACCTCTGACTCTTACAAGCTCTATGAGAATAAATAAATTATGGAATCTCTTTGAATTTCAGCCTCCTCATCTGTAAATTGGAGAAGATATCGTGTATAGTGCCTACCTTACAGAATAATAGTGAAGACTGAATGAGATCATATAGGTCAGGTTCTTTTTGAATATTAATCCATTTATATTAATATTAGGTTTTATCATTATAGTTGAGAAAAACAAAGCTCATTATGTTTTTTTAGAAATCAAGGAAATTTGATTTTGAATTGCTTGCTTTTCCCTAGAGTCATGTCCAATCTGTTCCTGGACAATAAAATTATTTTCTATACTCTCCATTCCAACTTTCAGCTATAATATATAATATATAAACCAATCACATGTGCAGTCCCCAAAGCATTCAGGATACATCTAAGTCTACACTGACCACTTGCTTTGTATGACCCTGTGTTTCACCTAGAATTGCAGATAGGGACTGGATCTGGGATCTATTTGGTAGGAAAGTCAGTGGATGAAGAAACTCCCTCTATAACTGCAGGTCAACATCTTGTCTGACATTTATCTTCCTAAAGAGCTGCCTAGATCTTTAAGGGATTAAATAACTTATCTAGGGTTACACAGCCAATATATGTCAGAGGCAGGATTTGAACAAAGATCTTCCTGGTTCCAAGGCTAGCTGTATGTCCTCTATGCAATACTGCTTCTCTAGCATCTCAGAAGGCTAGGAAAACCCAAAGGCTAGTAAACTGTACAAGGGCAACAGTAAATACAGCAGATCTAGGCTTTTCTTTGCAAACTTTTCCTTTGTGAACAAATAGACACCCTATTTGCTTCCATATCTATTAGCTATGAATGAAAAATCATGTAGTATACATCAAATAAGAACCTTGGTAGAGTAGTTTTCACCATTTTGTTATCCCCACCCAAGTAACTCTTGTGTCACCCAATTCCTCTGTAAAGCTATACATCTTAAGATAGTAGGAGGAGGGAGGAAAGGTGATATATTAACTGGAGGTAATATGTACAACATGGTTTTTTCCTACTAGATGGAGTAGTGGATAGAGTGCTGGGCCTGAAGTCAGGAAGACTTGTCTTACTGAATTCAAATCTGGCCTCAGACACTTACTAGCTAAGTGACCCTGGGCAATTCACTTAAACCTGTTCACCTCAGTTCCTCATCTGTACAGTGGGCTGGAGAAGGAAATGGCAAGCTACTCCAGTATCTTTGCCAAGAAAACCACAAGTGGGATCAGAAAGAGTTAGACACAACTGAAATAATTCAATAACAACAACAACAACAACAACAGATGTTAGGAAGAGTGATTAAAAAGCTGCTACTTTGCACCAGATGCTCTGGGAATGTGATGGCAGCAGGGGTTAACTGCAGAGAAAATGCAGCATAAAAAAGGATGTGCTCATACAAGGGAGCAGGTTGTTTGGATGAGAAAAACTGAACAATGACTTTCCCAAGTCTAACAATTTCTTTGAGTCTTCAGCTAAAAAATGAACACTTATTAATCTTGGATTTAATAGCTTCCCCTAAGGATATGGTATTGAAATCTTTAATCAAAACAATGACATACAGCAATGTTTTCAGTTAACTTCTTCAGACTGGTGCCCAGACAAAAAGATGGAAAGACGCATTCAGATTCCCATAAGTAGACCCTAAAGGTATCAGAGACTATGAAACAGGGGAAAGTGATGCTAGATAATCATCCTCAAAATCCATTTTTCATGTCCTGAACTGCATAGGAAATTATTCTAGGTGCTCTATAGTACAAGTTAAACAAGAAGAAGCATTCCAGGCTCTTCTCAAGTTAAGAGACCAAGACAGAAACATTAACTTAGGTAGACATAAAGTACGTTTTTTTGTCCAGACCTGAGATTTTTATAAATGTATAACCAAACATGATGATCAAGAAGAAATGCCATGCTGATCCAGACCAGTGGTTTGTACAGTCCAGTAGTCTCTATCTGGCAGGATTACCAAGGGGTGCTTGGGGGAAGGCAGAGTTGCCTCCATAATGGAATGCCAAAAAACTGGGGAAGTCAATCAGTCAGTATGTCGACTAGGATTTATTAAGTACCTACTATGTGCCAGACACATAGATAAAAAATAACAAAGAAAAGCTGTAAGACAAAATAAACCAAACAGAAAAAAATCAGTCCTTTCTCTCATAAAGCTCACAGTCTAATGGGGAAACAACATGCAAACAACTATGTATAAACAATGTACATATACACACACACACACACACACACACAGATATATTGGGGTGCCATCTCAGAAAGAAGACACTAAGATTAAAAAGAACTGGGAAAGGCTCCTTGTAGAGAGTGGGGCTTTATCTAAGACTTAAAGTCAGCCAGGGAAGGTAGGAGGCAGAGATGAGGAGAGAGAACATTCCAAGAGTGAGGGACAACCAGTGAAAATGTCCAGAACTGGGAGATGGAATGTCTTGTGTGAAGGACATCAATGAGGCCTGTGTCACTGTAATGGATGCTGGTGTCATTGTATTGTGAAATACATAGACAGAAGTAAGATACAGGAAGACTAGAAAAGTAGAAGCTTATAAAGGACTTTAAAAGCCAAACAGAAAATTTTATATTTCTTTCTGGCAGTAATAGGGAGACATTGAAGTTTATTGAAGGGGGGCGGTGCATGATGGTCAGATCTGTGCTTTAGAAAGATCAGTTAAGTAGTTAAGTAGAGCATGTATTGGAGAGCAGAAAAAATTGAGACCTACCAGTAGGCTACATTGCAATAGCTCAGGTGTGAAGTGATGAGGACCTGCACCAGGGTGATGGCAGTGTCAAAGAAGAGAAGAGGAACAAGAGGTATTTTGAAGGTAGAAACAACGGGACTTGACAACTTGCATCAATCATTTCACCAACAAATATTTATTAAGCATCTATGTGCCAGATATTGTGCTACACACTGGGAATACAAGAGAGGGGAATTAAAAAAAAACATAAAAAGAAGAAAATACGTTGTCATCAATTTTAATAGGGCAAGATGTCAAACTATTTTCAATATCTTACATTTATGAATTTCAGGTGATGCCTCCCTTTTTGGGATGGCAGTGAGAAAAAAAAAGAGGGAGAGAGAGACAGAGAGACACAGAGGGAGGAAGAGAGAGAGAGAGAGATGAAGAGATAAAGAAAGACAGAGAGAGCCAGAGAGATAAGACAGAGATAGAGACAGAGATAGACAAAATCAGACAAAATAGAAATGACAGAGGAAAGATAAAGACAGAGATGGAGTTAGAGAATGAGAGAACTCTAGAATGCAATAAAATCAGTTTATCTTTATCTGGAAAAATTATTACAAAAGCATAGAAAGTATATAAACAAAATTTAAAGAGAACATGAAGCTCCTTAGGTTAAATGATGTCAGTTCAACAAGCAGTGGAGGGGGAGAAAATGGAGAGGGGCCTAGTTTAGTAGTAAATTCTATCCAAGCAAGTCATTCCTTAAATGGGTCTGTGAATCAATGTGTTCAGTCATTTTTTAGTTATATCCGACTCTTTATGACCCCATTTAAGTTGTTCTAGGCTAGGGTACTATAGAGTGGTTTGCCATTTTCTTCTCTGACTCATTTTACTGATGAGAAAATTGGGCAAGCAGGGTTAAAGTGACTTGTCCAGGGTCACACAGCTAGTAAGTGTCTGAGGTTGCATTTGAACTCAGGAAGATGAGTCTTCTTAAATTCAGGCCCAGCACTCTATCCACTGTAATGCGTAATTGCCAGTTAGTCAGACAAGCCTCCAACTGCTCATTGTTATACTCAGTTTAAGGCAGTCAAGCCTAGTTATTTGTAATCTGATTGCTGCTGGGTCCACCACCCCTAAGGTTCCAAAGCTCCTGTTCTTATTTGCCTACCTTCAACCTCCCATGATACTTTAGGCTCTCCTCCTGGGAAAACTACATGAAAGTGTGGCTCAAAATCATCCCACCCTATACCTGAACTAGGTGAGAACATGTCTCAATCAATCAATAAACTTTAGATTATATGCTAAAAGGTCTTTGAACTGGAATAGCTTTTCAAGTAGGCCCAGGAAACTTGGGTTCAGACGGCCCAGGGAATTTCTATAAGTTATTAAGCAAATTGAAAAGGGATTCATTTCAGAAATTTGATTAATAATGACTTCCTAGATGAACTCCCTGAGAAGGAACCACTTGGGGGAGGAGAAGGCTTGATTTTGACCTAGACCTTCCCCGCCCCTTCCCACCTCACCACTTTGGTTTTGAAGATTTTGGATTTTTTTTTTTAGGCAGAGTTAAGTGACTTGCCCAGGGTCACACAGCTAGTAAGCGTCTGAGGCTGCATTTGAACTCAGGTCCTCCTGAGTTGAGGACCAGTGGTCTATTCACTGAGTCACCTAGCTGCCCCACGCCACAAGACACTTGAGCTCAGTTTCCCTTGAAACAAGTGTGTTGCAGATTTTTGAGGGCGGATTTGATTCCAATTGTTCTTATAGTAACACCTTAATCAATATCTCATTCTAAAAGCTACTTAAGATTGACTGACTAAATAATTCTCAATTGATATCTTTGGGGAGAATGTACTGGCAAGGGCTTAGAATTATGAAGTTAGAGAATCACTCCATGAACTCTGAGTAGGAGATGTAGCCAGCCCAGTTCTAGGAGCCCTACTCATTTTTAACATGCAAGCACCTCAGAATTCAGGGCTACATACCCTTTTTATCAGCCCCCTTGTTGATGCGGGACTACATAGAAGCCGAAATAAATTTTGATGAGTAGTCCAGTGAACTAATGGATAGAGCCACAAACTGGGTAAAGAAAGATAGTAGAAATTTTATACTACAGATTAGCAAGTACCGCCTCAAACATACTGTTGACCGCAAAGCTACTTTAACTTTCCTCTTTTCCACTCCTCCTTCACATCCCTGCTCAACAAAGCTATAGATTGTCCTCTAATCTTCCACCATTTGTAGTTTTGATGGAACATTATAAATCTTGAAGGTGGCTTATAGATTTGGAAGAGAACACCAAGACCCAATAGCCCTTGTGCTGGTTGTCCCCCATGCTGGAATCTACTCTCTTCTCTCTCTACCACGTCTTAGAATTCCTTGTTTCTTTCAGAACGTACTTCAAACACCATCTTCTTCATAAAACCTTTCTTGATCCTTACCTCCTCAATTATTAGTATGCTTTCCCATCGAATTATTTTGTATGTTAACATACGTATGTGTTGTATACCTTCTTCCTCCACCCCCAATAGAATATAAGCTTCTTGAGGGCACATACTATTGCATTTTTGTCTTTGTATTCTAAGTGCCTAGCACAAGAGCTGGTACACTAGTAATGTGTTTATTGACTGATTACCATCAGTAATAAATGTGAGCTGAATTAAACAAAACCAGTCTTTATAGGAAAGGGCATATATCAGCAATGACAAAAGTTGAACAATACAGTTTCAAGGAAATTAGATAGCACTTGTATCTTCATCCACTTTTTTCATATAATAACATTCAGAAGGTAGCATGGCTTAATAGAAAAGCACTGACTTTGGAGGGAGGCAGAACACTTGGGTCCAAATTCTGTCCCTACTGCTTACTTCTCATTCGATTTTGGAAAAACTACTCATTTATCCTTTTTGACCCTTAGTTTTGTCATCTGTAAAATAAAGGGATTGGACTAAAGTCTCTTCCAGCCCTAGATTTTATTTTTATCATTTAATATGTCTCTTCAAAGTAATACCTCTTGTTTCCAGTATTTTATTGGTCATAAAGTCTGTAGAAATAATTTTGCAGCCAAGTATTACTTTTTCCATCAAGAATTACAAGTCACCATGTAGAATTTTTGGAGTGTTTCGAATTAAATATAATATTGACTATTAAGCTTTATGGAAATTAGTAAACATTTGAACAAAATACATAGTGCCCGAATAATTGAAAATGACAAACACGAGTTAAAGTCATTAAAAATAATTTCTTCATTACTGAATATATAATATGATGTTCTGTGTTTCTGTATTAATTGGAAACATCATCAATACCTTGAATCAGATGTTGAGCACAAATATGTTTGATGTTGCATAGATATAGAATGCCTGGGCTGAAATAATGGGTAAAGTGATTTTCATTTAACTATTTTGTTTTATGTTGTTTTTAAGCTTGGTTGGCAAGCTATAGTTCACCTTAAAATCACTGTCTTGTAAAATTGAAGTAATTTCACAAAAGCAACGATCCTTTACTCTAAATATTCAATAATGTCTTTTATATAGTCTGTCTAGGTCTGTAGAACTTTAAAGTATCACCTTTTTCCACTCAAAGATCCACTAATAGATATAACAGTGGAAGATTAATGGGGACAAATTTAAAATCTATATCAGTGATATAAATTTAGATTGTGAGTCCTTAACTAAAGTCCTTTACTGTTTCAGAAATAAGATAGAGAGTGCCCAAATTCTACCAGGTCTGCTTGGGTAGTAGCTATATATCTTTGCTCTCTTATTATAATGTTAAGGAATTAATCATAATGCAATTTCCCATGCTAAGTTTTATATAATTATATATGATATATAAATATGATATAATCTCTATAATCTATAAATTATATATGTATAAAATTATATAGTGAGGTTGATACTGTGCAGCCTTGTTTTTCCTGCCTCCGCCTACCCTTATCTGTAATTTATCTGGATAATTTAGCTTTGTAAGCTAGCTTTTATAAAGTTCTTTCTAGCCACTGGATTTTAGCTGAGTGGTGTAGTTAATAGAATACTGGACCTAGAGTCAGGAATACATAAATTCAAATCTAGCCTCGGACATTTATTAGCTGTGTGACCCTGGGCATATCACTAAACTTCTCTAAGATTCAGTTTCTTCATCTGTCAAAATGGTATAATAATAGCAACTACTTTCCAAAGTTATTATGAAGACCATATGAGGTAACATATGTAAAGCACTTTATAAACCTTAAAGCACTGTATAAATGGTAGCTATTATTATTATTACTATTATCATCTTTTTTTTTTTTAGAGTCAGAGGACTTTGGTTCAAATACCACCAATGTCATTTAGTAACCACATGATCTTGGGCAGGTAATTTTACCCATCTGGGCCTCTCCTTACTCATTGCAAAATGAAGGGATTGACTAGATGATTTACAAGGTTCTTTCTAGCTTTAAATCTATGGCCAATTACTCTCCAACAGAGTAAGGTATTTTTATCAGAGAAAACATATGTGTGCCACAGAATGCTATCACTGAAGGTCAATGTACTTACTCTTTTTGAGTGTTCTTTTTTAATGATTTTAGTCCCAAGTATTTGTGTAGCCTTTGAGTAATCATATGAAGGTCTAGATCATTCCTGGTCAATTTTTGCTGTTGTTGTTCAGTCATTCAGTTGTATCAAACTCTTTGTGACCCCATGGACCATAGTAGATAGTGAATTTACCAATATCTAATGTAACACCCTTTTTTAGCAGTAAGGGTAGGAAACTGTCAAAAGCAGACAACTTTAGGCATTGCCATTGATTCCTTAATAGTATCAGTGATTAAGTATGGTTTCTATGTGGGAACTTAAGCAAATCCTTTTCTAATAATTCAATTATATTCACTGCTACAAATATGTATTAAAGACCAACTACCATTCTAGGTATCAGGAACATAAAAGTAGTTAGGACAAAGGCTCAGCACTCAAGTTGCTAATAAGCAGAAAGAGCATTGGATTTGGAGTCAGATCACCTGATTCTGAAAGGCCAACTCTATTGCCGCCTGTATGATTCAAGAAAGTCACAAATTTCTCTTGTTTCCACAGTCATAGAGTGAAACATAGGCCTTAGATGATCTCTAAAGTCCCTTCATGTTCTAAATACTATGGTTTTATAATCTATTTTTAGTATAAGGGAAGTATGGGAGATAGATACACAAAAAGCTATGATACAAGGAGAATCTGGTAAGTTTAAAAGGACAGGTTTAAGCAGTGTCATGAGAAATATGAGGCAGCAGGAAAAAAAAAACTTTCACTGGCAAGGACAGTAGTGAGGGAAGGCTTTTCTGAGGAAGTGACCCCCAAATTGGAGAGACTTCAACAGATGGAACTTGTCAGAGGTCATTCCATATGTGAGGATAGAAGGAGCAAAGGTTTGGGGACAGGAGATGGCTGGAGCAGAATGGGGATGAAGAATAGCATAGTCTGGTAGAGCATAAAGTATGCAGCTAGGTGGTACAATGGTTAGAGTACTGGGTCTGGAGTCAGGAAGACTCATCTTTGAGTTCAAATCTGGTCTCATACACATACTAGCAGTGTGATCCTGGGTTCAAGTCACTTAACCTTGTTTGCCCCACTTTCCTCATCTGAAAAATGAACTGAAGGAGAAAATGGCAAACCACTCCAGTATCTTTGCCAAGAACCCCACATGGGGTCACAAAGAGTCAGACATGACTGGAAACAAATGGACAGCAACAAAGTGTGTAGAGGACAATCTGTGATAAGGCTGCAAATGGAGGCTAGAGGAAGGGAGGAAGGAAAGAAGGAGGACAGAAAGGAAGGAAAGAAGAGAGTAAGGAAGGAAATACTGAAGCGCCTACTATGTGCCAGACACTGTGCTAAGAACTTTACAAATATTCTCTCAGAGTTGGGAGATGGAGTGCTGTGTCTGAGTAACAGAAAGGAAGCCAGTACCACTGGATCACAGAGTATGAAGATCAGTTTGACATCTGAGTGGAGAATTGTCACAGGTTGTGAGCTCCTTGAAAACAGGAACTGTACTTTGGCCTTTCTTTGTATTTCAGATCTAAGCACAGTGCCCAGTACCTGGTAAGTGTTTGCTGTCAATTATGATGAAAATGAGAAGAGGGAAAGCATGTCATTCAAAATCCATCAGAAGAACGCTTAAGAACTATCATGGCAGTTCACATCATTTACCATCAAGCTTAACTTGATCATTGGTTAAATGGTAGTGATACACAGGAGTTTTATCATATTGATGTTTATCATATTGATTTATCGATGGTACAGTGTCTTAGAATGCTCCAGCATTTGAAACAATTCATATAAGTAGCAATGAGATGGAAGTTAATTTCATGTGCTCTGTATTAATATTTTATTAGGGGCAGCATGCTGTAGAGGCTAGAGATTGAGGAAGTCAGGAAGAATGGGATTAACTTCTATGACATACACTGGCCATGTGACCCTAGGCAAATCATATAATGTCTCAGGGTAGCTCTCTAAAATGCTAAGTTGCAGAGAAGGTGATGCATCAGTTAAGGTAGTTTCATCATAAGGAATGATATCAACTGAGTCATAGTAAATTCCATGTTCCATATTCACATCCCTTGCCTTAGCAAAGAAGGAAAGGAGGTGCATTTTTTTTCATGTTTTCTTTGTGTTCTAAGATTGGGCATTATATATACATAGCTTCCAGGATTTTTGCTTTTATTTTCCCACTTACATGGTTGCTGCCTTAATTTGACCGAGGACACAACCGGAAGCACCAGGTAGAAGTTGCAAAGGAGAACATTTAAGTCTGATGGGGGTGGGGGTTGGGGATGGGGAGAAGGGTGGAGCAGAGACTTCTCTGCTCACGATTAGATCAGCTCCAAAGTGGACTTGGCTGTCTTGAGAGGTCGTGGATTCCTTCTCTTTGGAGATCTTCAAGCATAGGTTGAATAAATACTTGTCAGCTGTGTTATAGTGGGGATTCCTTTCAAGTGTGAGTTGGATTAGAACGCTGCTAAGGTCCTTCCAATTCTCAAATTCTGTGATTATGAGTTTCTTATGCCAGTGAAATCATGAGGTGCTAAAACCAAACAAAAATTATACATACCTGCAATAGACCAGACCTTTCTGAGGTTGGTTTAATACCAAGATTGGAGCAAAATGAGACATATAATCCTTCTAAAAGTTAACAAAGGGAGGCTTACTTAACTAAAAAAGGAGGTGGACATTCAGCAAGGATATGGTGTTGATTAATTTGAGTGTAGTTTCCCTGTGCCAGCATTGCTCATGCTGCTCATGTGCTTGTCAGGAGTCTCTGGAAGAAGCCCCTCATACCTTGGCTCGTTTGTGCTTAGGAAACAAGGAAAACGTCAGCAATCTAAGACTTTATAGTCTCTTGAGCCAATTAGGTCCCACGTCTTTGCCTACTCTGCTGCTGCTTGGGCCTCTGAGGATAAGAAAAGTAGTATCAAATAGGTGTTGCAAGTTAGTTTTTGTCTTCCAAATAATTCCAAAATTAAAGTTCATTAAAAAGTTTAATTGTTGCCTTTTGTTTTTATGCCATAGTAATTTTACATTAAACGTTTCTTTCCTTTCTCCCTCCTACAAATTGAAGTCTTTTTCATTGCAAAGAAAAAAACATTTAAGGAAAATAAATTGATATAGAGATCGTATCTGTCAGTGTACACCATATTACACAACTGGAGTCACCCACCTCTCTACTGAGAAGAGGGAGGTATGTTTCCATAATCAGTTTTAAAGCAATTCATTTTTACATTAGGAATTTCTGTGGGGAAGTTTCTAAAAGGTAACATTTTTGTTATGATTTGTTCTTTCGAACAACTATTCAATGAATAGCTTGATATCACTGTTTTCCCCCTCTTTTTGTACAGTACCCTTTAAAGAAATTCAAAATCATACTTCTTTCTTTATTGATTTGTCCTTCCAAATTTGGTAAACATTGATCTCATTTTCTCCCAGAATTTCTATCAGAGATTAGAATTGATATGACATGTTGGTTTACTCTCTTGCTTAGGCACTGGGGAAACGACTATCAATCCTAGCTGTGGCTGTAGCCTTGACCTCTTGTAATATTTATTCAAGAAGTCAAAGAAATGGTTGATTTTTTTTGTCTCATTCTTAAAAAACACAGCTATCAGAGAAAATGAACATCAAAATGAGTAAAGTCGATGATATTTAGGATCTAAATACTACTACCCACTATACGACAGAAAATTAAATCAACCAAAGCTAGGTTCAAATTTTATGCTTGAGAGAACTCCTTTAGTGGAAGCCATTTATATTTAATTTGATAGGATAAATGAGATAAGGATAAAGAAGGCACATGTATGCAAGCAGTATAAGTAGATTTCAAAAGAAAAGATGTAATGAGAAAAAATTCATGAATTATGAAAACTTTTTGAGCTATGAGGAAATCTTTCTGTGAGAACTCTTCTAATATGAAACAAAGGAATCTTCTAATGGAATCAATGCAAAATCATTCTAAAGAGCTGAATATGTCTCTGGGGTAGAAATGCTTGTCACAAGAAATGAGAACCAACATATTACTGCTGAATTTTAAGGTATTCTATGGCTTTCACATTAATTAAATTCAGATCTTTTATTTAACCTGCCTTTTAGATCTCAAACTGTCATAGCCCTCTCTTTGACAAGCTCATAAGCTTCCTCTTTTCCACCTCTATCACTCCTACTGTTTGCTCCTCTATCTTTATTTCTGTTCTTTGATCACTCCTTATCTCTCAGACTGGCACCCCTCTTATGGCCACATCTGCTTACCCAGCAATCCCAGATCCCTATGGTTGACCATTTCAATAATATTTTGTGAGTAGCCTCTAATTCTTTGCTTGACTGATTTTAACTTGTCCCCTTTTTGCCAATCTCCAACCTGAGATGAATACAGCTGTCTGACGTTCTAACTTCCCCTGTCCCCTCTAACTTCCCCTCTGCTGGAGAATGTAATGAAGCTCTAATGATTGGTTTCACTATAAACATACATTATCTTGCTTAGTTTAATAACCAGGAGGCAATTCAACAACTATTTACTTAGTATTTACCTATTATATGCCAGTCATTGTGCTAGGTATTCAAAGACAAAACAAAAGGAAAGGAAAAGTAATATGCTTTTTTTCTCCCAGTTCACTGCATAAATATACACAAGGTGATTTTAAGGGGAAAGAATAGGGCTAAAATGTAGGGTTTGTAGAGGGCACAATGGAAAAGTAGAGAAGAGTGGGATAGAGACAAAGGAGGGGATGGAGCTGATACAGAAAGACGAGTGTACAGGGAGTGATGGTTACAGAAGGGAGTTTGGACCTAGGCAGCCTATAACTATGAATTATGGTAAACCCATAAGGCAATTGATTGTCACCTCCTTTATAATTGCAAAAATATTATTGATTTTATTATTGGTCCCTAAAATAAAGATAAAAAAGGATGTGTGGTAGGTAGCAGAGCAGTATGTTCAGTCTTGAGTCTTGCCTAATAGTCGAGGCAACGGTTGATACAGTCCTAGGAGCCAGCTGCGTAAATGAGGATGAACTCTCCTGTCCTTAGCCAGGTCAAGTCTGCTGCAAGACTCACTCCATTGTTAAACATATAATATCATTGATGTCCAGCAGTCCTTTCCTGATATCCGGTGACTCTCTTGAGTTGACTCCCTTTCACAGTCCAAAAATCACCTGCTTAAAACCTATCTTACTCCTCCTGTATTCAATCCTGTTTTCATTCTAAATATATTATTTCACCTCCAGATTTACTGAGAAAACCAAGACCAGAATATTAAAACTGGAAAGAACCTTAGAGGCCATGCTCATACTTAATAATAATAATAATAATAGCTAACATTTACACAATGCTTACTATGTGCCAAGTACTGTGTGCTAAGTACATTAAAATTATTATCTCATTTAATCCTCACAACAACCCTGGGAAGTAGGTGCTATTATTATTCTCATTTTAGAGTTAAGGAAACTGCGACAAACAGAGGGTAAGTGACTTGCCCAGGGTCACACAGCTAGTAAATGTCTTAGGCTACACTTGAATTCAGGTCTTCCTGATTCCAGGCCTATCAGTCTCATCCACTGTGTCATCTAGCTGCCCCATACTTGAAAGATTCCCCACTTTAGCTTACCCAATAGGTATTATTTTAGGTAACACAAAACAAAGAGGCATAGCGAACATTCTGGATGACAGAATTACATTGAAAAAGATCTTTATGGAGTTGTAGGAAGAAGACCTTCATTATTTAAGTGACTAATTATAGCACCCCAATCCAAACATAAGTTCCTGGAAACATTCTTGGCTACATCCACTGTTTGCACATCTCCTTATTCCTCTGAATCTCCCCCAACCAGCTAGAATGAAGCATGTAACATCACTGTAAGTCAAAATAAAAGTGAAGGTAAATAAGAAAGGGTCAAATCAAGCAGCACTCATTCTTTTCACTTGGGGCAGCAAGGTGTTTCAGAGGATAGAATGAAGACTCTTATGTGTGCTCTGTAGATGTTCCTTATATAACCATAGGGCAAATCTGGGACCTGGAGTCAGGAAGACTGAATTCAAATCCAGTTTCAAACACTCACTAGCTATGTGAGTTAGCATCTATGGGTAGATCCCTTGTATAATCTTCCCCTACTCTCAGTATGGCCGAGTAGAATATATTATTCTGCTATTCTTGACCACCTCTCTATCTCCCTGGTGGCAGCTTTCATGTTTTCTTTTCTTTGCCCCCATTTACTCACAACAGGGTTGTTAGATTGGCATCCATGAACTGCTTTTCCACAGTGATTTACCTCTTAATCTGGGAGCTGTTATATTGGAATTGCTGAAGTCTCAATTGCCTTGGAAACACTCTTTGAACATCAGTTACCTGAAAGTCAGTAGAGACCTCATGGTTTTCTCTTGGGGGCAAGAAAGCAACTGAGTGAGATGCCACTCAGGGAATGCCTCCTGTCTCCATGTCCATTGTACTTCTTGCTTTCCATTTCCTGTCCTCCCACCCCCAGCTCTCCTATTTTTGCTGTTTGAAGCTGTGTGTGTACTGGCAGTATCCACTTGTGAAAATACTGTAGCAAGGTAAATGTCCTCGTGGTAAGGACCTATCACACAGGCTTGTGGGGAATGTAGTTTCTAAGGAGATCAAAACATTATGGCCTGCCCTATATGTGCTTTGAAGACTCTTAGGTGTGTTCTGTAGATGTACCTTATATAACCAAAAGCCGTATGAGTAATAGTGAGGAATACAATTAATGCCATAAAAATGCTAAAAGATGGGGTAAACAAAGAAGAACCAAAAGTCCTATGGTCATAATAAGAGAAAAGAGATATGAGAGAAGTAGAACAGATATGAAAGTAGAAAGTTTGTTCAGAAAGGAGAATTCCAATGTTATGGATCTTAGAGTGATAGTGAGATCTTATGTATGACCATCATGGTAGGAAGCTGAAGTAGAAGGTCTAAATGTCAAGTTGAATATTTGATCCATGTAACCAAAATAAAATTTCATTGTATCAGGTTTAAAGTGATGACAAAACAAATCAGTCAAAGGATTTCAATTCATATAGAGTCATGCAAATGTTAAGGAATAACTCAAAGAACAAAAGATTTTTCTAATACAAAGAAAATTGTTCTAGGAATTAGCAGTCTGGGCTTATGCATGCTTCTTGGTCCGTATCCTTGGCTCTGTCATTATGAACTATATACACACCACTGGACAAAATGCATTTCTTTCTGTTTCTGGTTGCTTCCTTGTAGAATCATTAGATCAGAAATCTGGAGTTGAAAGAGACCTTAGAGTCAGTTAGTTAGTCAATAAGCATTTATTAAGTACCCACTTTATGCCAGGCATTGTGCTGTGCTGACCTTAGAGGCCATTGAGTCCAGCATGCTCGTTTTGCAGATAAGGAAACTGAGGCTGAGTGACTTGCCTAAAGTCACATAGCTTGTCATTTTCTGAGGCAGGATTTAACCTTTAATCTTCTTGACTCTAACCCCAGAGCTTTATCTACTATACCAGTAAGTTATTTCACACAGCATAGTTTGTCTAGCACTCTAAAATGATGTTGAAAGGACAAAACTCCAAGAGTGTTGTAGCTGAACTGAAGTTTGGGACATGATTTAAATAAACTTTTTCAATCCTTCAAGGCATTGTATGTGTTTTACCTCCCCCACCCCCACCCCAAGTACTCCTTCCACTGAACTGTATCTGATCCCTGCAAGATGTGACTAAATGTAAATGAAAGGTTGAGGTGAACACAATACATGGGACTGAAGAGATCAATGTCCTACATAATAGACAGATATGCTGCTGTTTCAGCTGACAAAGTGACAGTCAAAAAAAGTGCCTAAATATCCTATGACTAATCACCGTAGGATAAGAAAATAAAACAGCTTAGGTTAAGGAAGACTGAAATAAATCCCTTCTTACAAATCCAACCTTTGTAATAGGACTTGTGGCAAAAATATCCCTCTAGTGCCATATTAGTAAAACTCTAACTCCAAGGACTTATAGGAGAATAGTGGGGGTAGAGGGATGGGGTTAGGGGTGTGGTTTCTCTTCAGGCAAATATACACATTGGCTCATTTTACATAATCTCAGATGACTTATATAGAATTAATCTGCTGAATGAATATTTGATAAATGAATGAATTTAAAATTTAAAAAAGTGACAGAAAAAAAATAACCCTTTCCTCACTGTCAAGCAAGAGTCCTTTTATTTATCCTATTAAAGTACCATATTGTTCTAAGCATAAGTCCTCAAAGATAAATAGTTCAATTTTTAAACAAAAGACATTCTTAAAATTATGAAAAACATTATTAATAAAGGTATGAATGGGTCTCTTTCACTTTTACCTTTTTTAATTCTAAAGCTGGAACTTGGTGATTTATATCCCAATTTATATAAATAGAGATTTAAAATAATTTTTGCTATATTTTCGCAAACTTTCTACCTCATTTTGTTCTTCAAACAATCTACTCCCCTTCTCTAAAGAGGCCATGCATGGTCTTTCAGGTATTACTTCACAAGTCAAAGTCCTTTTTTGCCTTTAGAACTGTGCGGAGAAAACCCAGGTCTGTCTTCTGTGATAGAGATGTTAAACATGGGACCTATGGGCCGCCAAGTATTTACTGAACTAGATTAAAATACAATTAGGAAATATTTAACAAATAAGTACAAATCCATTAAAACATAGGTAAATTACATTTTTTAAAAGTGCATCAATATGTGGCCCCATATGAATCCTTATTTATGGATCAGAGGTTCCCATTTCTATTTCATTTAGACACCATTGTTCTAGGTCTCTGCACAAGAGAGGTTAGCATAAGAAAGGAGTAGTGGGGGTTTTTGGACTCTGATATACATAAATTACTATTTAATTATTCCCTTGCTTTCTCCCATTCCATTGTTGAAAGGTTAGAATTATTAGGGAGTTCTTACTTGAATTGAGGTAAATTCTAGCCAATTTACAATTTCCAAAACACTTTCACATGTATTTTCTCATTATCTTCAATTATTAGTACTCAATCCAAGCCAATCTAACAATGATTTATTAAGCAGCTATCATGCTTAAGTGATACATTGGCATAGTGGATAGATAGCTGGCCCTGGAGCCAGGGAGAGCTGAATTCAAGACTTGCCTCTGACATATATTGGCTGTGTGACCTGAGCAAGTCACTTAGCATCTCAGTGCCCTAGGTGACTTTCTGCAACTTTCTAATTAGTTACAGAGAAGTCACAGACTTGCATTGATAGAAAGTGTTTCTTTTCCTTATTCAAGAGTTCCCCATGCAAATGACATCACAGGTCCAGTCTCCATCCTAATTTTACCATGATCATGAACTTGTCAAAAGACTAGGTGCTATTTCAAAGAAGGGAGAACAAATACAGAGATGTATTACAAGGAAATAAGAAGGAGTTCAAGCCACCATGTTAGAAAAGTACTATGTGGTAGGTAGAGTGCTGGAACTAGGGTTAGGAAGACCTGGGTTTGAATTTTATCTCAAATACTTACTAGTTGTAAATATTAAGCAAGTCATAGGGGGCAGCTGGGTGGTGCAGCAGATAGAGCACTGGCCCTGAAGTCAGGAGGACCTGAGTTCAAAACTTACTAGCAAATAAGTTGACCCTGGATAAGCCACTTAACCCCAATTCCCTAAAAACAAAACAAAGCAAGTCATTTAAACTGTCAGAGCCCCAGTTGTTCCATTTGTCAAACTAGAATAAGCTAGTGTCTGTTCTTGGTAGGATATATTTTGGAGAGTTCTGAGCATGTGTAAACTTTAAGGTGCTACTTTATTCTAATTATTCTCATTTTCTACTTTTTGAAAGCTTGATGTGAAAGGCAGTGTTGGATATTTGATAAAGAACCGGCCTTCAAATTAGTTCAAATCCTGCCTCTGTTACTTGCTGGATGTGTGACTCTGGGCCACACAAAAGTCACATAACTTCTCAGTGCCCCGGGTGATTTTCTAAGACTATAAATTGTAGAGCAGGTCCTGCTTTTTGTGGGCAGAGAAAATTTTCCCATTAGGAATTCTCTACATCAGTGAAATCACAGGCCAGATCTAAAACCATAAGAACTGTATTTTGGATCTAATAAGGACTAGTTGAATAAAATGAAGATGTTTGGTTTAGACAAGACTCGAAGGTAATACGATTGCTCTCTTTGAGTATTTAAAGGACAGTCTTGTAGAACGGGGATTGGACTTCCTATGTTTGGCCCCAGAAGACAGAACCAGGAGCAATTAATTGAAGAACAAAATTTAGGCTTGATATCAGGAAAACCTTCTGAAAATGAGAGCTATCCAGGGGTGGAATGGGCTTCCTTAAGAGGCTGAAGTTCTTCCTCACTGGAAATTTTAAATAAAGGAGAAGTTGCATGACCACTTCTCAGGAATGGTGTAGTAGGGATTCTTGTTCTGGTATGGGTTGAAGAAAATGGCTATCATGTCCTTTACCACTCTAAACTTCTATTATTCTTTGTTATCAGAGCATCAGTTTATAACCATTTAAAAAAAATTTAAAAATTAACTTTTATAGTATTTTATTTTTTTTCCAATCTCATGTAAAGAAAGTTTTCAACATTCTCTTTTATAAGATTTTGAGTTCCAAATTTTTTCTCTCTCCCTCCTTTCCCTTCCCCCTCTCCAAGATGGCAAGCAATCTGACACAGGTTACACATATTTCCACATTAGTCATGTATAATCATTCTTAGACTGTTTCACAGTCCAAATAAATTCAAAAGCTGATAGTTAATTTGTATATCAGAATCAACATTGGTATTCCAAAGGATCAAAGATGTTGATTTTGAAGGGACTTTAGATGCCATCTAATTGTCATGATAAGCAATCAAACTTTCAAGGTTATTGTAGCCACACTAATATTTGCGATATGATTTAAATATACTTTTTAATGCCTTAGGGATATGTAATTTTGTCAGTGTAGGTACTCATTAGTTACTAGAAAGTTGCCGTGACTGAATACTTTATCACATTAAGTTTGACTTGGTGATGAACTGTACAACCTACTCTGGCTGGTCCTCAGTGGTCACACTTAGGTTTGATTACTTGGCTCATATTCAAAGCCTTTTCAACTCATTATGGTCAGCCAGAGCTTATATTCTACCTTCAAAGCTCATTAGAATGCAGAATCACCTTTGCAATGCAATAAGGCATCAGAGTGTAACTATAGTGGAAGGTTTAAATATTAATATACAGATAACAAATAAGCTTAATTTTCTTAATATCATTTCTTCAATCTCCATGAAAAAAAGAAAAAAAAAACCAGTGAGCCACATTGTGCTAAGTGATGGGGATACAAAGAAAGGGAAAGAAAAGGGACATGAATATATAAAATAGCTTGATATTGCACTAATTAATTTTGAGGAAAAGTAATACCTATTTTAGAATCTGACTTTCAATCTCTACTGTGTTTCTGAATGTATGTCTATTTTCCATGCAATGTATTGGCTCTGTTTATTGATTACAGGACACAGCAAGAGGTGAAGAGGAAGAAGTTGATGGCAGCTGGATAAGAAGATAAGAAAATAAAGTTAATAAAAAGTTCGTTTCCTCTCCATTAGGAGAAATGGATATATCTTTCTCAGAAGGTATCTTAGACAACTATGATCTCCCAATAGCATGTGGTCATTTACAGACTCAGGTTAGTCCATCTCTTCAGAAAACAGCTTGCAGTCCTCCTGAACAGCAGGAAGCAGAAGAAGAAAGAAATAAAAATTATTCCCAAGTAGCAAGTCTGAAAAATGGCAAATCTAGAATTATTAAAGAAATATGTGAAAACAATCAACTAAAGCAGATGGAGACTAGTCTCAAAGGGAATAAAGAAGGAGCAGCAATGAGAGAAAATGAACCTGAGGGAGTCAGAGCTGACAATGAGGTTACTTCTCAGAGAATGGAGACAGAGATAGCAACTGAGCATTTGGAAAACCATGATAAAAGTGTAAAGCAAGCATTTTCTTTGTGCCTTGGAATGCCCAGATCAAGTGTGCAAGAACTTGAAACTTTACTTCCGGAATGTTCATTAGGTATTAATCTAAATAGAAATGGAAGCAAACCCAAGGACATACTATCTTCCCGAGTATACCTGCCCAAACCTTTCAAGCAAACAATGACAAAGCCAAAACAATGGCAGACATTCAAGACATTTTGCCCTCATCATAGAGAAGACCCAAAGCTAAGCCATGTACATAAAGATATAACAGGAATGCCAAAGAAGCCAATTCTAAGACCCATTTATGTGGAATCTGAGGAACAGCAAACAGGTGGCCAAGAAGAGCAGCCCACTGGAATAAAAACAACACCCCTCCGGACAACTGGGAGTAAACCAGATCTTGAATTTGACCCCACCACCAGTCATACTGGTAAGAATACAAGATTTTCAATTTTGGTATGCCTTTCACAGTCCTTGTTAGAGTTATGTCTCCTTAATTTGGGGGTGGTATGATGTGGTGCAAAGAGTACTTCTAGAAGTCTAGAAACCTCAGTTCTGAACTTGGTTCTGTGGCTAACCAGTTGTAGAACTTTTGTCGTATCAAATATTCATGTTAGATCTCAATTTTCTAACCTGCAAAGTGAGGTGGTTGGCCTAGTTGATCTCTAAGGTCCTTTCCATGTCTAATATTCTGTGATTCTAAATGATGGTGGTATAAATATGTTTGATAACAGGGTCGGTCATACAGTTACTCTCCAAAGTGTACTTGTTCTCTTTTTGTGGCAGCAGGTAATAATGAAGACCTACCACCTGTCCCCCAAATAGCCATTTACAAGTGGTCACATCTTGCTCACTATAACTGAAATATTTCCTCATTTTAACTGAACAAAGGCAACATGTCTCTGAGGTCTTCCAGTTGCTATAAAGCTTTGTGATTTTTTTTTATATTTCCTTTTCTTCCCCTTAAACATTTCCAGCAGTAAAACTACTCCCATGAAGTCACATTGATTTAATTTATTAGTCCTGTGAGGTGGTTGGAATGCAAGAACATCGAATATGAACAGCATTGTAAAGAAAACAAATGAACCACAAAGCTTGCAATTACCTTCATGCTATTCATCATGTCCATTTGGGAAGTGTTGACCAAAGGGCTTAATTGTTACTAACAGGTATGATTTATTTGAAACAAAAGAATTTAAACAAGGATGCAGCCCACTCAGTTGATGCTATAAAAATGAAAATAGATTGAGTAGGTTTCTTATATTTGATGAAAAAGCTTCAGGTCAGAGCACTACCTTGTTTGTTGAGATATATTCTAGACCATCTAATGGTGATTCTTACTTGTTAGTTAGACAAGGCCAGTGCACACAGGACAAGATGTACTCCATCAATGGTAGCTCATAATACAAACATAGTTGTGATCTCCCATGTGTAAGATCTTATACAGTATTCATCATTTAGAAAATAGTTTAGGAGAAATTTAACTCCAAAGATCTGTGATTTCATTCATGTGAACACTCTTTCCCCTGTTGTAGATTGGATAACATCATAAGATCATAGATTTAAGCTGGAAGAGACCTTAAAGTCTGAGTCCAACCTGTTCATTTTATAGATGAGGAAATTGAGGCATAGAGAGATTAAGTGATTTGCTTAGGGTCCCACAGCTAGTAGGTGTCTGAGGCCGGGTTTGTACTCAAATCCTCATGACTTTAGATCCATTACTCTACCTACTACACCATACTGACTCTCATTGTAATCCCTGTATGCTATACTTAGTCTTCACTATTCATTCGTTGAAGTCCTTCCTCTCATCTCCACCCATGACCAATTCACCAGTCAGTCAGTCAACAAGCATTTTACAGTCAGTAGATGGACTTTTGGTGATTACCTGTATAATATATTGATTCTAGGCTCTAAGTAATAAAGTTGTTCTATTTCTACCTCTGTATGTATATATGCCAAAAATTACCCATTGTTGTAGCTGAGAAAACATTGGATAGACATAGTCTAACAGTCTAATTCTATAGTACACATTTTATACTATAGCTAATTATCAATTCTGTACTTGAAGTCCTGACAGCTTGGTGAAACCATCATACTCTTCTTCTTCTTTGTGAATCCAGAATTTCCTTCACATCATGGGGAAGTGTTGAACTTGTACTTTATTAGTATAAGATACTAAGTAATACCTTCAGAAAAACCCTGACAAAATATAGCTTACCATGTAAGACATTTTGGAATCTGATTATCTGAAAATGAAATTTAACAATTAAAACTATTTTGTATATATCAGAAAAAAAATAATATCCTCTCCTATTTTTTTCAGTAGATTTCCCCAACTATCATCCTCTCCCTCTTTCTCTCTCTCCTTCCCTCCCTTGTCTCCTTTCATTTTTAGTCTCTCCTTGGTAGTTTTGCAGAAGTTGCAGATGACACACGAAAGCTAGGATCATTTCTAGCTTCTTACAAATATGGCCAACTCTCCCTGATCCTTATAAACCTTAGATCTCTCCCTCCCTACTAGCTGTTGTTCCTCCTTTCTCAGCCTAACTCTTTGAGGCCATTTACACTTTGTGTCTCCTCTTTCTCGTCTGTCACTCTCTTAACAGTCATCAATGTGACCTCCAACCTTATCACTCAAGGGAAACTATTCTCTCCAAAGTTCTCAGGGCCCTCTTAATTGCCAAATCTATTGACCTCTTATTAGTACTTAACCTTCTTGACCTCTCTGTAGCATTTGAAGTTGTTGACCATGCTCTCCTAGATACTATCACCCCTCTAGGTTTTCATGACACTGCTTTCTCCTAGTTTTCCTTCTGCCTGCCTGATCCTTCTTTTCACTGGTTTATCATCCATCTTAAGCCCAATAACTCTGAGTGTACCTGAAGGCACTGTCCTGGGCTTTCTTCTCTTTACTTTTCCTCTACACTCTGTCACTTGGTGATCTCACTTGCTCCTATGGGTTTCATTATCATCTCTATATAGATGACTCCCAAATCTATAGTTGCTCTACTAAGCTCCAGTCCTATACCATGAACCAAGTTTTAGACATTTCAAACTGAATGTTCTATAGGCATCTCTAATTCAACATATTCAAAACATAACTCATTTTCTAATCCACCTCCTATTCCCACCCTTCTCCTGAACTTCTCTATTTATGCTGAGGGCAGTACCATTCTTCTAGCACCCTAGTTTATCTGCTTTCCTATATACCATAAATCTAAACTTGTAATTCTATCTCCTCAACATCTCTCAGATAATTTACCTTCTTTTAACTCCCACAGCCACTACCTTAGTTCAGGCCCTTATCACGTCTTGCCAACTTATTCTATCCTCTTCAAGTGTCCCTTGCTGATTACATAACTAACAAAATGACTTTTCTGAAGCATAGGTCTGACAACATTACCCTCTCCACTCAATAAATTATATTCACTCTCTATCACCATGAGAATCAAGTACAGACTTCTTTGTTTGTCATTTATTACCCTTCAAAATTTGACCCCTTCCTACTTTTCCAATACAGTTATCCCTTCCACATCACTGGAGTTAGGGATATAGTACCTCCATCATCTGGTAAATTCACATAAAATTTTTTGGCCCTCCCTTCTGAATTATTAGTCTGGATTATTATGGTATTAAAAGATAAATTATATTGATATTATGCAATACTCTATGTATATTTTATGCATTTCTGAGTTTCTACACTTTTTCTGTGTTGTCTGCTGGCTTCTGTGTGTTGTCTGCAACTTCTGCAAAGCTACCAAAAAATCTCCATTTAATTTTTTATGCCAATCTGTGATAGATTGAAAATGTGGTGAGGAAAGTCATGAAGTCATGATGTGGAAGAGATGACTGTAGTTACACATTACTAATCTCCCTGGTCTCTATAGTCTAGCCATACTGGCCAACTATCTCTTCTTCACACATGATGCTCTTTTTTTTGTCCCTAATTTTCTTCAAAGCACAGCTCAGCTGCATCCTCCTAAATAAGGCTTTTCTTGATTTGTACACCACCCTCCCCCTCCCTCCAGTTACTGGGATTCTCTTCCTTTTGAAATTATTTTCCATGTACTTTACTTACTTGTACATGTTTTATCTTTCCAGGATAATATAGCTCCTTGAGAGCAAATACTATTTTATTTTTGTCTGTATATCACTAGAACCTTGCATGGTTTCTTAAATAGTGTTTAATTGGTGTTTACTACGTTGAATGAATAATGGGCATAAATAGCTTGCCTATTACAGCACATTATAAATGATGAATTGTATGTACAAAGCAATATAGAATACACTATCAGCTAGGTAGTACAGTTGGCTAGAGGGCTGGGCCAGGAGTCAGAATAACCACAGTTCAAATCTTCCCTCTGATACTTACCAGATATACGATCATGGGCAGCTAGGTGGTTCAGTGGATAGAGCCCTGGCCCTGGAGTCGGGAGGACCTGAGTTAAAATCTAGCCTCAGACACTAATTATCCATGTGCCCCTGGGTAATTCATTTAACCTTGTTTGCCTCAGTTCCTCATCTGTAAAAAGAGCTAGAGAAGGAAATGGCAAATCACTTCAGAATCTTTGCTAAGTAAATCTCAAATGGAGTCGTGGACATGACTGAAACAAATCAACAACAATGAATGATCCTGGGCAAGTTAGTTAATTTCTGTCTGCCTTAATTTTCTCAACTGAAAAATAGGGATAATAATAGCACTTGTCTCTCAGGTTTACTGTGAGGATCAAAGGAGATAATGTTTGTAAAGTGCTTAGTATAGCATACATAGTAGGTGCTTAATACATACTTTTCTAGGGGCAGCTAGGTGGAGAGAGCACAGGCCCTGGAGTCAGGAGGACCTGAGTTCAAATCTGGCCTCAGACACTTGACACTTACTAGTTGTGTGACCTTGGACGAGTCCCTTAATCCCATTGCCTACAAAAAAAATAACATTTCATTTCCTGCCATCAAAGAAAATGTATGACTTGAAAAGGACATAGGTAATTCATGTAGTAAGGACAAGGACAATTTTAATGTTAGATTTGTACTCATGTAATGTCAAGAGATCTAGAGGGAGAGATTCAGAATGTCGAGGAAATCACCTATGGTAGATTTATTAAAGGGTAAGGACAGGTTGAGAAAGCATGGACAGGTTACAGCTTGCAGTATTTGGAGAGACTACCGATATTAATGGGATCACAGATATATCAAAATAAAGACTGAAGCATTTACGAAATGTATGCTTATATTTTTAAAGAGTTCTTGACTAGTAAATATTGGCTGTATCATTGTTAGCTACATGATCATGGACGATATATTTAACATATTTGGGCCTTGTTTTTCCCATCTGCAAAATCAGGTCGTTGGACAAGATTAGCTCTAGAGACCTAGAGGAGGCCAACCAAGATAGAGAATCATCTACAGATTATGTCACATGAGGATCATTTGAAGGAAATGGGGATGTTTGGCCTGGAAAAGAGAAGACTTAAGAGGAATACAATAGTTATCTTTAAATATTCCACTAAGTTGTGGAAAAGGGATTGGATCTTCTTTTTGACCCTAGTAGGCAGAACTAGGAGAAATAGGTACAAGCTCCCAAGAGACAAATTTCAGCCTAGTGCAAAGAAAAATTTGCTCCTCATTAGGGCTCGCAAAGAATGGAATGGATTGTCTTTGGCAGTTTCTTTTTTCTTTTTTTAAATTTAATTTTTTTCTTTTTAATTTGTGAAATAAAACAAGCATTTCAATAACAAAGTAGAATAAAAAGATTGCATATGAAACTGCAAATCTATTATGTACAATAAATATATAATAAAGTTATCATGTAAATTTCTTTTTCTCTTCTTTTTCCTTCCTTCCCCCCAACCCCCACCCTAGAGATGACTACTTAGACACAAATATGTATATATATGTAAAATCATTCTATATATTGGAGGTTTCTTTAGTAGAGGCTTTCAGTCAAAGGCTAGCTGACTATTTGTTATGTATACTGTAGAAGGATTTTTTTTTTGTTCAGCTATGGTTTGAATTAGGTGGCTCAGATTATGTGATTCTGATTTTGAAATCATTTTGGTTTTACAATTCTTATTTATAGCATATTTATTAACAATTATTCTCACGGTACTGCTTTATTTACATTTATTATTTTAAAATGAATTATACTCTATTTTTTATTTTATAGTATTTCCTTCTTGAAATCATGTTAATTAGCCTACTTAAAAATTCATAAAAAGATGTATTCATGCCTTCTGTATTTATATCGAAATTGTTTCTGAAATTAGCCTCTTATTCCCCCACCCAATGAGTTTTTCCACAAAACACAGAAGAGAAAAAAAATTAAGCCAAACTAGTCAACACAATGACTACATTTGATAAGTTATGCAACATTTTGTACTCATAGTTTCTCACTTTTAAAATTTAAAGTGGGAAGTGCATTTCTTCATTTTTTTTTCCAGGGCCAAGATTGGTTCTTATAACCACACAGAATTCAGTTTTGTTTTATTGTAGTCAGTTATGTGGCCAGTGGATAGAATGTTGGGCCTGAAGTCAGGAAGACTCATGTTCCTTAGTTCAAATCTAGCCTGAGAATCTTACTAGCTGTGTGACCCTGAGCAAGTTACTTAATTTTGTTTGCCTCGATTTCCTCATCTGCAAAATGAACTGGAGAAGGAAATGGCAAACTACTCCAGTATCTTTGCAAGAAAACCCCAAATGGGGTCATGAAGAGTAGGACACGACTGAACAAGAAGAATAACAAAGTCATCGTGTATATCATTTTCCTAGTTCTGCTTACTTCACTCTTCATTAATTTTTGCAAGTCATGAGATCATAGATTAAGTTCAACTTCCTCATTTTATAGATGAGGAAACTGAGGCATAGAGAGGCTAAAAAACTTGTTCAAGGTCATTCATGTAATAAATAGCAGATCTTGGTCTTATCTTGCTTTTCTAAATTCTTCGTGCTCGTTATTTTTTATAATAATAAAATCCCATTACATTAATTTGGTGGGCTAATTAGATGGGCACCTATTTTATTTACAGTTTTTTGTTACCATGGAAAGTACTTCAATTAATATTTTTCTTTTGACCTCCTTGGGAATAGAGATGTAGCAGCAGGATTTCTGGGTCAAAGGATATTGACATTATAATAAGGCTTTGTCTTTTTTTCACTCCATCTTTCTGGTTCTGTCTCTCTGAACTTTGTAAATCAAATGCTAAACTCATTTTCTTTCCCTTTTTTTTATTCTATTTTTTTCAAGTGATTGCCTCAACTGGCTTTCTTTTTTCAAAGGTCCATTTTTTTCCCCCAAAGATGGTTTTCAGGTATACTATTTTGGGGAAGCATCTTGAAGTCGTTTACTGTTTTGTGATATTCTGTTGAGTTCTGTATTACAACTTGGACTATTTGAATTGAAATTCTTTAACAGCCCAAGGTCTTGAAAAGTTTACTATTTTGGAATTTTAGGTTTGAAAGTTAACCATCCCATACCTTGGAGTTTCAACCGTGAAGTTTTTCTTTGGTAGCAATTTGTGGATTCAATTAATCAATACTTTGTCATCTGTATTAAAAAGCCCTAGGTTGTTTTCTTGTATTGCTTCCTATAGTATGATGTTCAAATTTTAAAATTTATCATATTTTTATCTTTTAGTTCTGTGCATCCTGTCTTCTTGGTCAATTGCTTTGGCTGATAAGGAATTTTAAAAAATTGTTGTCTTTTGCTTCTCTTGTACCATTTTTTCTTCCACTTCAATATTTAAAATTCTTAGAGCCTTTGGTGCTTAGGAGACCTTTGTAATTATGTTTATAAGTTCTTACTTTGTTGTTTGTATTCATTAATTCAGCTTTGAGATATCTGATTACTGATCTAATATCCATCTTACTATATTTTTAAAGTATTATTTCTTTTTTGAACTATTCAGCAGTTTTATGCTATTATTTCTTTACCTCTGTAGAACCCCCCTTTTCAGTTTTTGGTTCATTTTCCATCACAGTATTATACTTATTCAATGCTGTTTTGAATTTTTACTCATTTTGTACTTTGAAAAAAATCTTACTGTTAACTTGCCTGAATATTAGGCTTATATTTGACTTTTTTTCTTTTCTCTTGGGATTTTTATTTTCAGTCTTTTTCTTATACTCTTAGCAGCTTATTTCTAGTTTTCCTCCCCATTTTTGATCCCTCTTCCTCCCACTGCTCTTGCATGCACTTTTTCTCTTTATATATCCCCAAGGCTATGTGCTTAGCCTTATAGACTTGAAGGGTGTGGGGGTTCAGTTGGTTCCCTGCCCAGATTAAATTCCATGGGTAAGGAATGAATAAAGGTAGGTTTGTAGGTCCCTTTTCCTTGATCGTGGAAGCTCCTTCCGAGATAGCTTTGGGCGACCATGTCTTTGGTCCCCGCTCCCCCAGTTATACACCCTTTCCTTCACTGGTCTGTACAGAATCAATGTTTCCTGCTTCATGTGGGATAGGAAGATGTTCAGATAGAGTCATTGCTATGAAGGAACTGGACAAGGATGCCCAGCGCAAGAAACCAGGGAAATAAGACTGTGAGGTTGTTTGCACTGGCTATGCCTGGTGCACAGGCTAAACTGGGGTTGTAGAAAGTGAATCAGACCTTTAAGTAATTCATTTCTCGGATATTTAGTCAAAAGGCTTTTATGTGGGATAGTATTTCTGATCTTAAGAATTCAGCCTTAAATGCTATAAATTTGGCATTCATTTCTTTCTTTTGAGCTTTTTTGGTGGTGGCCGGTATTATCCAGTAAATAAATATTTCTCCTTGAAATCATTTTCCTGTTTAAAGCACTTTTGATATCATATATGTATAAAGCAGAAGAAGGCTTTGCAGGGTGTAATCTCACTAAAGAAAAAAACAAACAAACCCGACTCCATTCTTAGGCACTTAACAAACTTTTAGTATGCTCTTCTCAGGTCTTGAAGGAAACTCAAAATCTTGTAAAAGATATTCATCATAATAGAGTCACGCAAGGCGTCAAGGTTGTGTATTTATGTAAATTCATTCTCATTTACATAAACAAGGGCATTTGTGTAAGCATCTACATATGGTAATGGTATACACTTATGCAAATAGTGTTAACTCCCAACTAGGCAAAAGTGATAAAAAGCCTCTTAGACTGTTCTGAGACAGCATAGTTGGGAAGATGTATGGGGCTGTGGGGGGCAAGAAGTAAGGCCTCTGATTATAGGGAAATGAAATAATGAATCCACACTCAATAGCTATCTTCTGAATGTCTGAGAATATAACAGTCCTAATGACTACATTTATGTTGCTCTCAGATCCCTCATTCTTCACAGTAAAGTTATTCATAGGCAAAATCTTTTATCTCTCAATAATTTGAACTCATTTTTTTTAATAGGTGACACCAAGGATCATGAAATCAGCAACCCTAGATTTCACATCCCACTTCCCTTGTTCTCCAGAGTGGAACACATTAAACAAGAGATGGCCAGAGACAATATACATTTTGTTCGATTTGAAGCAACAGACTTACATGGAGTGTCCAGGTCCAAGAGCATTCCAGCTCGTTTTTTTCCAGTAAGTTTAATGTTAAAGTTATAATTTTATGTAACTATGACCATTAGTAGGTAAATTACAATTCTATTTTTTTTGCAAGCAATTACAAGCAATTCAAGCTTGAATTCAAGCATTCACTCAGTTTTTCTCCTTAGCCTTTTCCAAAGCTCACAAATGTTTCCCCAGGATCTAAATATATCCCTTCAATTTAGAATGCCTCTTCTTCAGCCTGGCAGAAGTACAACATAAATTAGGATGGGAATTTTAGTTCTTTTGCCTTGAATAATTTCTCTCTACAGAATTATCTTTCCTAGCTCACCACAGTCATGAAGATTATGTTTTATTTGACATGAGTAAATTACAAGAGGAGACCCAAGAGCAAATATCAAAAGAAACAAGAATGATGAGATAAATTTTTTGAAAAATAAGAGTATCCCCTTATAGCTACTAATTATGATTAGAAAATGTATTAGTTTCTGGATGGTATTAAAATATTTGGAGACATTAGATTCTAAGAAACAAATATTTGTACATTCTCTCTACCCCACCACCCCAAAATTATGTTGAGATTAAGTTGGAATATGGTTTCTGCCATATCCTTTTGATTTTGCTGAAGGAATAACAATGTTAATCAGACAACTGAACAAACCCTCTTCCTCCTTCCCACCCCTCAACTATATTATGCACTAATTTCTGAGCAAGAATAGGCGTTAAATATTTCTGAGCTCAAATTAGTCTTTTATTTCTTATCTTGTAGGATATCACTATAATGTATAATTGTTGTTTGTATAAAGAATCTGATGGGGGGCTAATGCAAAAGAGATTATAACAAATTTATTGTTAATTGTTGATAAAGTATCTTCCATAAAGCCTAGTGCATCTATTGTCAAATCTGAATTCAAATCCAGCTCTGCCACTTAATACCTGTGTGAACCTTGAAGCAAGTCATTCACTCTCTTTGGTTCTCACTTTTCTCATTTATAAAATAAAAAGCTTGTACCAGATGATTTCTAAGGTACTTTCCAGCTCTAAATGTATACTTCTATGATCCCATGATCTCACTGCTGTGTGTTCTCAGGGATGTGCTTGTAAATGTTGAACAACTCTACCTCTCTGAAAATAATGTTCACACAGTGCACTGTTAAGTGTAATCTCATTATTTAATCTGCATTTTCTCCATTACATTCTTCAATTTAGATAGTCAACAACATAATAAATCAACCCCTCATTTGTTGTATTCTGAGGTGAAAATTTAACAGTCATCTACAATCCAAGTTGGCTCCAACAAATCCTTGTTTATTGCTGAAGTGGAAGATAAGCTCTGGCAGGTCCTACTTAATGAGAAATGTCTTGCGACTTTTGCACAGTCTGTTGTCTGAGAAGTATTCTCACTGAATTTGGAGAGGCATACTGCCAGAAGGCTAGCCACAGGGTGATTTTTCAGTGGGGGGGCACAGCATTGCATGAATAATGCTAAGATATGGTGGCACGGTGGGTACAGTGTCAAGTCTGGAGTCAGGAAGATTTATCTTCATGAGTTCAAATCCGACCTCAGATACTTACTAGCTATGTGATCCTAGGCAAATCACTTAATGGTGTTTGCCTCAGTATCCTCATCCGTAAAATGAGCTAGAAGAGGAAATGGCAAACCACTCCAGTATCTTTGCCAAGAAGACCCCAGATAGGGTCACATAGAGTCAGACATAACTCAAATGACTGAATAACAACAACAACAAAACTAAGATTTGAAGGGGTTATATATGATCTGCCTTGATAAAGTGAGTACCTACACACAAGAATACCTTTTATTTTAATAGAGAACTGCTGTTGTTTTAAAAGAAATTAAGTTACGTAGGGTAAGAATGTAGCCTGAACAAGGCTGGTGGCAATAAGACTACTTATAAGGAGATGGGTATGAGATGTAGTATGCCTATGAAATTACAGGTCCAAATCCTATCCCTATTTTACAATTAGCCTATACTTGTCAAGTGCCGAATCAAAGGTGGGCTAAGTATAGAGGTGCTAATAAAGCAACAAGAGTATTTCATATATGACAGTCCATAGATCGTATATGATAGTCCATCTATGCAGATAGACTTGCAAATGATCAGCCCTAATCAAATTTAGTGAAACATTAAGGGTAATTCAAATCCAATGGAGATGTCAATATTATTTCAGTCTGGTTGGAATGTTGAGATAAAATAAATGAAATCATACATGCTATTAAAAGGTACTTTCAAAACATTCATGCTTTGAGCCCTGCCTTTGAGCCCTTAAAAAAGACAAGGGAAATAGTTCCTAATTAGAAATGTTGCTGATTTTTTAAAAAAAATCTTTTTTATGTGAAGCCAGTGGAAAAAATATTACCAATGGTTTTGAAAAGATGAAAATTGTAGGATCCATAGATACAAAGCTGAAAGGGACCTCAAGGCCATCTAATCCAACTTTATCATTTTAGAGATGAGCAAACTGATGCTGTGAGATGAAATAACTTGTACAGGGTTACAGGTAGTAAGTGGTAGATGCGGGACTAGAACCCAATTTTCTTGATTCTAAAATTACTTTTATAATATTTAGATGAACTAGGATGGGGACTAAGGCTTGAATTTATAAAGACTCATTTTAACTTTGGGGTGTGTGTGTGTGTGTGTGTGTGTGTGTGTGTGTGTGTGTAAACCATGGTAATAAATTTTTTAAAATCTAGAATGTAATAATGTACAAATTTGTTAGCTTTTATATTATGTTAGCAAACTTCTCTCATAACTCTTTCTTGTTCAGCTTCCAAGTTTCTAATCCCAACTGCTCTATAACATTCCCTCTTATTTAGGAAAAAGCAATCCATGGAATTTCCATGCCCAGAGGTTATCTTGAGCTGACCCTGAATCCTAAAGACAGTGAAGTGGATCATCTAAATGTAGCCAGTTTTAATAGTGACATCATCCTGATCCCAGAGTTATCGACCTTTAGACCTCTGCCATGGGTTGAAAGAACAGCCAGAGTGATATGCGATCCCTTTACCATAATGGGCAACCCTCTATTGACTTCTCCCAGGCACATTGCCAAACGACAGCTGAGTCATCTGCGGGACAGTGGTTTTTCTCTGCATTCTGCCTTCACCTATGAATTCTGCATTTATGGTGTTGCTGAAGTCATAGATTCAAAGACAATATCCTTTCCCATGGGAATGTTACTAAGCAGTCATGACCAGCTCTTCATTCAGGAGCTTGTTGAAGGAATGTATCACATAGGCGTCAATATCGAGAGCTTCTCTTCTTCCATTGGGCCTGGTCAGATGGAAGTGACTTTTTGGCCAGAGTTTGGCATTACTTCAGCGGATAATGCCTTCACCTTCAGGACAGGTAGCAAAGAAGTGGCAAAGAAGCATAATTATCTAGCCAGCTTTTTCACTGAGACAGGATTTTACAATTCAGGAATTCTGACTCATAGTCTATGGGACACCAGTGGGAGGAAAAACTTGTTTTCCACTGGTTGCAGGGTACAGCAACTCACAGACATTGGGAAAAAGTGGTTATCAGGGCTCTTAAAGCACTCTGCTGCTCTCAGCTGCCTAATGGCACCCGCTGTCAGCTGCAGAAAGCGCTATTCTGTAGAATATAAAGAACCAAAGGAATATGTGGCCCCAACATGGGGGTATAATGATAATAGCTGTTCTTATAATATCAAGTGTCATGGTGAGAAAGGTACTCAAATAGAAAACAAACTGGGTTCAGCCACAGCAAACCCTTATCTTGTACTTGCTGCTACCATTGCTGCCGGTTTGGATGGAATACAAAGTGGGAATAGTTTCTTGGATGGTCCTGATGACAGTGAAAATTTTGTTCAAATACAACCTTCAGAAATCCCTCTAAAACTGGAAGATGCACTAGTGGCCCTTGAAGAAGATAAATGTTTGCGGGAGGCTCTGGGAGATACCTTTATCCATTATTTTGTTGCCATGAAGCAGTATGAGTTGGAAAATGAAGAAACTGAGTCAGAAAGAAATAAATTCCTAGAATATTTTATTTAGAAGACACTTAATTTCTCCCTTCTTCCAAATATATCATGACTGCATAAATACCTGAAGATTCAATAATTCAATTCAGTGAATGTTTATTAAAAATAACTGATATTTATGAGGTTTTATGCTAGGTCTGAGATAATCAGAGACACAACAAAAAATGTTTTCAAATGCAATGTTTTCAAAGAATACAGCTCCTAATGGGAGGAGGTGGTGTTTTGAAGGTACAATATGTGGACAAATAAGTAAAAATTGTTATATATATAGTCATTGCAAGAGGGAGAGAATACTAACATTTGCTGTAGGGGTGAGGGATGGAGTCCAGAAAAAGGCCTTGTTGCACTCTGGTTAAGTTACTAAAGCTCCCTGGGTGAAAGTTTTCTCATCCATAAGATGAGGGAGGTGGGGCTGGATCACATACCTCTTCTACCTCTAAATCTATGATCATAGCATCCTATAATCTCTCACAAATCAATGGCAGAAAATTGGTGACCAATAGCAAAAAAAAAAAAGTCCAAATACTTTTCGTTTTCCTCCATTATGGTTGCTGTAGGTGTGTTGTAGAAGGGATTAACACATCAGAGAGAACTTGGACAGGATGACCTCTGATGTCCCTCCCAGCTCTAGGAGTCTATAATTTTCTGATCAGTAACTTCTTAAATATGACATTATTTGATTTTATACAGACTGAAATGAATGGTATGTTTGGTTAGAAAAAAAGGCAAAAAACCCTTTAATAACAAACATACTGAAAATACAAGATAAAGTTAAAGGGAAGAGGATTAAATTCTAGGAGATAAGTTTACATACTTCCCTTGTGTTGTCAGAAAGGCAAAAATATTGATTGATTGTTGCTTAGGTATTGAACTCTATACTAAACACTTAACTGAGAGGCATAGCTTAATCTTCTAAAGGTCTAAATACAGTACACACATACATGAAAAGACAAGAACATTCAATAAACAACACATAGGGAAGTAAACATTAACTCACAAATGTATCATATGTATGTGTGTATATATACATACATATACATACATACACATACATATGTATATATATTCTCAATTGCTTGACATAGAGGAAGAGAGAGAATGGAAATGAGAAAGTCCAGGTAAATCTAGAAGAGCCTCATGTTTTGGACCACCATTTTTTAAACCAAATAACAGCTATCTCAGAATATCATAAAATTTCAAAATTCAAAAATACAATGAATCAAGAGGGAAAAAAAGTATCTTGAGTTTATCACTTACTCTTTGAAACAGAATCCATTTTAAATTCATGGAAGTACAGAACTTTAAAAGTGAAAGGTAACTTAGAAATTATGCACTGGAATGTAAGTTTCTTTGAGGAAATGGTTATATCGATTAATGAATGAAAAGCATTTGTTAAATTCTTACAATGTGCCAAAAATTAGGCTAAGCCCAGAGGATACAAAAAAGAAAAAGTGATACAGCCTTTTTTCTCATGGAGCTGACACTCTAATTGAGGGAAATAACACCAAAGAAAATACAGTTGTAGGCTAGATGGAAAGGCCTGTGAGTCCTGATGATATGTTAGTGGGGCCAATGACAAGGTCCTAATAGCTAGTCACTAGGTCAGATGACAATGCCTGGGTTTGGAGTATATACAGGCATAGCAGATGATAATGCTTGGTGATTCTCTGTCTTGTGGAAAGACATAGAGTTGGTGACTCCATTTGAGCATCCTTCATCAGGGGAAGTGGCTAGATGGGAAGGTAAGGGTACATACTTGTAGCGAGTCTTCCCTAAGATTTTGTTCTGAGTCATCTGAGAGCAAAGAGAGAAGGTAAAGGAAGAAGGCAAATGAGGGAGGGCACCTCCAGTTGTAGTAGGTGAATGAATTAAAAAGCATTTATTAAGAACTTATTATACACCAGATACGGTGAGAAATAGGAGTGTGTCTGTATAATATTTTTTACTTCACATTCCCAGTGCCTTGTCTATGGTCAGCTCTTAATGAATATCTGTTGAATGAATCGATGAATCTAATCAAACCCTTGACGGACAGATGAGGAAACTGAAACCCAGAGAGCTTGTGTATTTCTTTGTGAAAATGGACACAGACTGAGAACAACACATAGAATATTGTATATATCATGTTCATATTATGCTAAAAACCTTATTTTCATTTTCTGCTCTCCTGTAAGTTGCAACAGTTCATTTTCAGTGCCTGTGTTGCTATTTGGAAATAAAAAACCTCTTCTACTGGCATCTGAGAAATGATGCATGTGTTTCTGTTCTTGTAGGACCACACCCATCCCTTTGCTAATGTTTTAAGGGTCACTTGTTACAAGCCAAAGCAGAGGAATAGCAATCTCTTTTCAATATCATAGTGAAAGGTGACTAAGATGGATGAGTTGATATCAAACACAATTTTTAATTTCACCAGCTTTTTCACTGGAGGTCTAAATCAAATAGATAAATGAATGGATGAATGAATAAATAAAAGAGATTTCATGGTTTCACAATTACTTTCTTAGGCACAAAATAGTTGGCTTTATTCCTTCTGATTCAATGGATTCCAATGAGCACCAGTAATGAAAAACTTTACCAGCTCCAAACTCTCACCAGCTGTGGGACCCTGGGTCCCTGGGTCCCTGGGTCTCTTCTCCCTTTTGAGCCTCAGCTTTCTCATCTGTAAAATGGAAATGTTAATATTTCTATTACCTATCACATAACATTGTTGTGGGGAAAGTGCTTGTAAACTTTAAAGCATTCAGAAATATGAACCTTCATTGTTATCCAAATTGGCAAATTTATCCTCATATGAATATTTATGTCGCTCCTACATCAGACATAACTGTGTCATGAAGGACTTAGGTTTCCTTTTTATTTAATATTTTATTTTTCACCCAATTACATGTTAAAACGATTTAAAAACTTTTTATTTTTAGTCTGAGTTCCAAATTCTATGCCTCCTTCCTGCCCTCTCCTCCCCCTCTCTGAGATGGTAAGCAACCCAATATAGTTTATACATGTACAATCATGTAGAACATTTCCATATTAGTCATTTTGTATAAGAATAAGAATAAGAAAGAAAGAGAGGAAAAAAGAAAAAAGAAAGTGAAAAATAGCATGATTCAGTCTCTATTCAGACAGTATTAGTTCTTCCTCTCGAGGCAGATAGTATGCTTTATCATTAAGTACCTATGTTTCCTTCTCCTGGCTCCATCCGCAAAGTTCTTTCCCTGGATGGCCTAGTAGAGTGGTACCAACTTCCCAACTCCTAAGCACATTAGTCAGAAGAAATTTTGGTAAAAGAAGTGAAAAGAGTAACATTGGCTGTTGTACATTAGACAGATTCCAATAACCTGAAGTCCTATTTAAGGGTGACTATGGTTTACTTTTAGCACTGGAAATATTGTTAATGAGGTTAGGGAGAGACCTCAGATATTCTCCCTCCTGATTTGGCCAGCGATTACAGCATCAGCTCTGGAAAGCTGAGTAGGTAGCTAATGACCAGAGAGCATCTTAGAGGTCAGCTAGTCCAACCCCGACATTTAACAAATGTGGCAATTGAGCATTAGAGAAATAAAGTGACTTACCCAAGGTGCCACAACTAGTGAATTGCCAAGCTAGGCCTATGCATATTTTCATTGATGTGGGTGTTTTTCATGAGCCTGCTGGTTTTTGCAAACTATTTGGAGGGCTGTTTTATGGCTCGAAAATTATCTTTTATGAATCTCTTTTCGGAAATTGCTTTCTTATTTTGCTTTCCTCTAATTGTTCTAATCAAAGCTTAAGGGGAAATGTGATTACTGAATTTAGAGTTGCTTATTAAATGAGTACATACACTATGTGTAAATTTAAAAAATATGACGACTTGAAACCAGGAATTAAAACATTAGTACCACAGTAAGGGGTGTCTATTTTCAAAGACATTTTATTATACCAAATCTCATTTGACTGTGTCTGAAACCACTATATAATAACAGCCAAGTTTGAAATGATGATTTGAATGAAATGGAAGATTTAAGCACTTTAATATGAATACAAATTGAAAGCACACTTTGAAGTCTGCACTTATCAGCAGCACAGCCCACCCCCTGACATCTCTCCAGTCACTTGTTTGATGAAACTGACTTACAAAGATGTTTACAATGTAGTGTGGAATTATTAAGTGAGGGAATACATTTTCTTTTGGGTTGCCTATTAAAAATGTTGGAAATTGTGTTTCCAGTTATACAAGATGTGTATGCACATGGTAGAGATATAATTCAACATTAGCATGTACAAAGAGAATCATTATAAAAAATGATCTTACCCCCAAACATCTTCCCAAACAACATGCCACAGAGCCTGAAATCCCCAGGATTAGGGCCAGTCTCCAAATTGAAGGCATTGTGTCTCCAGAAACCCCCTGCCAAAAAATAAATGTGTTATTTGGGAAGAGTAAAGATATTGAGTCATTTGCATAGATTAATATTTCAGATGTGACCTTAGAAAACAAAGAGTAAGGGACTAGGACATGGGATAGGTAAAATTCTAATAGAAGAAAACAAAGGAATTGGATTAGCTTTGGCCAGGAAGATTGGGGGATAGCAAGAGCAGTATGAGTCTATACAGTCTTGCACTATGCAAAAATGAAGGCAATAATAGAAGTGGTGGTCCTTTAGAAAGTTAAGGAGAAATAGTAAGATAGTCATCTGTATTCTGGGAGGAGTTTCAAAATGCATTTTCAAATAAATAATAGCTGATTTTTAAATGCTACTTCATGGTTTACAAAGTGCTTTACATGAACTATCTCATTTGAGCCTTTCAAGAAAGTTGTAAAGTAGGTAGTGCAGATATTGGTCTTTATTTTAGAATTTTAGCTGGAAGGAACCTTAGCAGCCATCTAGTTTGGCTGGTTTACAGATGAAACAAAGAAAAGTTAAGTGACTTGCACAAGATCACACTGTTTATAAATTACAGAGCTATAATGTAATTATAAGTGAAAAAAACTGTGACGAAGGTACTTCAAAAAGTCAAAGACATGTAAGATTGGGGATTTTATGTAAGACTAAGAAATATGAAAATAATATTTAATTTTTAAAATTAAAATTGTTTAAGCAATATATTGATAAAATATGTATAAATTATGTCCTATTCTGTAAGCATTAGAGATGACCACAAAGCTCTGTAAACATTTATGAAAAAGAAAATATTAAAAGACATATTTGAATACAAACAATAATACTTTCATCATGATGTCAATATTATGATAATGAGATATCAAAATATGATATTATTGTAATTTTAATATAATAAATTTAAATATTTAAAATTTTCTTTCAAAGAAGAATAAGTAATCTCAAGAATCTTAGCAATAATGAGCCCTTAAGAATTGCTAGCTAATTTATAGACATTACTAATATTATAATTTCTTTCTGCCTATGGAACTCTTTAGTACAAATTAGATTCAAATTAAAATCAGCAGGAACTGCACAGGCAAGCCTATAGAAAGAATTTATCTTTATGTTCTGAAAGTTCTTGGTTGCAAACATATTAATAGTTTAATCTTGACTTTGAATTTTTAAATTTTAAATCTGTAAGGTCAGCCTTGGCAACTATATCTAACTATAGCACTAATGAGCCTTGATTTTGTCACCTGTGAAATGAGGATGTTGGACTGTGTAATCTGTAGGATCCTTTCTAGCTCTAATGTGCTGATTCTAATAAACTTAGAAGTGTATGGGAGGATAAACATAGCCATCTTTAGGCAGTTACCTTTTAACTTTGCAAATGCATTCCTACTTTAGTTTTCACCAAGCATAACACTGCAAATCATGCCACCAGTTACATTAAGGTCTCACATCTCTCTCATGAAACCTATTCTAGCACTCTAGGTACAGACTATGACAGCAATTTAGTCACTGAAAAGGCATACCAGGAGTGCCTTTCTATTTGCCTTTGAGGACTTCTATTTCTTTCTTGTTTTACAGGCTTTGTTATGGTTTCAGTCAATATATTGGACTGACCACTAATCAGGAAGGGGCATACTAGATAGAATGCTGACATTGAAGTTGAGAAGACGTGGGTGTACATCCATCTTCTGATATTTAGGAGCCTTTAACACCTCTTTGAGCGTCAGTTTCCTCTGCAAAATGTGAATGAAAATATCTGCAGGGCTTACACCATAGAATTGTTGTGGAATTTGAATGAGATAATGTAGGTGAAGCTCTTTGCAAATGTTAAAACAATACATAAATGCCTGGTATTATAGAAATTGAATTTTTGAAAGATCTATCTGGATATTGCATAAATTTAAATATTAATGTCTTAAAGAGGAATTAATCCATAAGCATTTCAAAAAAATGTGACCTGTATGCTCTTGGGCAGGTCACTTATCTTTGCCTTAGTTTTTGATCTGGTAGTCTTTCATACACAATTGTTAAGTTAATGAATAGTATTTTCACATCCCAACATTGTTCAAGCAAGATGAATTCTTGCAAAATATAATTAGTTAGGAGCACTCTTTATTTCTTCCTTCAAACATAAATAATCTTTTTTCTTTTATTCATTCATTCATTCATTTTTAATGTTCCATTAAAAAAGTTTTTTGGTTTCCAAATTTTCTCCCTCCTTTCTGGTCCTCCCACACCCATTGAGAAGACAAGCAATATGGTGTTAGTTATACATGCGAAGTCTTGCAAATATATATTTCTGTATTAGCTATGTTGCAAAAAAAAAAAACCAAACCTTAAAAGAAGCATGAAACGTAAAGAAAGTGAAAAAAAGTGCTTCAATCTGCACTCAAAGTTCATCAGATCTCTCTCTAGAGGTAGATGACATTTTTTGTCCTGGGTCCTTTGGAATAAACATAAGTAATCTTAAAACAAGTTTCAAATTTAAATGACTTTAGTGTCTTGGGAATATGGAAAACTCTAATGGATAGTCATATATTATACTTAGGGAGTTGCCTAATTAGGTACATTTTAATCAATCAATCAACAAGGATTTATTACATGACTAGTGTATGCCAGGAACTGTGTTAGGTGCTTGTAGAAACAATGATAAAGAATGAAACAATTCCTACATATAAGGAACAGGGAAGGGAAGGAACAAGCATTTATTAAGCACTTACTATGTGCCAGCACTATTGCTAAGCTTTTTATAAATACTATATCATTTGGCCCTCACAACAACCTCAGGAGGCAGGTGGTACTATGTCTTCCATTGAACAATTGAGGAAACTGAGGCAGGCAGAGGTTAAGTGACCAAGGTCACATCCCTATTAAGTGTCTGAAGTGAATTTGAACTCTTATCTTCTTAACTACGGACCCAGATCTTTATTTACTGTGCCACCTGGCTGCCTCAAGAAGACTCCTCAAGGAGTTCACATAATAATGGGGGAGACAAGTATATATAGGAAATATATATCATCCAAATGTAAATATTGTTAATAAATACATAATATGCACATGAAGTAATTAAATACAAGGTAGTTTGTGAGGGAGGGCACCAGATTAAAAGGAAGTCTCTATAAGGCTCTATGAGAGGGTGCATTCCAGGCATGGGAGATGACCAATACAAAGGAACTTACAGATTACTTTATTCAGGCTTCAGAAATATCCTTGGAAGTGGGCTGCTAACATTTAATGATGGCAGGAAAGACTTGATACTTCCTTTGTCTGCTTGTTTTGTGAGTAATATATGACAACGCACTGATTTTTAAAATTCCCAACCAGCTGATATGGATAAGGGGTTAAGGTAAGAGAGAAAGCAAAATCAGGATCTTGTCTAAAACACCTGACACAAAATGGGACGTCAACAACAGATGTTCAGACAAAGCTTCTTCATAGAAAGAAAGTGACATTGACTGAATTTCAGAGGACAACTTTAATAAGTGAAGTTATCATAATCAAAATCTATTTCTCTCTTAAGGAAAGGAAAGGCAGCCTCTTAACTAATCAAGCCACAAATTGAATCTTATAGAGGAGGTAACGATGTTTCGTTGATAAATTATGGATTTTGCTTTATCTCGTATTTTAAGTGATTGTTATTAAATGCTTTAGAACAGAGGCAGACAAAATTTCTAAAGTGAGCTAGAGGGCAGCAATGTACCATTAAACAGGAACTTTTGCTACTGTCTTTGGCAAGCCTCTGTACTTAATCTGAGGACACTCATTCTTAAAATGACTAGATAATAGCCTCCCCCTTCCCCTAACCCCAACCAACCCAAGCTCACAAATTTTTGGCAGAAGGTAGTAGAAACATTCAAAACAGGAATATATTTTCACATGCTTCCCTTGTGATTTAGGATAACAAATATTTAAGAAAAACTCAATTGCAAATACTTTGAGAAGGAGAATAGCTTTGGAAGGAGAGAATGCCACTGATATTAAAAGGAGGTATTCAAAAGCCATGGGAAATATGAAATCCTAGAAATATTACTTATATTATGAGGTAATCTGAAATTAATCCAGATTTTCTGAATTTTGGATGACTGCAATGAATCTTAAATCAGTCTGAAACACCTGGGGCCCAAGGGGAAAAATTTATTATTGAACAATCTATGACAAAGAGTGATCAAAAGCTAGTGTAGCTTTCCTTCTTGTTTTGGAGTGCTGCTGGAATGATTAATTTATGAATAATATATTCAAACTTCCCATGAATCAAATATTCTGTGTTCTGTAGAAATTGTTTCCCAGTTTTGACCATAATGAACCACACATCCAGTTCATTTTCTGGATAAATTTCTAGAAAGGGTGACACCAGTGAGTTCTCAAATTGTGTTCCCTGGCAAGGATTTCACTAAGTATTTTGGAAATTGTATGGAACTTACACTTAAAATCACATGTACATGATCAGCTCTCCCATCTCTCTGGTAGTTTGCCAATTTAAACATTAACTGTGCCAAGTTTTCTTATGGCAAAGAATCATAATGTGCCAACAGCAAAAATAACTGGAGAATCACTGGGTGACACTATGATGACTAAGGATAGGCCAAGTTAAGGAGATCTGCACTTAAAAAATTAGATAACATATAGCACTTCTGTTTTGTCATTTTATGATCTATAGAAATCAGTATCCCTGATCTCCTTCAAAAAACCCAGAAATGATCCAGCTTGTTTGATGATGGTTTACTAATTCCCTCCAGCAACTAAACAGGATGTGAAGAGAATGGGATGTAGCCAGAGATTACCAGAACATTTCTGTTCCTGGTCAAGGACTTAACTAAGCAACTACCCTCTGCAATTAAAGTTTCTGGGGGAGTTTAACAGTCCTTGTTCACAAAAAGATCTGGGGACCAGCAAGGCAATGTTGTGTGGTGCAAAGGGTTCTGGGTCTGGATGGAGTTGGAGGCCCTAGGTTCAGGTCCTGGCTTACTTTGCTGCTTATTGCCTCTGTGACCTTGAGAAATTCACTGAAGTCTCATTTTCTTTCTGAAAAATAAGGGGTATGCAGAAGGGGGATTAGATCTCGACTATGCTTTCTATACCTGATACTATGCTGCAGAGCAACAGGGACTGTTTGTTGAACTTGCTTAATATAGAATCTGTCTCAGTGCCCTGTATGTGACATTTAATATTCTCTTACAGTGACAATAATAGTGAAGATGTTATCAATCTTTGGAGACTTTTTTAGAAAGCTTTTCTTCACCCTTCATATCCCAATCATTTCTCCTAAATGAAGGGGAAAAAAACCCCATTAAGTCCTAGTAAGATAAATGAATAAATGTTAATGAGTCATTAAGTCCACACATTTTAAAAAAAAGTTTTATTTCATGTGATTATATATTTAAATAGCAATAAGACATAAAGTGACCAATTTTTAAAAGCTTACATATATCAGTATGATAATTACATTCGTGGAATAGGTCATGCTGACCAATGTAAGCAGTGAGAAAGACTTTATTTGAGTAGTGAGGATGAGATATTTACTCGCTTTAAAATTTTTCAAATATTTTGTTTTTACAGTCTATTAAAATAATAACTTATTTCCATTGTGCACAAAGAAATGAGAGGTTGCATGATAGAGAGGTGGCTCAATGAGGAGGACTTGGGATTCAAGTCCTGCCTCTCACCCATATTGTCTGTGTGACTCTAGGACAAGTTACTTAACCTCTCACTGTCCCCTGACAATTCTGTAAGATTATAACTGCTCTACTCTGATAGCGTTTCCTTATGGAGAATTCCTTAAGCCAAGGAAATCACATAGCCAGTCTAAAAAAAGGTGCAATAAATAAACTGTAAGCACTTTTGGTATGTGGATATAAATGTGGTTAATCCTGGATTTCTACTTTTGTATTTTTTAAAAATACAATTTTAATGATATCTCTTGTTTTTATATGACCATTTCCCATTGTATCCTTGTTCTACCCTCTTAGAGAGTTGCATTTCCTAATTGAAAAAAAAATCTTAAGGAGAAAAAAAAGCTCAGTGAAATTAGTATATTAAAAAAGTCTGACCTTAATATATATGTAATATTCTATACCTATTGTCCCCTACCTTTGCAAAGAAGGAGGAGGTGTTTTCTTTGAATCCAAGATTGATCATTATAATTTTGCAAGATTCAGTTTTGATCATTTTGTTGTTTTTCTTTTTTTTTACATTGTTGTAGCCATATACATTCTTTTCCTTGTTCCATTTACTTTACTTTGTGTTGGCTCATATGTCTTCCTATGTTTCTTTTATTCATTATTTCTTCCAGCCCAGTAATATTCCACTATATTTGTGCAACACAATTTGTTTAGCCCTTTTCCATTCAATGAGCATGTCTTTGTTTCCAGTTCTTTGCCAGCACAAAAAAGTGATGTTTTGAATATTTTTGTCTGTATGAGGCCTTCTTTTTCTTTTTCTTCTTCTTCTTCTTTTTTTTTTTTTTGCAATTGACTTCCTTGGGGGAATTTCTGGATCAATGCATATGTATATTTTAGCCACATTCTTCACATAATTCCAAATTGCTTTCTGGGATGGTTGGAAAAATTTATAACTTTAGAAATAATACATTAGTGTGCCCATCTTTCTATCAGCTCTCAAACATTGACTAGTCCCATGTTTTGTCATCTTTGCCAATTTGCTGGGTATGAGGTGAGATTTCAGGGTTGTTTTGATTTGCATGTTCACCCACCATTTCATTTCAGCCACCATTTATTAAGTATCTGCTCTGTATGAGTGTAGTAGCTAGCTAGCTTCAGAGTTAGGAAGGTTTGGATACAAGTCAGATCTCTGACACATGATGGTTAAATGACCCAGGGCAAGTCACTTAATCTGAGTGCCTCAGGCAACTCTTAAATACTCTAATTTTCAGAATAGTTGCAGATCTGTACTGGTAGAGAGAATTTCCTCAGTTAAAAGTTTTCTACATCTATGAAGTCTAAGTTATTTTTTTAAATTAAATTTTTAAAAAATAATTAATTCATTTATTTTTAGTTTTCAACATTGAATTTGGTAAGATTTTGAGTTTTAAATTCCCTCTCCCCACCTCTTTTTCTTCCCCCCTCCCCAAGATGGCATGCCATCTGATGTAGGTTCCACTTATACATTCATCTTAAGCACATTTTTCACATTATTCATGATGTAAAGAAGAATTAGAACTAATGAGGAACCACGAGAAAGAAGAAACAAAACAAAACAACAAAGAAAAAGGAGAGCAAATAGTATGCTTTGATCTGCATTCAGACTCCATAATTCTTTCTCTGGGTGTGGATAGCATTTTTCATCATGAGTCTTTTGGAGTTGTCTTAGATCCTTGCATCACTGAGAAGAGTTAAATCTATTAAAGTCAGTCATTGCACAATATGACTGTTACTGTGTACAATGCTCTCGTGGTTCTGCTCATTTCACTCAGCATCAGTTCATGTAAGTCTTTCCAGGTTTTTCTGAAGTCCACCTACTCATCATTTCTTATAGCACAGTAATATTCCATTACATTCATATGTCACAGCTTTTTCACCCATTCCCCAGTTGATGGGCATCCCCTCAATTTCCAGTTCTTGGCCACCACAAAAAGAGCTGCTATAAATATTTTTGTATATGTGGGTCCTTTTCTCTTTTTTATAATCTCTTTGAGATACAGATCTAGTAGTGGTATTGCTGGGTAAAAGGGCATGCACAATTTTATAGCCCTTTGGGCATAGTTCCAAATTGATCCCCAGAATGGTTGGGTCAGTTCACAACTCTACTGACAATGCATTAGTGTTCCAATTTTCCTACATCTTCTCCAACATTTATCACTTTCCTGTTTTGTCATGTTAGACAATTTGATAGGTGTGATGTGGTATCTCAGAGTCGTTTTGATTTGTATTTCTCTAATCAATAGTGATTTAGAGCATTTTTTCATATGAGTATAGATAGCTCTAATTTCTTTCTCTGAAAACTGCCTCTTCATATGCCTCGACCATTTAGCAATTGGGGAATGACTTGTATTCTTATAAATTTGACTCAGTTCTCTATATATTTTAGTAATGAAGCCTTTATCAGAGACACTGGCTGTAAAAATTGTTTCCCAGCTTTCTGCTTCTCTTCTAATCTTGGTTGCATTGGCTTTGTTTGTGCAAAAACTTTTTAATTTAATATAATCAAAGTCATCCATTTTTTATTTCATAATGTTCTCTATCTCTTGTTTGGTCATAAATTCTTCCCTTCTCCATAAACCTGATAGGTAAACCATTCCTTATTTTCCCCTTTTGCTTATCGTACAAGTCTTACGTTTAAATCATTTTGACTTTATCTTAGTATAGGGTGTAAGATGTTGGGTCTGTACCTAGTTTTTGCCATACTGTTTTCCAGTTTTCCCAGCAGTTTTTGCTAAACAGTGAGTTGTTATCCAAAGTCTGAGTTCTAGATACCACCCCCAATCACCCCCCCAAAGTGTAACACACAAACACACACACACACACACACACACACACACACACACATGCCAGTCCCTGCCCTATAGCAATTTACATTGTTTTTTTTTCCTACTCATTTGATCCTAGTTTATAGCCACCAAAACTCATCCTATTCATTGACTAATTTCTATTCCTGATAGTAAACATATTGAATGAATAAACGCAACATCACCTCTTAAGTATTTCCTGTGCAAGCATTGTGCTAAGTGATAAGGATATAAATAGAAAAGTGAGAGACCCCACTCTCAAGGAGCTCACAGTCTAACTGAGGTTAACAACACAATAAAAGCAAGTTCACCTTCAGGATAGGTAGCAAGGCCCACAAATTCTAAGTGTATTAGAGGTGTATGACTAGGTTAAAGAATCCTTAGGTTACATGAGTAGGTCAGATGACAGTACTTTGAGTCTGAAGGGAACAAAGACAAGGCATGTGGTAAGGTCTTGTCATCCACCATCTCACTGGAAAGAATAGAGTTGGTGACTTCCATCTAATACAAGTCATATGAGTAGTGAAACAGACCAAATGGAGTCTGTGCAGCCAGGTCTGGAGAAGGTAAGTAGAGAAGTGTGCTCCTTCATCCTTCTTTTTGGGAGTAGATTCATCCAAGAACGGATGAATCTTGTTCAGTCATCTTTATCATAACCAACTGCTTTATGACATAGTTTTCAGGAATGCATAGTGCTGCAAAAACAGGGACTTTCTGTGTATTAGTGCTCATTTTTATACAACCACATTAAATTTATCCCTATTATGTGGAAATAGAGCTATTTCTTGAATGATTAAACAACATAAACTGTCATGAAAAGTTGAGTTTGAACTCTAATACCTAAATATTATGAAGATGTAGAAATAGCCCTCAAGAAAATAAATTCTGGAGAAAAATTTTAGGACCTTAACGAAAAATATTTTTGGAGGAAATCTCTAGTAGAGATGTATCAACTTTAAAGTTCCCAGGGATTGACTTTCAAGATATCTTTGAGGGGAAAATTACAGAAAAATGGGGGAAAAATAATTGAGAATGTGAGTACAAAACAGGAATCTAGAATACATTAATGATTGAAAACCCATAAGCTTTCTTTTTCATTTTTACAAAATTTGTGAGAAAGCTTTGGGCATTCATTGAGGGTATCCTTCATGAAAATTTAAAACAAAAAAAAATGTGAAGAGAACAGGCAAGTTTTTCTAGATGCACAATTAACTGAAAAGTATGGAGCTTTTGGAAAAACAATGTTCTGTTGCACTCATTGTTTGTTGATTACAAAGAAAAAGATGGGTTTGACTCCAGCAAGAAAAAAAAAAGCTTAAAAGCTCCCATTTGTTGTTAAGTCCTTTTGTTTTTAACCTTTGTAACATCTCTCACCTAAGCTCTCTTTTCTGATATGACACACTACCACCTTCCTGGTACAGGGCCCCATCACCTCATGCCTGGACTACTAAGCTGTTCTAATAGTTTTCTCGTAGGTCACCCTGCTTTGTCTTCCTCACTCCAGTCCACCCTCCATTCAGCTGTCAGACTGATCTTCCTAAATTGTCCGACCATGTCACTCCACCCCCATTTAATAAACTCCAGTGGCTCCCTATTATATTCAGGATCAAATGCAAAATTCTCTGTTTGACCATCAAAACCCTTTATAACCCAGGATCTTCCTACCTTTCTAATCTTTTGACACCTTACTCCCCTTCAAGTACTCGCTGATCTAGTGAGACTGGGTTTCCTTGCTGTTCTTCACACACGATAATCCATATTCCCACTCTGAATGTTTTTACTGGGTTTCCCTAATACTGGAACACTTTTTCTCCGTATCTCTGCTTTCTCCCTTCCCTGTTTTCTTCAGTTCTCAGATAAAATCCCACCTTCCACAAGAAACTTTGCCCAATCCTCCTTAAAATTTAGTGCCTCCTCTCTGAAATTACTTTCAATTTTTATCCTGCATATATCTTATTTGTGCATGATTATTTGTGTTTTCTCTCCCTCAGTAGACTGTGAGCTCCTTGAGAGTAGGAATCGTTTTTTTGCTTTTCTTGGCATCCCCAGCACCTACCACAGTGCCCAGCACACAGTAGGTGCTTAATAAATGCTAGCTGAATAATTGACTCAGAGGAAAACGCTGGCTTAGAAGTTTCAATAGTATGTTGCTCATGCATACGTGAAAACCATATAAGAATCCTTGATGAATTTAACCAGGGATAGATATAACTTTATTTAATAAAAATCTGATTATTAGCATAAAGATATAAAATAGGAGGATATGTTGTCATTTTCCAAAAATTACATTCTTTTGGACTTCTTTTTCTCTTTCCATCATGCTACCAGGAACTTCATCATTGGGAAATATCATCCTGCAAGATCCAATCAGACTTTGTACTCATACCTAATTAATACCCTTTTCCCTCTTCTGATTGGAGGAAGGAGCCATGAGTTCCAAAACCTCCATTGAAGGAGAGGGGCTCTGGCCAGCCATCTTTCATTTCTCACCCAGCTGCACTGCTTCTTTGGACTTCATTCTTTCTTTGAACTCTTCACCATGCTCTCTTTCTGGGTTCCTTCTCCCTATCCTTTTCAGTTTCCCTTTTTGTGTGTGTTGTATTCCCCTATTAGATTGTAAGCTCCTTGAAGACAGGGGCTATTTTTCTTTTTGTATTTGTATCTGCACTGCTATCATAGTGCTTGTCACTATGATAGTGCCAATGATAGTAGGAACTTAATAAATGTTTACTGACTGATTGACTAACTGATGTGTAGTTACCAAAGGTGTTTGTAAGTGTCATTGGTTAATATTCTGCACAGAATCCAAAGGAAAGAAAGATTTCCTACAGGTAAGGAGGTTTTCCCAGATGGTGTTGCATGTAAATGAAAATATGTCAGTTTTATTAAGACCTAGAATTCTACAGGTCATCATCAATGAAATCTACAGTCATTCAAAAGGAATTTGCTTAACAACTCAAAAGCTTTTAAATTGATATGCTTTGCTCTGATTATGGCAGGCTGGTGGATGAGAAGCCCTTTGAGGTAATATATCAGTACATATGCCTTGAATAGCTACTGTAAAAGGATAGTGAAATGGTCCCTGAATTGAATAGGAAGAAGAACAGGCCAAATGGTATTTAGAATCTTGAAAAGCACTTTCAATTACACCAAGCTATTCCCTGCCACTAAAGCCCATATTTTAATATTCTTCTGATGATAATATATGGATAAATAATAGAACCCTATCATCTTAGAAGACTAAAATATTATCAAATAATCCAAAGCATGATGGAAAGATACATAGTAGGTATAAGTAGAGTAGAACATATTGTTTTTATTGACTTGCACAAGAAAAGAGGTGAAAAGGTGAAGAGAATGCACATATGAGTATGAAAGAAGGTGGGACTTGTTTTTGCAAAGATGAAATATCATTTGGATAACCTGAGTGTTGTTCTGGAATATATTAATCCAAATCATTTCAATTAGCAACTATTTATTAATTCCTTACAAGTTGCTATCCCAAGTGCTAGAGGCAGCATGCCAATGATTTGGATAGATCCTTTATGGAGAATTTGTGGAAAGTTATGAGCAAGAATCACAAGGAATATGAAGGTATAGCATAGCCTTTGATTCACATCAAAATACTCATTCTGATGAGATCCATGGGACCACTGAAGGATTAAAGTAAGTAGCTGTAAAAATTCTAGAGGTAGAATGAATCAATTTCTATTCAGAAATTCAATAAAGACCTAAACACATATGCTTGAAACACGGCTGTTGCTTTCTTTTAATTTCTGTGTAAGTTCATGTGTGATTTTTTTTTCCCAGAGGAAGGTGTTATACTTATTACTTGCTTTGTTATGAGATAATATTTAATGATCACTTTGATTCAATTTACTTTTAAAATATAAAACTGTATAGTAACTTCCTTTTATGTTAAAGAATTTTGTTCCAGAATGCATTTGAAGACATTTTGTGCTAGAATTTATATCCACATTACAAGTAGGTGCTTTATACTATATCCTAGAGCATACATTAGGATCTGTTACCATTCTTATTGCTATGTAAACAGATGAATATAATGCAATCTGTAACAGCTAAATGATTAAAAGAGAAGGTATGGTATTGTAGAATGAACGTTTTCAGATAGAGAACCTGGGCTCAAATTCTAACTTTTGTATATTGCCTAAATGACCCTGAACAAGTCATTTAATCTCTCTGGGCTTGCTTTCTTTTTCATAGAATAAAGGGGCTGGACCAGATTACTTTCTAGCTCTAAATATATCTATGATGCTATGTATATGTAAAATAAACAACCTGTTAATGTATTTCAAAATTATAAATAGCATACACTGGACATATTATACATATACATAATATATATGTACATATATATATACATATATATATGTACATATATATATACATATATATATATATATACATATATATATATATATATATATATATATATTATATATATATATATACTCAAATTGGATTTCTCATAAATAAAGCCCATTTTAACCTCTGTTAATTAGCTGCTTCACTGTGATGAGAAACAAATGACCATTAGCCAAATTTATGGAGTACCTACTACTAGAAAACACTACTAAATTCTGTCAGTTAATGTTAGAAGTAGATCAATAGCTAGACGATAGACAATAAATAGATGAACAATAAATTAAAACATTTATTGAGTGCTTACTATGTACTAAACATGGTACTAAGTGCTGACAATACAAATACATGCAATCAAACGAGTCCTTTCCCTGAAGGAGCTTATATTCTAAAGAGGAAACTACTCTGGGAGGAGTTAGCTGTGATGGTATAAGTAGAGAAGGCAGAGTGGAATAGGATGGGAAGTACTAGATTAGGAATTCTACCTTCATGATCATTTACCAGTTTGACCTCCTTGAAAATTTGAGATGGAGCAAAGTGACTTGATTTCCCCATTTCAAGAAGACTTTCTATTCCATCTCCACACTTCTGGGCATTTCCCCATGGCGCTGGAGTTACATGTTCTGGGATTGTTAAAGTTAATTCAAGTGCCTCACATGATGGAGGAGGTGGCTTTAAGAAGTAGCAAGCTTAATTTTCCATTTTTTTAAAATAAAAATGTTCCAACCATGTGCCATCTGGACAGAAAAGCCTTTTAAAGATAAAGCTTCCTCAGGCTCTTCTATTGCTGCTCAATCAAAACATCTTTGGCTTTGGGATTTGGGTAAAGACCGTGAGACATGTCTCTCTTATGTTCCTTCTCAAGTGCTGGTTCCTTGCCTCATAGGGTTTCACATTAGTTAAATTAAACTGTGCAGAGGAAAAAAAGCTGTTTCTAAGTTTAGAAAATCTCTTCAGTTTCCAGGAAAGATCATTAAATGTTAAAAGGAACCCTTTTTGCAAGCTTCCAGGGCTATTGACAGATTCTTAGGACTGATAAGAAGTATTCTGACATTTAAATCCTGTCTCCCATTCCCAACCTTTTGATAAGAAAATGGCACTATAGAAGAGATTCAAATGAATGAATGAATAATGATCCTAAAAACTTATACTTTTGGAGTGCTTTACAATTAGATGAGTTATACCTAATCCTCATGTGATCCATTAACATTTATTAAACACCTAATATGTACCAACCGCCAACAAAACAAAGCCAAAAATAAAACTGTCCTTTTTTTCCAGAGTTTGCATTCTAATTGAGAAGAAACAATGCACATGTAGACAAATTCAAAATATTGACAAAGCAGTTTTGTTGGAAGCTACTGGCTACTGGAAAAAGCATAACAAACCCATAAAATAGTTAATACAAATAATTATTTCATTTGGTGATGAAGAAACTGCAGCTTGTTTATGATCAAAGAGCTATAAAATATGAAAGTCAGGATTTGAATGACAGTCTTTTGGAGTTAAGTCTGGCGTTATTTCTGCCATGCTATCTTACACTTTTATAAGCACTAATGACTTCTTAAGAGCTACTTGTTTCTTGTACTAGAATTCAGAAACCTAATCGGGTATTTGCTTTTCCTCTACCGACTTGAGGGAAAAGGTACTATATATAGTACTATAAAATGTCAGTTATTATTTTTATTTTTACTAAGTCCTTAATACATGAATTTAAAAGTCATAATTCTGGATGAAGCTTTCATGTAATATAGGTTTCTACTCTAAGGACTAAGGATTTCTGGGCCTTGCCATCCACTTTGGTGCTACATCCTGACACCCATCCTATCTATCCTTCTATAGACCTATCCTACGATATATGGTGTTTATCTTTGAGAGAAGGGACTTTCTTGCCCTTCTATTTGTCACCCCAGCACTTAGCACAATGCTTGACAGTGCTCAATAAATGCTTTTGACATCATTAATTTTTTCATATCAAATTATATAGCTTAAATGATCTCTTCAGGGGAGAACAACTTACGACATTATCATAAGTCACTGAAATGACAGATGACATCCTGTTATTTTTAAAAAGTAAACTAAGCATCTTTGCTATGATGAGACAGAAGAATATATAATGATAAAGAAGAGGCAAATTTGAATAGTTGACTTAAAGGACACAGGACTACTGTGTGCAAAAAGAGATGAAGATGTTTGACATAGATTTCTACTGAAAATGGCTCATTTTTTCAACAAAAAGTATGTTTATTCTCAAGAGCAACTTTTGCCTAATTATTTAATCCTTTCTATCATAATTCATTTTCCATTGAGGGACAGCGATAATTAATTTTTAAAGGAAATATTTAAAAGTATTATATATGAGCCAAGGAAACTTAACCACTTCAAATATTTGATGATTTCTTCTATACATTCTTCAGCTTTTAAGATCCCATTGAAAGATGGGTCCATTTAGAGATGAAAGAGACCTTATAGGTCACTTAGGTCAACCTATTCCTTATTTTACAAACAAGGAAACTGAATCCTAGAGAGATTTAGGGACTTGCCCCAAATCACCCATGTAGTCAGTAGCAGAGCTACTTGTGTTCGTAGTCTGCTCAGATACACCTTTTTCTTATAACTCTTCCACCTTTTTAATAATACCTGAATAAATAACTTAAAAAAGTCTCAAATTGCAACACAAAATGAATGATGAGCAATTGACTTTTTAAAATGAAAAAAAAATTAAAATCTATTGTAATATTAACAAGCATATAGGATAGGTATGTTTATATGAAGTGATGAGGGCCTGGCCCAGTGTGTCCCTTGTCAGCGGAGAGAAGGGGAGCTGTATGAGAGATTCTATAAAGGTGAAATTGACAGGCCTTGGAAACAAATTGGATCTACACCTACATCTGTATCTATATCTGAGAGCCAATATTACATAGTAGTTACAGGACTTGCCTTAGAGTTAAGATCTGGATTCAAGTCCTGTGTCTGATCACTATCAGAGAGTGACCAAGGACACTTGAATTAGCCTCTCAGTGTTTCAGGAAACTGTCTTCAATTCAGTTCAGGAAACATTTATTAAGCTATAAGCTTGGAACCCTGCTAAGCCCAGAGGATACTAAAAATGCAAATATTCCTCAAGAAGCTTCCATTCCACTGAGGGTGGGCTGGAGTGGAAACAACATATATATGATTAAGTAAGTATAAAATACAAACATGGTAGATACAAAGTAATTCTGGAAGAAAATGCCATTAATTTGGAGGTTAGTAAAGTCCTTATGTATGAATTGGCACTTGAGCTTAGGCTTGAATGGACCTAGGTATTCCAAGAGATAGAGCCCTCAGACCACAAGTTCTAGATACATGTGTGTTGAATGTAATTGAATGAGTTGCTGATAGAGATCAATGGAGGGTATTTTCACCCTGGGAATCTGCCAGTTAGGTTAAACCCCAAGTCTAGATACCACTACTCCAAGTTACATGAAGTCATCTCATGCTTAGGAAAATCCAACATTAACCCAAGTTCCTGTTCGACCAGTAAGGTTTTACAATTTTCTAGAAGTTGGATTCAAGTATTAATCCTTTTTGAAGAGATGACATTTTTTTCTTCATTTCCTTGTTATGAGAAGGGTTTGTAACTGATATGGCTCAAGCCAACAGGTGTGTTCTCTTGAGGTTTCTTTGTCATGGCTTCTAGGTAACAAGAAATATGCTTGCTATCATCCATGGTTTGTTAAAGTCCCATCTCAGACTATAGTGGGCTCTCTGCTGAGTATTTCATAGCAAATTAAAGCATTTCTCCATGGAAGACACAATGAAATCCTCTGGGCTTTTCACTAAATCAGACTGTCTCACTATAAAGTTATACAGTTGGCTTCATGGCATTGCACAGTGAATAAGAGTCTCACAATCAGACTACCCCCATAAGCTTCTATATATTATACAGTAAATCAATAGAGTTTTACAACAGAATTACATGGTAAGCTTTACTGTTCTGTATCTTAAATCAATGTATATCTACAATAAGATTCCCCCCTTAGCACTTATGAATTACATGGTAAATCATAGACTTTTCAGTGTGGTCCATCAAATGTCTTCCTTTATTTCCATGACAGTATTGTCACTACTACAATATTAGGGACACTTTCAACAGCCATAAAAGCTAGTGACATATGCCACGTTGGTTAAACAAATCTATTCCTTCTCATCACCTTCAGTTTTGGCTAAATTTAACTGAGTAACTCATGACTAAGCATTGTAGATTCTTAAAAAGGGGGGAAAACTGGAGTCATGTGAATAGAAGGAGCCAAACTTCTCCTCTCTGCATTGTCCCTAGACAACGTGTTGTCATTTGGTATCATATATATCCCAGCATGTCAGCACAGTTGATGAAAAAGTGTTTTTTTCCCCCTCTTCACTAATGATAGAGTAGAAAATGCTGCTGGGTTTTATTTTTTAGAATGAGATTAGTGATTTATGATGGAATATGAAGGAAAGGCAAAGTTGGGTAGTTCATTATTAAAGGGATGGATAGCTAAAAGGAGGAATCTGTCAGCATGGGGTAAAGATAGGATTGAATTAAAACCACTTAAGTGCCAGACACAGTTCCAAACACTGCAGATAGAGATGAAAAAAAAAAAAAGCACGACTGTCCCTGTCCTAAAGCTTACATTCTAATAAGTGAATATGACACATATTGGATAGTGATAGCCAAGGAGGAGTGTTCAGATCTAGGATGTTGTAGGACTAGTGAATGGAGCTATAGGACAATTGATTGCTATATCCTTTCTAGGAAAGGTAGTGCTGATTTGATTACTGTTCACAGAGCTAGAAGTTCAGATATACCCACATATTTATTAACTGTGTGACCCTGGGCAAGTCACTTCACCCTGTTTGCCTCAGTTTCCTCATTTGTAAAATGAGCTGGAGATTCCTTCTGGCAAACCACTCTAGTATTTTTGCCAAGAAAACTACAATGGGGTCACAAAGTGTCGGACATGAGTAAAAAAAAATGATTGAACTGAATAGCACAATACCTGATGCATAGTAGGGTGGTTAATAATTCCTTCCTTCCTTCCTTCCTTCCTTCCTTCCTTCCTTCCTTCCTTCCTTCCTTCCTTCCTTCCTTCCTTCCTTCCTTCCTTCCTTCCTGGTTCCTAGTATAGTGCCCTTTTCACTGTGCCATCCTGTCTTCTTGGCAAGGAGAAATAGATCTTGGCTCCTACAGAATGGAAATGATTTCCCCATGGCAACACAACAGGTTTTGGCAGCAAAATTGGGACTTAACTGGGTTCCTCCCAAAAAGGGGTGTGTTGGTAAATGTTTAACAATCAGCTCTCTGAAGAAACATATAGGCAGGACACAGTTTTAAGTTTAATCTGCATTATTAACATTTTCTCCATCACTTTCTTAAGTCTAGACACTCAACAAAGCAATATGTCAAAACCTGATTTGTAGCATTTCCTGATTTTCAAAATATAAATGCTCACATTGAAAATTTAACAATCTGCTTTCACTAGCAAGCCAGCTCCAACCAGCACACCGCCACTCCCAGCCTAACATTCTTTGCCTGGCTGCTTTTATGACACCTTCTACTAGTCTACATTTAAATCAGATCTTTGTGTTGCCTCTAGGATCAATGCAATCCTTTTGTTCCCCCTTACATTTTCCTTTTTTTTTTTTTAGCATTTAACCATATTTCAAAGTCCAGTTGGTCTTTTGCTTGTAAGGATTTTGAATCCCGCTGCCTCCTTTGGGATCCAAATTGTTTGAATACTCTTTAAATTGACACACATCAACTTGTGTGCATGGTCTGTTCCAAGTTGCCTCAGATGTGGAAGCAGGTGTTTTTTCCCCACTTTGTCTCTCTTTTTGTCCTTTTTCTTCATATTGCTCCTACCCTGTTTTACATTTTTGCTGACAGGGAACAATATGCACATTCTAACCCCTGGAGCGATTTTAGAGGAACTTGGACAACATTCAACACATTGAAAGGAAAGTGATATTGGATAAAAGTGAATTCAAGCCCACTCCACTAAAACTCTCTCCAGGTGTTTAGCACTTTTAATCTGTTAAGACCTCATTAGATTTTGGTTAGCTGACCCCAGATGCTCACATGCTCCATGAGTGTCAGCTGCCCCTTTCTTCCTTTCAGAGGAAGCTACCACTACAAGGCAATGAATGTTCACTGGAGAGGGAGACAGGAGAGAAATGACAGCTAAACTTTCAGTGGAGGTCTGGCTGAGATCTCACCATTCTTTAAAAACCTTTGAAATTCAAATCCAACTAGTTTAATAACAAGGATTCAATTCAATAAGCATTCATTTAGTAGTACTTACTATCATTAAAATATCACCTTATTAAGTACTTACTATATGCAAAGCATTGTAGAGAAAAAAAAGATAAAAAATTTAACATTTCTCTACAATAAGGAGCTTAAATTCCATGAGGGGAAAAAAGCATGTACACATAGAAGTACCTAGTAAATATACACTAACTGGGTCATCTAAGTCATGTGGCCAATAAGATGGCAGACTAAACATTTTCTCCAGTACCCATTAACAGTAAATTTTATTTTATTTTATTTATGGAGTAAAACATATATTTACATAACAATACAATAAAAAGATTGTATGTGAAACTGCAAATCTACTATGCACAACTTGCAATTCCTTTCAAATATACCTGTTAACTCTAAGAAAAGTCCCTCAAAAGAGGAAGTACATAGTAGAGAAATTATAGCTGAATGTACAGAACAAAAAAAAATCCTTGACAAGGTAAAAACCTTATGAATTAACAGTAGAGAACACAGGTCCTTAAAGGGTGCACTAAGCGTCTTTCAACCAATAGCTTTTATGTTCCTAAGAAAGATTCTCAAATTGACACAAGATTGCCTACAGATTTATACCTGGGAAGTCATCCTGTCATCCTTTGCTGCTATAGACACTGAAGATACCCCTCACTCTTAGCTCACCTCCCACTGAAGAGGTCTAGGACTTTGGGGTGCTGCTGGGGCATACCCCAAGATCGTGGTGCTGGGTCCTGCCTAAAAGAATTCAACTCAAATCTTCTTCTAGCCAGAGGAAAAGTTTATTAGTGATAAAATACTCAGGCCAGGTGACACCTGTAAGGACGAGAGGGCATGGGAAAGTCTCAGCCTTTTGGGCATGAGGTTCTCAGCCCTGAATGGGGGCCAGGGTCGATCTTATATACTGAAGTGACTTTGGGAAGCCAGAGGAGGGGTCTGGGAAAATGGTCTGGGAAAATGGTCTGGGAAAAGGGTCTGGGAAAAGGGTCTGGGTGAGAATTCCTATTGGAATGTCTAAGAGATTGAATAGACAATGGGAATAGATAATGAAGGAACTGAAAGGCATCTGAATGAGATAAAAAAGGTGGGGCTATGGCTTTCAAAGGGAGATGAGGGGCTGGGGCCTGTAGACAAATGGGAGCCAGATTCCTTTTGGGTCAAGGGGCGAAGACCTCAGCTTGGGCCACACCCCATCACCATTAGCCATAAGAAACAGACATTGATTCTGTTCAGTTACCAGAGGAGGCTTTGTAAGGCTCAGTTTACATATCTGCAATATGGGAACATTAATATTCATACTACCCACCTTAGAAAGTGAGAAAAGTACTTGTAGACAAAGTGTTACATAAATGTGAGGTACTATTATTGAAGGGGAGAAATATATTTACAATGTTTTCCAAATTTGGTAACTTTTACTTATAAATATAATCTTTGACATGAATTATAAAATTATTTTGTGAGTTCATTTGAAGAGAATTAAACCATATATGTGTAAAGCTATTTATTTATACTTTCCTATGTGATACATGAGGGGATGAGGACATGTTGAAGGGGATAATTAAAATGAAACATCAAGCTTGAGATTATCATGAAACTTAATTGCCATCCACTAAGAAAGACAAAGAAAATCAAGATTGTTTTGAAAAGAGCTTCTCTCTTTTCACAGGGATGGTCTCAAAAAGAAAAAAACAAACCACCAAAACAATAGCTTTTGATCTGGATTCATTTGTTAGTTAAATGCTATTTCTTTTTGGAAATGGGCCTTTTTTCAATATACCTATGTTCTATCGACCCAATAGGGTCAGCAAATCTCCTTAGCCATTAATTCACAGTAGAATTCTCATTTTTTTTTGACTTGAGATTTGTGAGAAAGTAATGTTAAAAATCCTATTTGGACTAGAATCACAGGTTTAGACCTAGAAGGGACTTAATCTCTAATTTTTCAATGAGGAAACTGAGACCTAGAAAAGTCAGGTAGCTTGTCATTAGTCATGTAGTGATAATATGTAGCAGGTGTTAAGGTCATATAGTAAGCGTGAGAAGCAGGTCTTTTGAGACAAATCCAGCACTTTCCCCCATGGTATCACAGTATCTGTAAGAGTGTTTTTATCCCCATCTTCTTCAAAGGGTCACACTTTCCTGAATGAGAAGGCCTGTGTTTGAGTGCTGGATTCACTACTTGTTATCTCTGTGAAACTGGGTCTTTTTAACATAGATAAAATGAGGGGATTCTCTAAAGTCTCTTCCAACTCCCCATTCTATGAGAAGATTTAAAAATGCAATTTAAGACAATAAACATTTGTTAAGCTTCAGCAAGGTGAAGTGTCCTGGAAGACAAAGAAAATTCAACAAATGTATTATCAGTATACAACACTAAAACTTTCAAGTTTGCCTCATTATTGAATAGGCTTGGGGAGAAATGGACAAAAAAACTTAATAGTCTCAGAAGTCTGAAAATTTTGCAAGTGAGCTGGGTGTAGCAGTTGGGAAACATTCCATATTAATGCTAAATGTTGACATTGCCAAGATTCCTACACTTCTCTCTTTTTGCATGCCCCCCCCCTTGATCATAGTCTAAATCAAACCAAATCGCCTGAATACTAATTTTCAGTGTGTAGGGTGATCAACAAATATTCCAGTTGTGTCTTATCGGATCCCAAAGGCGGGCTATTTTTGATATGATGAATACATGATCTTTATTGCTAAGCGAATAAGATAAGCAATTTGTAATACTTAAATAATTTTTAATTGATGAAGACCTGCTATTCTATCAGTTTGGGAAAATTCTGCTATGTATAGATTGATAGTGGTCTTAGTGAGTTCTCTTTGAAGAAGGAGATATTTAGTGATAAGTCACTCAGCTGATATGTATCAGAACAGTACTTGAACCAGGTCTTCCTGACTCCAAGGCCCTTTTAAATAATGCTTCCTGACAATTTCTTCTTGTAGTTTACGATAATAATATCCACTTGTGAGTGAACTACATCTTGTGTTCATGTTTATTTCATGTGTCTGTTGTATTTTCTCTATTTTTAAAAATTGCTTTAGTTTTTCTTCATTACTTTTGCTCAAGAAGTGACAAAAAAGATATGACTAAAGAAATGTCTGATCAGAAAGGGAGATGTCCAAGTCGTGTGATAAGAGCCCGAGTGTAGCACTTGTACACATGAAACAAATCAAAGAGCTAGAGGCAAGTCTTTAGCATGTTAAATGATGTATTTATAAAACAAATGGGCAAGGTAAGACATTATGAATGGGTTGCAATTTGCATAGGTGGCAGGAGGACCCAAATCTATTCGCCTATAAAGTGTTTGAAATGAAAGACCATGGTTAGTACTTCCCTTCATTTGTATCCTCCTAGTGAGTCCACTGCATGTAGTAGGCAGCCAATGACATTGCCCAAAAAACTATGACCTAAAATGCCTACATCCTTTTTATGAGTATTCATTCTTTCATTTGACCAGATGCAAAACTTAAACTGCATCTACATGATGTCAAACATATATGGTAATATGGTAAATATTGGTTGGATTTGGGGTTTCCTTGATATCAAACATTGAGATTGTCTACATAGCCCATATATCTTGGTGTCCTGTATTGCCATAAGCATCCCCTCCAAATCTGTCCTCATCTTTTTTAATTGACAGATCCGTGGAAGTATGCTTGGTCTCTTCCTTCCCCCGGGTAACATAATACTTTGCTGTAAAAATGAAATTGCCACCTTTAAAGAATGTTCCCTGGCCTATGAAAAGTTCAAAGAGAGAAAGACAAGCATTTTACTTTTCTTGAAAAGTTTGAGATTTCACTAGGAAGGGAAATTTCTCCCTCCACAATCCCCCTATGTTTTGCTATCAGGGAAGTGACAAAAAATTCATTATCTAGTAAAACAGAACTGTTTCAGGCCTGTTTGTTGTATTGTATGGTGTTAGGTACACTGCTTCACCAGCTTATCTGAAATCACTCATCAATATGTCTCTATTCCCTGTTGCAACTTGGCACTATCAGGGAAAAGAAATGATTCACTGTTAGGAAATTCACCAAGGTCTTCTTTTTTCCCCTCTACTTTACTGCTACCTTTCCCCCTACCACATTCCCACTTCTAATCAGGAGGAAACTATTTGAATCGTTCTTTTCTCAATTTCAAAGGGTCCTGAGGGTACAGTCGCAACATCTCTGCTAGTTACAATTCAATTAAATGACATTCTCTGCTGAATAAATTACTGACATGCTCACACATTTAGAATTTTTCAAATTATCTACAAAAACTCAAAGGGAAAAACACCTTATGAATTTTGCAAATATCCATCAAAGAAAGGTTCAAATGGTTCTAGCTTTTAAATCTTCCTCATGCTAGGTATTTATTGACAGAATTTAGGCTCAATGAATGACAGGCACTAGAAAACTTATTTTTATACAATCTTTAAATATTGATGATTTTTTTTTTTAGTTTGGTGAAAAAGAATTTTGGGTTTCATGCAGCATACATAAACATGCACACAGCTGCATAACTGGCTTAACAAAATTAAAATACTAATAAGGCATATGGCACTACTTGTATTATACAAGTAAGTATGTAATAAAAATAAATCCACATTTCTAAAGGATGTTTATAAGCTTAATCAACAACATTTGATCTAACAAGGGGCTAAGGAAAGTTTAGAAAGTTTTATAGGTTTTTCTTTTTGTATCAGCCTATTTAAAAGCATATCTAATTTAATATATCATTAATGGGTTCTTTGAAAACACAATGTTAGATGAAATAATATCACAGGGAGAAGTTAACAGCATAAGAATAGTTTTATCCATAGTATCACAAATTTGGAGCATTAAATGTCATTGAGTCCAACTCTCATTTTACAGATGTGGAAACTGAGGCACAGTGCAGTTAAATAACTTGCTCAGGGTCATATAGCTAGTAAGTAAGTATAGCAGGATTAGAACTCAGGTCTTCTTGAGTCTGGAATGTCTTCCCAGAGCATAAAAGAAGAAGGGAAGGAAAGGAAGTTGTGGGCAGAAGCCAAGACTGGTTGGGAAGTGGAAAAATATAAGTTTCCTTGCCAACAGTATGTGAAAGGATCAGTGAATCTGTGAGAGTGACAAGGTAGTGCACAAGCCAAGTTGGAGGCACCAGGTGGGGTATCTTTAAGAAGGCTTCTATCAAAGATGGTGGGGAGAAGCCAGGAAGTTGCCTGAGTTCTCCCTAGTTTCCTTTGGAAAAGCACTAAATCAAACCTCTAAACGGATTCTGGAGTGACAGAACCTATGAAAAAAACAGAGTGAAACACTTTTCTAGATTAAGATAACTTAGAAGGACTTCAGGAAAGGTCTGGGTCCAAAGGGAGCACAGCCCAGTGCAAATGGTATCCAGACAAGCTAGCAGAAGGCTCTTAGCCAAAGCACAGATTAGCTTGGTAGGATTTGGGGTTTCCTTGATATCAAACATCGAGATTGTCTACATAGCCCAGATATCTTGGTGTACTATATTGCCATAAGTGTCTCCTCCAAATCCATCCTCATCTTTTTTAATTGACAGATCTGTGGAAGTGTGCTTGGTCTCTTCCTTGCTGTGCTCCTCGGCCTTTGGTCCTGGCTCAGCAGTCCAGTGGCAAAGCAGACTAGCTGTGAAGCCTCCAGCCTCAGCTCGGCAAATTGCCAGCCCCAGCACCTAGGCAACTACAGGCACGACAAGGCTGGGCCACCCCAGAGCAGTAAGCAAGCTGCCAGCACCAAATTTCCTAGCGCATAAAGCCAGGGACCAGGCCCTGGACCTCTCAGCACAAGAAACTTGGGACAGTGTTCCCTGTGCCCCAGGAGCAGAGCTTAACTTTAAAAGACATGAAACAGGCAAAAAATGAGCAAGAAACAAAAAAGAGCCTTGACCACAGAAAGTTAACTATGGTGACAGGAAAGATAAAAACACAAACTCAGAAGAGGGCAACATGGTCAAAATGCCTACTTGTGAAACCTCAAAGGGGAATGTGAATTGGTCACAAGCCCCAAAAGCCTCCTTGGAAGAACTCAAAAAGGATTTTAAAAGTCAAATAAGATAGGTAGAAGAATAATTGGGAAAAGAACTGAAACATATGCAGGAGAGAGTCAGCAACTTGGAAAGGGAAGGACAAAAATTGACTGAAGGAAATAATTCTTTAAAAAAGACAATTGGACAAATGGAAAAAAAAAATCAACCGGGGGAGGAGAGGTGGGTAAGGAAACCCTTAAAAAGGAGAAATGGCTAAATGGAAAAGGAGTTACAAATACTAATTGAAGAAAATAATACCTTAAAAAATAGAATTGGGCAAGGGGAAGCTAATGACTCTCAATACCCCTTCAATACAACTTTTAGGTTGTAGGGCAGGTTCTGATCTGCATTGAGAGGAGTTTCTTCACTACAAGTTCCCTACACCAATGAACTGGTCTGGTCCACAAGAAGGGTGAATCCTACCACAGATGCTTCTTATTGGGGCAGATCCAATCTTGGGAGAGGAGTATCATCTCTCTGTCCTGGACTTTTGGATTCCAGTACTCAATGGGGTACTTAGCTCTAGTGAGCCAGAACTTCCATTTCCTCAGCCTAGTTGCCTTCTAAGTCAAATGAGACACGGTGTTTCTTCTTTAGGGTAGACAGAGTAGACTCTGAAGAGACCAGGATGTATGTGATCACTTTAAAGTCCTTGTGGCCATTTTTGTTTGTCTTTTGAATTCTAAAAGATGAAGGAGCCAGTAACATGATGGTGGCTTGGCCTCCTCACAGCTTCATATTATTTATACTCCCACATATTTTTGTTTCAAACAAACAAACAAAACAACCCACAGCACCATAGAGAGAGCAGCTCCAAAGTGGACTTCAGGAACTGTGAGACACACATGGAGGAGAGATTTTTCATGAAGAAAGATCATTCTAGTGCACCTTATGCTTTGTAGCACATATTTCACCCAGATTTCAGACCTGCCTCCTATGTCATTTACAGAAATTAGAGTGAGAAAATGTATACTCTTTAAATTTTAAGTAGTATCAGAATATTAGAGCTGGAAGAGACTTAAGGGATCATCTAGAATCTGGACCAGTACCTTATTTGACAGAAAAGGGGAATGAGGTCCAGAGAGGTTAAATGACATGCTCAGGGTTATACAGATAGTTAGCAGAAGAAGCAGACCTAGAAATCATCTCTCCTAATTCCTAATCATGATGTTTAACAAAAAGAAAAATTATTATGTTTTTAAAATACGAAGGCTAATTTTAATAGGATGAGAACAGAGGAAGGAAGAAAAGAGGAAGAAAAGGAGGTTAGAAATGGAATGGGAGGAATCAAGCCTGGTAAAGATAAAAATGTGTCAGTGAATACATGCTGTCAGGAGGGAGAAAAGCGAAATTCAGGACTGTTCTGTTTAAGTTTGGTTGCTTATTTTGACACCAAGAATAAAAAAGAGTCCTGCAGAGCTGACCTCATTAGTTGAGCCTTGGAAAAGATGAGGTAAATCTCCTAGGACTCAGAGGTCCACCATTTGAAATAGTTCAGCTTGAAATATCATATATACTGCATCAAATACTGTGATAGAACATTGCTATGTGCCAGAGGAACATATTCCCCACAAAGTCACCCTCATTTCCTGTTGAGCAAAATAAATTGTCCTAATATTGGGCTTAGAGCAGCAATTGTGATATGGAGCTAGTCACTTTAGGCCTCAGTTATTTCATCTGGGAATAAAAAACTACATGATCTAAAAGGGGTAGCTAGGTGGCACAGCAGATAGAGTATGGGCCCTGGAGTTGGGAGGACTTGAGTTCAAATTTGACCTTAGATACTTACTAGCTGTGTGACCCTGGGCAAGTTCCTTAACCCTGTTTGCCTCAGTTTGCTCATTGTAAAATGAATTGGAGAAGGAAATGGCAAACCAGTCTAGTATCTTTTCCAAGAAGACCCCTAAATAGGGTCACAAAGAGTTGGACACAACTGAAATGACTTAGCAACATCTGCAAGGTCCTTTCTAGCTCTAAATTCTAGGAACTATGAACCTATTTAAAAGAAAGAGTTTGTAGTGTAGAAGACTTGGGGCCAGGAAGACCTGGGTTCAAATCCTAACTTAGACACTCTGTGTGACTGAATGAATCTTTTAATATCTTTGAGCTTCAGCTTTCTCAACCATGGGATCATTGATTTGAAGCTCAAAGAGACTTTAGAGGCAACTGAGTCCAACCTGCATTTTACGACTGAGGGGCCAGTCTTGCACATAGCTAGCAAGTATTAAATGTTGGATTGAAACCCAGGTTTTCCTGACTTCAAATTCAGTTCTCTATCCACTACCCCATACAGTCTTTGCAAAAATGACCCTGGAGGATTGGGGAATCTAACAATAGTAACAACCTTATAGCATTGTTGTGAGGATCAGATGAGATAATGTATGTGTCAAGAATACTATTCACCATCTGGTACAATGGATCACTCAGAGCCAGAGGGTTTAAACAAACTGTTCTTTTACTAAAATCATATTCCTATACCCTCAGGAAAAAGCAATTTCACTGTGATTAAAAAGAGGATAAAAACAACTCAATGCCACTGACAAGAAGGTTAAAAGGCAGTCGGCAAAGGGTCTCAAGAGTTCCCTGGCAAAGACTTAAAAATTACTTTTATATCCTCTTGCCCAAAGAACCTATACAAGGGTTCTGTGGTATGGTATGTGGAGACAATATATGGTATGTGGAGACAAAGTTACCCCCTTGTTGAAAGTTAGCTTGACTCAGCATCCCATTGTTCCCAGTCATGCTTTCGATCAAGTTCTGTGATGTTTGGATTCAGTCAAAGGCTGATATTTGAGGACCTAGAGGGCTACACGTGGCCTTGAGACTTCAGATTTCCCACTCCTGGCCTAGAAGACAGATAAGTTGTGACATGCCTGGAATCACAGAGTCAGTATGTATCAATGACAGGAGACTTAAATAAAAGTATGCCTGGTTTCAAACTCAGCTCTATCCATTACATCTGACTACCTTCTCTATATCATGCTGCTTATAGATGGCATTTTTAAAAATTTGCAGAATTCCATTGAATTGACTTTCTTTACTACAGAACTGCTGCCTGGTGAAGAAGCTGTGTCTTTTTAAAGTCCAATGTTTTCAGTTCTTCCATACTTCATTTAGAGTCGCTAGGTTCCCAAAGTGGGAGACTGCCTCCGGGGGGGTGCTGAAATGGTCCAGCATAGCCTTGGGTGCAAATGGGGGACGTTGAATAAAAATAAGGGGACAGTAGAAGCATAAGGAAGGAAGAGAAGATAATAAAATTTTGAAAAACCATTTGTACTTATTTCATCTGTTGTATAACAGAGTTAAAATCATAGTGATTACATTATTTTCCAAATAAACACACAAAATGCAAGTTATAACTGATCTGTGGTCAAGCCTTCCAACAGATCTTAATAGGCAAGTGTTGGCAGGTGACCATGTTGTGCCTTGTTAGGAAGTCCAGCATGTATCAGTAGGAATATGTTTGTGTAATGACTTCTTTATAATACAATACTATATGGTTACACGATGCAGTATTATGTCAGCAAAATTTCAATGCAGGAAAAACTCCATAAATTTACAATAAATTCTTAAATTTAAGATTCGTCATTTAAAAAAAATTATGTATTTTTTGAAATGATGCAAATTTTTCAAAAAAAGTTAAAAGGTTAAAGATAGTAGATTTTGAGGTGGCTGCTGTCTAATTTTTTTTTTTTTGAAAAGGGGATGGTAGGCCAAATAAGTTTTGAAACCTCTGATTTAGACTAATGGTGTTTAAGGACCTTGCTAAGATTAGTACTATAGTTTGTATCTATTACCTAGCTGGAAGCAAACCAGAAAATTATTTCCATTTAGCTTTAAAGATTCAGATATCCTGGTCTAAAGTTGTTTCTCTACTGCTTACTCTCTAGGTGACTGCTGGTAAGTCACTTAACCTCACTGGGCCTCAGTTTTCTTATCAATAAAATGGGTATAACCATACTTGGCTTACTTCTTTTGCAGGATTATTGTGAGGAAAATGCTTTGTAAAGTCATGAAATGCTAGAGAAACAGGAGATAATATTGTTATGGAGCATAAGTGAGTTATCTAGGTGGTGCAGTAGGCAGTGTGCTGGAGTTGGAGTCAGGAAGGCCTTGAGTTCAAAATCTGCTTCAGGCTCTTATTAGCTATGTGATTCTAGGCAAGTCACTTATCCTTCCCGACCTGTTTTCTCATCTGTAAAAAAGGGATTGGGCTGATGGCCTGCAATGACATATCCAGCTCTAGATGTATGATTTTAAATATTTCTGCTTATTTTAAAAAATATGTAGATAGTGGAGTTATCAATTTATTGTTAATAGGGATGGGGTGGGGGTTCTTAAAAAGGGACCCTGGGTGAGATGGTTTGGTATGATAGTGGGGTAATAGTTTTCCTGACTGCAGGCCCAGGGACTACTCCCGGTGCTACCAAGTTGCCTAAATATACCTACACACCTACACAAACACATACATGTATGCATACATACATACATAGAGCAATGTAGGATGTTCAGAGAATAAGGTTTGCACACATTAGTAATTATCTAAGACCTTATACTATCTCTTCCATGTGTCTCACTTTTCTTTTCCCCTTGTTTCCAAAACTGACCCCAGAAAGAGAAAGTGACTTAGAATCACTAAATCTCAGAGTTGAGGTATGGCAGATTTTAGAGGCTAGCAGATACATTTCCCACATTAGCAAGAATATACTCTACAACATTTATGACAAGTGGTCATCTAGTTTCTGCTTGAATACCTTTGGTTATAAGGAACTCATTACCTCCTGATACTGTTCATTCTACTTTTGTATCTACCTTCTGGAGACAAAGATTTAGACTAACCTCTTTGTCCATATGTGGCAGCTAGGTGGCAAAGTGGATAGATTACTGGACCTGGAGTTGGGAAGACACATTTTCCTGTGTTCAAATCTGACCTCAGACATTTACTAGCTGTGTGATCCTGGGCGAATCACTTAACCCTGTTTGCCTCAGTTTCCTCATCCACAAAAGAGGTGGAGAAGGAAATGGCAAACCACTCCAGTATCTTTGCCTAGAAAACCCCAACTGGGGTCACAGAGTCAGACATTACTAAAAATGACTAACAGCAACAATAACTTTTTTCATATACCAATCCTTTAAGTTTTTAGAATCATAGACTATAAAATTTAAAGGAATTTAGATGGTACCTAATGTGTTGATGCAAAAATATTGCTGAAGTCACAAAACAAGTCTGAGTTAGAGTCAAGTACAATGCTCTATTACAAAGTCTGCCCTTAACCATCTCTTCTTCATTAGATATCCTTAGTTCTTTCCATTGTTCTTAGAATACCATCAACAACTTCTTGGTTCCCGTCCTTATATTGAACCTACCCTTGACTCACTATCCCCATATGGTTCAGCTTAAAGTCTGCCAGAGGACAAGTAACACAGTACATGAACCTGGATACTCTGATTCAAAATCTAACACTCTTTTACCTTGCACCATGCTGACTCTCTAAGGTCTTGTACATTTTCTCGAGTTGATAGAAAGATCTGGGATAGTCGTCTGTTTCCAAATAATAGTAACAATCTTTAATCATTTAGAAAAATCCAGCTTCTTTAATGATTTGAAGTTTTACTATATATTAAGGAACATTCTTTACTCCTTTAAATCGTTGTCACAGTGGAAATTTGGCTCAGGAAGAAGATACAGCAGTTGAATCTTTATAAAGGTGGTATTTAGGGAAATTAATTTGATTGCTTTTCCAAAGAGTTTATTAATAATTATCAGGGCCCCACATCTTTGAGAAGTTTGTACCAGCAAATTGCTTGTCTAAGAAATAAGTCATGGTTAATCAGGGTAGCTGAACTAACATTTTTGAATAATGTACCCAAAGTGCACAAAATGTAGGCAGCAGATTATACACCAGATGCTTACAGATGAAGAAAAATATGGTATTTGAAAACACATAAATTATTAATTTAGCATATTGAAGAGGGTTCAATGCAGAACACACGTTTAAACAGTCATTCTGAAGACAGCTTCTGATATAGATGGTCATTGCATGGCCTGAATCCAAATGCGTAAAGTTGAAAATTTCAACCAGTCATTTGGACATTTAGTTTTGTCAGTGCTAAATGTTTGACCAGTGTTAAGGAAAGGTGAAAAATCTTCTCTCTCACTCAGATATTTTGTCTAAATTCATGGAAACAGCTGGATGTTTGGCATCTCATAGATAAAACAGCCAAATGACTGATTAAATGCCACCATTTTCTCTCAGATGCTTCAGCATCTTGCTAGATATAGCTGCAACCTCCCCAAAGAACAGCCAGCTCCTTAGTAAACTAGAGACTGTGATCAAATTGTCCATGGCATGCTTGATGCAGTATTTTGACCTTTTTTTCCCCCTAGTAATTGTGTAGCAATTGAATGGCTCAGCTGTGCAGTGATCTTATTTGATTATTGAGACAACCAAAACAATCAGATCAATAATGCCATGGTCTCATTAATTCAACTCTATAGATTAAGCAGTACTAATTAGAGAAAGTTGTAATAGGTTCTAAATGTAGAAAATGTGATGATCTTTTAACAACCAGACTGATTTGAAGTAGACTGGATTTGCTAGCACTGAGAATGGCAAGAGGGATTTAAAGGAATTTTCTGAATACCAGATATTTCTTGTTCCTTTTGTCCCCAGAGAGCTGAACCAGGGACAATAGGTGAAAATTGCAGAAGAAAATTTCAGCTTGATATGAAGCAGAATCAAACAAACAAATAAAAAATGAAAACCAAAAAATAAAAAAAAAACACCCTTTAAATTATTGTCAATTAGAGTTATACAAAAGTAGAATAGTCCCCTCTGGGTTTCCTCTCCTTGGAGGTCTTCAGACAGAAGCTGAATATCCACTTGTCAGATATGTTACACAGGGGATTCTTTTTGTATATATATATGTGTGGGATGAGATGGATACTGAGGTCCTTTCAAACCCTAATGTATTGTAATTCTGTGAATATAAATAATAGTGTAGAACTATGCCTTTAACAGTTCAAGGTAGTAAGAGAATTTCTGCCTGTAGATGACCTCAAAGAACTGCATCAAAGACTATTTACACTGACCTATTGATATGATAATAACAATAGTAGCTAGCATTTATGTAGCACCTACTATGTACCTGGTGTTTTACAAATGTTATCTTATTTAATTGAATTGTGAGGTAATGTGATACAGCAGATAGAGAGTTGAAGTTGAGGGCAAATTACTGAAGTCTGATTCCTGGTTCTTCCATGAAATTCTTATATGACCTTGGGTAAATCATGCCGGCATTCTGGGCCTGCCTATTTGTCTCTAAAATAATGATGGTATATACTGTGACGTTTAAGATCCCTTCCAGCTCTAAAACTCTGATCCTATCATTTGGAAAGGAAATTTTAAATTTGTTATCATTTGACATTTTAAAGAATCAATCTAACATCATTTAGGATTTTTTCTGGGTCATTACTAATAGGAATAAAAATGTTTGGTCTATTTCTAGCTGAATAGGTATTTTAGTTTATACTATTAGTGAAAATGGCCCCATATTTAAAAATAAACAAAATGCCCAGAACAATTATGAGACTGAGAAAGAGAAATTTAGTATAATCAAATAACAAATTCCAATACATTGACTGAATAAGTTTTGCATCAAAGGACTAAAATTTTGGTCTACCTACTTTTTACTTCTTGGGTAGCCCAGAACAAGTCACTTAATCTCCCATCTGTGAAATGATGGGCTTTGGCTAGATGGACTCTGATTTGCTTTCTAGTCTTATAATATTAAATATTTTTGGGCAACTTCATGGGAATACAAGGAAGTATGTTCATCTGTGAGGAGTCTACTATAGTTGTCATAAAAAGAGAAGCCATGATACAATACTGTCTAGATTACTTAATTTTGACTCTATATGTAATCTAATGGAGTGAATGGCTGAGATAAGTATTTTAATCAAAATTGTAACTAGCAGTTTTAGAACCTGGATCAACTGCTGCTGGAGAACAAGAGATAGAAAACATACTCATGAATCTATATAACTCATGACATGAAAACAATATTCTGTAATTAATCATTTGAATAGGAGGAGGTTTTAGATACCATCAATTGATTGAATCTCAGAGTTGGGAAGGGATCATGGTTGGTTATCTGGCTTAACCCATGGGCTAATGCTAATGCTAATGACTTGGTTTGACTGCTTCTTTAATTTGGAAGCCATACTTAATTTGGTACAGGACAGATGACAGTGGATTTTAGATTAGACAGAATCATAATGGGCTGAAATGTACCTGAAAAATGTCATGTTTTACATTAATTGTCTTTGGAATTATTGCGTTCATATTTTAAAGATAGACAATAGTTTTTCACATGGATATCAAATAATTTAGTATTTTAACTGTAGTTGTCTATTTAAATATTTACAGTATATGACTAAGTCATGAATGCAGAACTGAATCAAAGGCTTTATAATAACCAATAAAAGAAATATGCATGTTATGATTGTTTTGGTCAGCTTCTTTATTAAATAATGAATCTGCAATGAGTTTCTCTTTATACTTCTGGGATTTTCTATACAATTAAAATTTTTAAAAACATTTTTAGCTCATCAGATAATATACTATTTTATTGTTTTGTAGATTTTTTTCACCTATGCTTTATGCAAAGTTTATAAACATGTGGTTAGTCTATATTTGGAGAAGTCACTGATGTTACCAATCTTTTGGTAATAGATATATGATATTTTCTGTAAATAAATGTGGGCTCAGGCTAATATCTGAAAGGAAACTGCAATGCAAATGTGGTGGTAAAGATGGGGGAGAGTATCCTATATATTCTTTTTCTTATAATGTATAACTTTATCTTAGAAAGAACTTCAATTTTCTGGGTAAACAGTCATATCTAACTCCCATGTTTGTTTTTCCATTATCCAGGACTTTATGCAAGAATAGCCAACAGAGCTTGCCCTGTCTCAGATCTTTAAGGCCAAGGGCAGATTAGCACACTAGGGATACTTTGTTACCTCCCCTGAAATGCAACAAACTGCTCCCAAGGCCAGTGACTGGTTGATTGTGTACCCAGCATGAATAACTGTATACTATAAACACCTGTGGGAAATGGCTCATGGTTATAAGTATCTTTGTCCCATAAAATCTTTTCTCTCTATGGGCCAACAAGTGCTTATAGCAACGGATGAGACAAAATTTTTTGCTGAATTGCACCCCAAAGCAGAAGTAGTGAGTTTTCTTTTTTATGGCATTAGTAATTCCTGTGTCACTGTAAGATGCTTGAGACAGTAATTATTGATCTTATCTGGTCCTGTTTTCAGGTTTGCAGCAAAGTTAATTTTAGTCACCTTCCTCAACATGACTATTCCGTAACTTATTTTATTATGGTATGACAGCTTTCTGTTTCTTGTTTACTCTGACTTTTATTTTCATTGTTTTGAAATTCTTCCAACTATATACATGACCAGTAATTTTCCATATCTTCTTTCTTTGAATATTTTCTCTCATCTCAGATTTCTTTACATCACATTCTTTAAGTTTGGATTGATATTTCTTTCTTTTGTTCTTTGATTTTCTCTGTGAGTCTCCAAAAGATAAATATTGAAAGTTTCAGACTTGAACCCAGACCTGTATTGAGGCAACAGAAGAAGGAAATAGCTACAAATACCTTGGCCCCACCAAGGAAAGACATATCATGCTGAAAGATATGAAGCATGATATTGAGGCTGAATATGTCAAGAAACTTATTGGCATACCAAATCAAAGTTGAATGGGAAGAACATATTTGAAGCAATTAGCATTTAAGCAACATCAATTTTAATGAATACTTTCAGAACTGTAAAGTGAACCAAAAGATATTTGGAAAGTATCTTAGCAAAACCTGATAATCTTACTGATTTATCATCCCCAGGTATTAATGAGGTCCATCATTCTAATATAGTTATAGAAAAGTCCTTTGTTCCCCAGCAAAGAGGAAGAAGAGAGAGGATTGATACATATTTTGATTGAGAGAGAGGATTGATACATATATACATGTACATATAATACATGATAAATAGGTCAATTAGCACTGGCTAATTGGATAATTAATTGACCAACTATATACCAGTAGATTTGTGTAATGTAACTCTGAATGATTTACCTCTTAATGGAGTCTGTCAAATATCTAAGATGCAAGAATTGAATTAAAGGCTCCCCATGAGAGACTTTGCATGAACTTGGTCAACAATGTGCTAACAAATAAGCATCAAACAAATGACTGACTTATGAGTATTTGTCTCGGGAAATGTAAGGGTTTATGACGGCAATTCTGGACCAGCTAATTGTCACCAGAGATTAGAGAAGGCTTGTCTTTAAGGAGGCCAGACAATATTCAATATTGATAATACACGACAATGGTAGAAATTGTGCAATACTCTACCGCAGACTGCAAAATTTTCATACCCATTGAATATCCCTTGAAAGACATGAGCTTTAATTACACGTGTGATGTTTAATGTTTTTCATGAATTGACAAATGACAAATACCTATACTATAAAAACATTTCTCAGAACATCCTGGAAAATTCAATGAATAAATTATGTTGGAACCAAAGCACTATCTCAGACCAAACTGTTGTCTATAATCATCTGGATAACATAGATCAATAAAAACTTGAGAGTACCTTTTATTTTTTAATAATATTTTATTTTTATCCAATTACATGTAAAAACAATTTTAACATTTTTTTAAAAAAATTTTTTAGCTTTGAGTTCCAAATTCTATTCCTTCCCTCGTTCCCTTCTCAACGCTCTTAGATGGTAAGCAATCTTATATAGGCTATACATGTGCAAGCATGTAAAACATATTTTCAATCAGTCATTTTGTGGAAGAAAATTCAAACTTACCCCCCCAAAAAAAAGAAAGAAAGAAAGTGAAAAGATTATGCTTTGGTCTCTATTCAGATATCATCAGTTCCTTCTCTGGAGGTGAACAGCACTTTCCATCATGGGTCCTTTGGGATTGTCTTGAATCTTTGAATTGCTGAGGATAGCCAAGTCATTCACAGTTGTTCATTGAACAATATTGCTGTTGCTGTGTATGATATTCTATTGGTTCTGTTTACTTCACTTTGCATCAGTTCATATAAGTCTTACCAGGTTTTTCTTATATCATCCTGTTCATTATTTCTTATAGCACAATAAGAATCCATTACAATCATATACCAAAAATTGTTCAGCCATTCCCCAATTGATGAGCCTCCCCTCAATTTCAAATTCTTAGCCACCATAAAAAGAGCTGTATATATATATATATATATATATATATATATATATATATATACACACATATATATATGTATGTATGTATATGTATGTATACACACATACATATACACATACATATATATTAGAAATAGGTTATTTTTCTCTTCTTAAAACATATTTTTTTGAGAGTGATGCAAGAAAATCATAAAAAACAAGTCAATAGCTTGCTAAACGAGACCCAAAAAATACAGAAGGAAATAATACCTTAAAAAATAGCCTAACCAAAATGGCAAAAGAGATCCAAAAAGCCTATGAGGAGAAGAATGCCTTAAAAAGCAGAAATGGACAAATGGAAAAGGAAGTCCAAAAGCTTACAGAAGAAAATTCTTCCTTAAAAATTAGAATGGAACAATTGTAAGCTAGTGACTTTATGAGAAATCAAGATGCTGTAAAACAAATCCAAAAAAATGAACAAAATAGAAAACAATGTGTAATATCTTATTGGAAAAACAACTGACCTGGAAAATAGATCCAGGAGAGAGAATTTTAAAATTATTGGACTATCTGAAAGCCATGATTAAAAATAGAGCCTAGACATCATCTTTCAAGAAATTATCAAGGAAAACTGCCCTGATATTAGAACCAGAGGGCAAAATAGAAATGAAAGAATCTACCGATCCTTCCTCAAAGAGATCCCCAAAGGAAAACTCCTAGAATATTAGCCAAATTCCAGAGTTCCAGGTCAAGGAGAAAATATTGCAAGCAGCCAGAAGGGAATAATTCAAGTATTGTGGAAACACAATCAGGATAACACAAGATTTAGCAGCTTCTACATTAAGGGACCGGAGGACTTGGAATATAATATTATAGAGGGCAAAGGAGGTAGGATTACAACCAAGAATCACCTACCCAGCAAAACTGAGTATAATACTTCAGGGGGAAAAAATGGACATTTTTGGGGGGACTTTCAAGCATTCTTGATGAAAAGACCAGAGCTGAGTAGAAAATTTGACTTTCAAATACAATAACTCAAGTGGAACATGAAGAGGTAAACAGGAAAGAGAAATCATAAGAGACTTATGAAGGTTGAACTGTTTACATTCCTGCATGGAAAGATAGTATTTGTAACTCATGAGACCTTTGTCAGTATTAGGTTAGTTGGAGGGAAAAATCATATGTATGTACTTTATAGATATAGATATAGATAGATAGATAGACAGACAGATAAATAGAGGGTGCGGGGTAAGTTGAAGATAAAGGAGGGTGATATCTGGAGAATAAAATTAAGAGGTGAGAGGGGATTATACTGGGAGAATGAGAAAGGGAGAGGTAGAATAGGGTAAATTATCTCACATAAAACGGACATGAAAAGGCTTTTACAGTAGAGGGGAAACAGGGGAAGGTGAGATGGAATGAGTGAATCTTATTGTCATGGATTTGGTTTAAGGAGGAAATAACATACACACTCAATTGCATATGGAAATCGATCTTACCCTACAGCAAAATAGGGGAGAAGGGGACAAGAGGGCAGGAGGATGATAGAGGGGAGGTCAGATTAGGGGAGGGGGTAATCAGAAGCAAACACTTCTAAAGAAGGACAGGGTCAAAAGAGAGAATGGAATAAATGGGAGGTGGGATAGAATTAAGGGAAATATACTTAGTTTTTCACAACATGACTACTATGGAAGTGTTTTAGATGACTACACATGTATAACCTGTATCAAGTTGTTTGCCTTCTCAATGAGGATGGGTGGGGAGGATGGGTGGGGAGGAAGGAAGGGAGAAAATTTGGAACCCAAAGTTTTAAAAACAAATGTTAAAAAAAATTGTTTTCACATGCAACTGGGAAATAAGATATACAGGAAATGGGGTATAGCAATCTATCCTGCCCTACAGGAAAACTGAAGGGGAAGGGGATAAGAGAAGGGGGGGAAAGATAGAAGGGAGGGCAGATTAGGGGAAGGGGAATCCAGAATGCATGCCATCTTGGGGTGGGGGGGGATGAGATGGAGAGAAAATTTGGAACTCAAAATCTTGTGGAAGTGAGTGTTGAAAACTAAAAATAAATAAATTAATAAAAAGATATCTTTGAGATACAGACTGAATTGCTGGGTTATCATTGCTGAATTAAAGAGTATGCATGGTTTTATAGCCCTTTGGCCATAGTTCTAAATGAGAACACCTTTTAAAATAGATGCTACTATACCAACTACTGATAAACTCCTATATACGTGGGACAAAAAGCTTTCAAAACAAAGAGAGTTAGCAGAAGAAACCTGAGTTTACTTGAGGATATTTTCAGTGAGCCTACAGAGGTTGAGCTCGCATACCAATACTTTTAGCCAATGATAAAAGACCATGATTTTATCTTCCCAGGGAATAGTCCATAGAATTTTAAATAGAAAACAATAATAGCAGGATAGGGCCAGTTTCCAGATCTGCTTCTGTCTGAGCCTCTTCAAAAAAGGTCAGAAGAACAAATTGATAATGATAATGATGAAAAGGAGGAGAAAGAGAAAATGATGATTAAGAATTCAGAAAGGCAGGAGCAGAGTAGAAAGACAGGAAGAAAAATGGTGTATAACCTTATCATTTATATATATCCATATATATCAAAGAGCTCTCACATATACCGGCAAAGTATGTTCAGGAGACTGAGAATAGTTTGAATATAGTGTGTGTGTGTGTGTGTGTGTGTGTGTGTGTGTGTGTGTGTGTGTGTGCATGTGTGTGTAAAGGGAATTATCAAGAAATAGTGGGCAAAAAATTTGGAAAAAAAAAGTTTGGTTGGAGAAAGATTGTAATGGATCTTGGATACCCATCTGGCTGTCTTGTGTAGATGTATCCAAAGGAAAACTATTTTACTCTCTTCTTATCCTCATTTATGTATTGGTTTTCATTCAAGAAAGGAAGCTAAAAATATAAGCTTATGCATCTTTTTTCCTGATTCAAAACAATTTCAAAGAAAATAACTTTGAGTGGCTTAGAGGGAACAGGTCCAATGGGGGCATTTTGAGATAATTTTTTGGCACATTGTTCCACTATTTTTAGTGTAACATTAGTATGAAAAAAGTAGTGTACCTTTAACCTTCAATAGTCTTCAACTTATCTATTTTTGATATGGTACTCAGTGGGCACAACAAATTGAAATTTTAAAAAGTAGACCCACACTAATGTGAAATTTTTCTTTGAGCATATGTGTTTTTCACTGCATTTGGCAAAGTTCATACTTTCCTTCTAGCTATTTGGGAAATTCTGAATGCAAGGGTAAATTACTATAATGCCAATCTGTGCTACAGATAAGCTGCAGGAATAATGTCTGTGTTTGTAAGTACAGTTTGTTTGGGTATGCAATTAACAATAAGGACAACGACAACAATTTGGAAAGTGCTCATTTGTTTCCTTGCTGTCTTTTGTCACCAAGGAAGCAAGAATACAATCAATTCTGCAGAGGATCAGGACACATCTGTGAATTAGTCAATAGGGAGCATACAAACCTTAGGTGAGATGATCTTCAGGCAATGGCTAGAAAAGGAAAAATGATTGATGACCACAAAGAAGCTCCCTCCAGGTTACACCAGGCTCTCATTGGGCTGCTCTCCAATGTAGAAGAGGGCCATGTGTTTTATAGGAAGGTGTGGGATATAGGTCTCTGTTAGGAACAAATATGATTAATTTTTCCAGCTGTGGTGTCAGAGGTAGATACATAGCAGTAAACCTGGACATTTCTAGCATGGGAAATTCCAGGTATGAAGAGTTCCAGAGAAGAGTCAAAGCAGGGGCAACCAGAGAGGAGAGTCCATGTTGAGAGCAGAGATATCCTGTTGCAGGAAAGACTAGACCAATAAAAACAGAAATTTTTCTGCACTACCTCACTCATGTCTCTGTGATTAGATCTGAACAACACTCTAGCCTCATTATGAATGAAAGAGTGAAAAAAGCATTTATTAAGCATGTACTACACTAAGTACTTGGGATACAGATATAAAAGTGAGCTAGTCTTTGCCCTCAAGGAACTTATCTTTTAATAAGAGAACCTATCACATAAGGGAAGTATTAGCTAGGGAAGGGAATCACAGGAGAGTCACAAGGATGGTATGTAGAGACACAAGGCTATAGATCATCAAGTCTTTTCCAGTAGCAATGAGATTGTTAATTTGATTACTGTTCCCAGAGCAAGATGTGGAAAGGGTACATGGAAGAAGGTATGTGGGAGGCAGCAGAGAAGATGGTAAGATGCTGTGGATGGCCTTGGGGTGGTTGGATGTGATGTGAAGCACAATATGAGGTTGTTTAGAGATAGTAGCTTAGTGAAGTGTTTTTCTGTCTCATTCTTGGATCACAGCAACTAAGGCTTAAGGCAAAGGGAAAGGGTGGTGGTTGTGGGTGGGGTTTGTGAAAAAAGAAAGTTATTTATTAAGCACCGTATGTCTCTGGCACTCTGCAAAGCACCTTATAATTATTATCTCATTTGATCCTCACAACAACCCTAGGAGGTAGGTGCTATTATTAATCCTCATTTTACAGAAGAGGAAACTGAGACATATAGCTAATAAATGTCTGAGGCTGGATTTGAACTCAGGTGTTATCTAACTCTGGCCCAATACTCTATGCATTGTACCACTTAGCTACAGCAGAGATGCTAAGTTGAGTGGATTAATTCCTCCTAGGGTGGGAAGGGCAGGTATTTTGGAGGTCCAAACTAGAAGGTCAGTGTTTCAAGTGTGGTGAAGTGGGACAGCAGCAAGGTAGATGCCAAGATGTCTGAGTAGCTTGGTTTCCTGGGTGAATTATTTTTGTGACTTATCAATACTATCAATTTATAATGACTGTTACTTGGTTTTAATAGGTAACTTTTTTGTAAATCTGTTCCCAGATTCTTAGGTATGTCCTGCATAGGGCTTTGTCTACATATATTTAAGCACAAATTGAATGATTACCTGTCAAGGATTTTCTGGGAGAATTCCTGCATGGTAAGGAATTTTAGACCAAATAACTTGTAAGGAGGGCAATTATATATCTTGGATTTTCCAAGATAATCCTTATTTCAAGAACAGAAAGTATTCTGTCCCCTGCCTCCAGTTTCCCTTCAGAGTTTTCAACCATTCCCTTTTTTTTTTGTTTTGTTTTAAGGAGTCAGGAATTGGCCCAACAACTCTTTTTCTCAGTAAAGAAACTTAGTATGGTCTCTAGAAAGTCCTTCACTGTGCCAAGGCCAGCTTGTGTCTTTGCCCAATGCCCCACCCCCACCTAAAAAAACTCCCAACAAATCTCATTTTTCTTCTTTCATCATGGTTCTTTTCCTTTCCCAGATACTCCTGCTCAGAGCTTTCTGCCATGTGCCCTCAAATAATATTCCGGAAAATGTAGACTTGGCCTACAGTGGACATGTTTCCTGCACATCCCATTTCCTGCAAAAGCATTAGCAATGAATTACATCAATTGAACATTAACATTCAAAAAGCTACAATTCAGTATGATTACTAAAATGCTCCATTACACCAATCTTCAAGGGCCAGTTGTAGTTTGTAGGTCTCGGCTAATTCTCCAAGTAATGACAGCTGTGCTAATAAGGACACGGAGAATCAATTTAAAGGAGAAAGGCTGTATAAGATTAGTTGGTAGTCTCTTTAGAGCTGTTCTTTTTAAAATGTTAAGATATTTACAGGCAGGCATGATTACAAAATAGGATTCTCTCCTCTTCTAGGTCTTTATAACCTTCTCTTGAACTTGAAAGTGTCCATCAGTCACCTGGTTTTCATAGGTAATGCTTGCTTAACCCTGGCTCAGGGTTAGCAGCATTACTGCTAAATTGAAGCAAGAGTTGGGCATTTTCTCTGACATGATTTCATGGTTTTTATTTTTTTTATTTTGTTCTGAGCTTAAGTAATAAAACAAGCATTTCATAACATAGTAGAAAAAAAGAAAAATAGGGGAAAAAGATTGTACATTAAACTGCAAATCTATTATGTACAACTTGTTATTCCTTTTAAATATATAATAAAGTTATCATGTAACTTCCTTTTTCTTTTTTTCTCTTTTTTTCTTCCCTCCATACCCTTCCCCCCCATTCTTAAGAAGGCTACCATTAGATACAACTATGTAGATTATCAGTTCTTTCTCTGGATGCAGGTAGCATCTTCCTTCATATGTCCTTTGTAGTAAATTTGGGTATTTATCATAGCCAAAATGATTTAGTCACTCGAAGTTGTTCTTAAAACAATATTGCTGTTATTGCATGCAGTGATCTCTTGGTTCTGCTCCTTTCACTCTTCATTATTTCATTCAAGTCTATACATGTTTTTCTAAGATCATTGAGTTCATCATTTCTTATATCCCATCGCAATCATATACATTACAATCATATACCACAACTTGTTCAGCCATTCTTCAATTGATGGGCATCCCCATAATTTCCAGATTTTTTTTTTTGCCACCACAAAGAGAACTTCTATAAATATTTCAGAAGGTAGGGGTTCTTTTCCTTTTTCCCAAATCATCTTGGGAAACAGATCTAGTAGTGGTATTGCTTTTCATTCATGTTCATTTCATTCATTTATGAGGTAGACAGAAACTAGGGTCATCATTATTTATTTTTTGAAGGAGAAGATGAGGCTTAGTCAGTCAACATGCATTTATTGATCACTTATTATGTCCCTGGGGAATACAAAGAAAGACAAAAACAGTTCCTGCCCCCAAAGAGCTCACAATCTAAACAGGAAGAAGCCATGCATATAACTAGGTTCACACAATACATGTATAGAATAGATAGAAGGTAACCCAAAAGTGTAAGGCGCTAACAGCTGGAAGGGACCTGAGGATAGGCCCTCTTCAGAAGGTAAAACCTGACCTGGATCTTGAAGGAAGCCAAGGAAATTAAGTGGTAGAGCTCATGAAAGGACAAATCATTCCAGGCATTTAATTCAATTCGATAAACATTTATTAAGCACCTACTGTGGGAGACAGCCAGTGCAAAGGCACAAAGCCAGAAGATGGAGTGTCATTCAAGGAATAGCAAGTAGGTGACTGTAGCAGAGTATATAGAGGGAAGTCTAGTCTCAGGTAGGAAAGGGCCTGGTTATTGCTGTTTGTTATTCAGTGGTTTCAGTCATGTCTAACTCTTCATGACTCTATTTGCGGTTTTCTTGCAAAGCTACTAGAGTGGTTTTGCCATTTCCTTCTCCAGCTCATTTTACAGATGAGAAAACTGAGAAAGTGATTTGCCCAGGTTCACACAGCTAGTAATTGTCTGAGGCTGGATTTGAACTCAGGAAGATGAGTCTTTCTGACTCCAGGCCCTGTAAGACAAGCACCCTGTCCACTATTCCACCTAGCTGCCTCTGGTTATGCCTGATTATGAATAGTTTTTAAATGCTGAACAGAGGATTTTATATTTGATATTGAAGGTTAACAGGGAGCCAGTGGAGTTCATTGAGCAAGGGTGGAACATGATCACACCTATGTTTAGGAAGCTTCACAAAAGCTTTAGGTAATGTCCACATAGAGACAACAGAATCAAAAGAGGACTAGAAGTTTGATTCTATTTGGGCCATCCTTTTCTTTCTGTTTGCATAGAATCACTTCCCTTTGAATCTACTCTTCTATTACTGGCAATGGCTTAAATAATCTCAATGATCATCAGCTGATACTATTTCTGTTGTGGTGAAAGATGTCATTCTGGCCTCAACAATCCCAAAAAGAAAGGAGTTACTGTTGAAATCAACTAGAATTTTTGGTTCTTATTTGATTCACTTCATCATATAGCTCTAGCCTGTCATTTAGGAGGGAAATTATTAAAGAATTTGGTGGCAGCAATGTGACCCAGGATCAATATTTGGGTTCAGTTTACATATTTCCTGTGGGATACCCAGAACTATGCTTGGGTGGCAGTTCGTACACGTGTCCTCGTGCCTAATAGATGAACTTGAGAAGATGGGGCTGTTGTTCAATGAGCCATGTTTAAAGTCTGTTTTTGGTGGGAGAAGTGACGGGTTCTGTGACACAACACCCTGGAAAGGGCATGAATGGCCAAAGGAGAATCAGATGAACTATCCTCCATCAGTTCCCCTCGGAAAGAGAAGAAAAGCAGCTGTTTTGGCATTACCTAAGGTTTCCTAGTGTTGTAAACAAGCATTTATTAAACACCTGCTTTGTTCCAGTCACCTTTTAGGACAGCTTTGGAGAGGCTTGAATGAATTCCCTAGAATAAACTCTTCAGTGAAAGAGCTTCATAACATATTAGGTGTCACTAGGATGTCACTGTTAGATAGAATGTAGTTCCCAGAAATCAAAGACTTTCCTTTTTGTCTTTGTATTTCCAGTTCTTATTATACTGTCTGGTCCATGGCAGACACTTAATAAAGGCTTTTTTGATTGATTGATTAGGAAGCTTAGCCAGGTCAAGGTTGCTACATGCCTTCTGTGGCAAAGGTTCTTAGTCTGAAATACATGAACTTAAAAAAATGGATAATTGTATTTAAATAAAATTGGTTTCCTTTATAAGTCCATGTATTTTGTTTTATGTACTTAGAAACATTACTCTGAGAAAGGATCCATAGACCACTAGACAAAGAGTTCCATGACACAGAAAAAGTTAAGAACCCTTTTCTAGAGGTACAAAGAAGCAGCAATGCAAATCAATCAATCTGACTAATTATCTAATTAGAATATTTTCATTGGAGGGAGAGGGGACTATTTTCAAGGGGTCTGGTGGGCAGTGGTGGCACAGTTAGGACTGTGGATGTAGTTATGTAGGGAGAAAAGGTTGTTTGACCTTTACCTTGAAAGTGGGGTGTCGGGGGACAAGGTAATCCCTACTAGAAGGGGTACCACAGCAATAGACTCTGTCAATATAGGCTAGCAGAGGACCATGAGGGGAGCAGTGGGATAGCCCTTGATACAAGGTGTAAGCAGCCTATCTTCCCTTCTGGATTTTAGCACCTTGGGCAAAGCCCCATTTACCTGTGCTAGTTATGGTTGTTAATATAACTTCTGAAAGATTTGAAAGCTATAGATTGTCAGTACTAGGAACTGGTGTGAATAGGTACCAATGAGAGCTAGCAATGACTTGGATCAGTCATTGGAATTCATGATCTTGACAGCAACTTGTGGGTCTGATACAGGAGACTGGCAACTTTTAGAGCCAACCTAAGATATAGCAAATAGCATCAGGCTGAAGAAACCTCATTGTTTGAAGGTTTCCTCCTTTCTCTGTCATTATGTATGTTTTAATTCAGTTCAAATTAGCTTAGTTCAACCCCAAAGTACTTATTAAGTACCCAGAATGTAAAAGGCATTATGCAAGGAATACAAAAACGAAAACAATAACAACAAAAGGCATAGTATCTATATTCAAGCAACTTACAATTGAGCAGGAATATGAGACATATAAAAATGACTATAACACAAACTCAAAAATAAATGATTTAACATGTAGAGGAAACCAGAGTGGTTGAAGGATTCAAGGATGTAGGAATCACTTCTAACTGGTAAGATGGACAAGGCATCATGGGGGAGGTGACACTGAAGCTAGGTGGAAAGGGGGTATTTGTAGGCTGTTAATTGACTGTAACATAGTGATTTCTAAGGAACTTGTGCCAAAGTGTATGATCAGGGCGTAAATGTGGACCCAATAATGTAGAGAAGAAGTTTTTCTGTCTAGCCTTTCTCCTTTCCCACTCTCTCCATCTGCCTCCTCTCAGAATTAGTGAACTATACTGGGACCAGTAGGGGCACCAGTATAGGCCTTGACATGGGCCATAGACAGACTTAACAGGAATACCTATCTGGGCAATATTTACAGGCAGGTTTCTAATAGGACTTTGCTTACTGTGTTTAGACTTGGTAAGACCCTTCCACTTTGATGTAATTACAGTAGGATCCAGAAAAGGAAATGGACCAGGGATTTCACTGGTTAAAGTAGACTCCCAGGTGAAGAAGCTTTCTCTTCTAATGCAGCTCAGTCCCTTCTCTGTAACTTATTGTCTTAGCACCAAGGGGTGGAGGAACTTGCCTAGTGCCCCACAGCCAGGATGTGTCTGAAGTGGGACTTCAAGTCAAGTGTTCCCAGTTTCAAGACCAATTCTCTATCCACCACACTATGCTGATTCTTAAAGTACCCTGTAGTTAATGCCATCATTGTTGTTTTGGTTAAGGGGGTAGAAGAGCAGAAGAAGGACCCAGACTATTATTTGCTCTGGTAAAATCAGACTAGGGGCTTAACTGTTACTATGACATGGGGTTGTCATTTCTATTTCATTGAGGGTTACCATTTCCAACAATTGATGACCCTGGATAACCAGGGGGTCAAGAATTGGACTGCTGTAAGTAGGCAATTTAGGTAGGTGTCAGAAGATTGAATTGTGGTAGGAAGGCAATTAGTTTAAATACAGTGTGAAGGGTCCTATTCCAGGGGAATGTAGAGGCTGTTTCTCTCCTCTGGAGCTACTCCGACTTGATAGAACTACTCTGTGAGACTCCCCTAGCCAGGGTTACTAACCATGCCTTTGCAGATAATGGAAGACTCTTGGAGCAATGCTCAATATGTATTTTTTGTACCTTAGTAAAAGCAATTACCTGATTCAAATACTGTGGAGCTGACTGTTGCAGTTATATGAGTTCAGAGTGAATTTAGACTAGAACAGAAGGGAAGGATATTGGTTGGCAGAAATGGGAGGAATCCATTCCCAGGCATGGGTGATTCTGTGTGTAAAAGGTACAGAATCAGGAAAGTACAGGATGAGATTAAGATGATGATATTATTGAAGAATGAACTGCCTAGTTTGGGTGAGGCAGAGAAGTGCCATAAAATAAGCTCTTAAAGATAGTGTAGGTCCAGAGCACAGAAGACCTTGAATGCCAAAATAGAGATTTTATGTCATATTTAGCAAGATTTGGGATAAAGAAAAAAAATTATTAAGCTTCTATAATGTGCCAGGCACTATGCTAAGTGCTTTACAAAAATGGTTCAATTTGATCCTCACAACAACCCTAGGAGGGTTATTATCCTCCTTTTATAGCTGAAGAAACTGAAACAGACAGAGGTTAAGTGACTTGCCCAGGGTCACACTGCTATGAAGTGCATGAGGCCAAATTTGAACTCATTTCTTCCTACTTCAGGCCTCAGTGAAGATTTGTGGGCAGGAACATGAGATCATACCTGTGCATTAAAGACAGTACTTTTGACAGTAGTTTGAAGGATAGGAGAATGGAGACACCAGAAGTATCAAGTATATTTGGGAGTAGTTTGATGAAGTTGACTTCATTGTGAAGAGCACTGGACTTAGAGTCAGAAAAACCTGGAATCCAGTCTGAGCTTTGCCTGTTATTGTCTGTACGACTATGAGCAAGTCTCTGGGCCTTGATTTCCTCATCTATAAAATCAGGGCCTCCATTTCCTCATCTATAGATTACCTCAAAAGCCCATTCCAGCTCTGACTTTGTGATTCTTATGGTAGTTTGCTATCACAAGGAGAAAATCACTAGAAACACTATACTGACTAAGAAAGTTTCGTGAGGTGGATTTTTTATTTTAAAGGGAAATGACTTTTAGGCGAATTGATTTTACATCCTGATGTGTTCATCTTTGGACCTGTTAGTTTAAGTTCCTTCATAGATGTAAATCTGAAAGAGTCTCTGAGGTCATTTAGACCAACCATTTCATCTTAAAAGATGAAAAAAACTGAAACCCAGAGAACTTAAATAACTTGCCCCAGATTCCATAAGAAGTTAAGCATCAGAGATTTTCCGATTCAGAGCCAAAGCTCTTTTGGTGTAGATGACTGGCAGGTAGATAGAAATACATGCCTCTCTGGGGAAAGGTGGGAACCAGATACATATATTTGATATCCGGGAGTATAGACCCTGGTTATCTTTCTTTATACTCTTCTACAAGGAAAGAGAAAACAAAACAAAACAAAACTCCAACAATTCTTGCAAGGAAATCTCCTGGGGTTGATGCTGTAGAAACTCTTGAGCCAGTTACAGAATCCATAAATAAAAGCTTAGTTATTATATTCCCAGTGGGGAGGGCATAGCCTCAGGAAAAAGCATTATGTAGGAATAGATCTCAAATTGTCTAGTTCCAGATTCTCTTAATTTTGGGCCATCTAAACAGCAGACATACAAACACACTTTTGTTGTTGTCATTTTTTTTTCAGTCGTGTCTGACTCTTTGTGACCTATTTGGAATTTTTATTTTCTTCGTAAGTACAACCACTTTATCCAGCCACATACACTAGCTCTTCAAACACAAAGCTGGAGTGTTGTTCAGCTACTGCTTGCTCTCCTGCTTGTCCTGCCTGAGAGCTTTCATTGCTTGAAATATCAATAGACCTCAGAGTTTCAAATGGGAGTGCAATACTTTGTTTATGATAGCCTGCTGAGGTTCGATATCTTCTGACGAACTGAGAACAAATTTTTGGCCACTCTGTTGTGGTCTGAGTGATGGTGGAAACAGTCCAAGCAGATGGAAAGTGTGTTGATTGCTTCAGGATAAATAGTTGTGGCTGCAGAGGTGGGTTGAGGCTACCATGCAATTTATTCTGGCTCCTATAACCCACAAAGGATGGCCTTGGCAAGAATCCAGTAATAGTAGCCCATGGTGACAGTGGCTTTGTTATCTTGGGAAAGTTGCTTTCCCCACTGAGTTTCAGTTTCCTCACCAAAGGGAATCCTTTTAGCATTCTGGATTGCTTCCTCATGTTCTCCAATAGAATATGCAAACTATCCATTAGTTATCTCTTGCTCTCAGTATGTGACCAAGCTATCTTCTTTTGTGCTTAGATAAGTTTTAGATGACAACCCATACCTAGATCTCTTCATGTTTCACTTGAGTCTTGTATTTGAAAGTCAAATTTTCTATTCAGCTCTGGTCTTTTCATCATGAATGCTTTAAAGTCCTCTATTTCACTGAATGTCCATTTTTTCCCCTGAAAGATTATACTTGGTTTTGCTGGATAGGTGATTCTTAGTTGTAATCTGGGATTTTCTTGGTAAAGATACTGGAGTGTTTTGCCATTTCCCTCTCCAGCTCATTTTGCAGGTAAAGAAACTGAGGTAAATAGGTTTAAGTGACTTGCCTAGGGTCACACAGCTAGTGAGTATCTGAGGCTAGACTTGAACCCAGGAAGATGAGTCTTCCTGACTCCAGGGAAGTACTCTAGCCACTGGACCACCTTATCTTTAGAGTATATATTACTCATTCTTTGAATATAATATATGTCCATTTGCAATATTGGGAGAAATGGGAAGAAGGAAATGAGTGTTTACATAGCATTTACTATGTGCCAAGCCCTGTGCTAAGTATTATCTTGATGGATTCTCACAACAACCCTGTGAGGTAGGTGCTGTTATTATCTCTATTTTATAGTTGAGGAAACTGAGGGAAACAGGGTTAAGTGACTTCTTGCCTAGGATCACATAGCTAGTAAATGTCTGAGGCTAGATTTGAACTCAGGTCTTATTCTAGGATGGTATACTACATAACAGGTTAAATTTAAGATACTCTTTAATAGTTTACCAAATATGGGCAAGATCAACTAACTAATTTGAAAGTTATTGTGGCATAAATAAAAGATTCTAAGAAGTCTAGTTAAAAGAATTCCAAGTAAATAACTATGGTTGTAGTAAATAATGGTATCTATGAATTGAACTAACCTATTAGGAAGGAGTATGGCACAGTAGAAAAAGCATGGGGTCTAGAGTCCTCAGAGGACCTGGGTTCAAATCCTGCCTCCCATTATTACCCTTGGGAATGTCACTTAGGTGAGTCTTGATTTTCTCAACTGTTAATGAGACAGTTGGACTAGATGGGCTCCAATGTCCCTTCCAGCCCTGGATCTATGACTGATTGATCCCAGAATGAACATGATATAACTCAGATCCTTTCTCTTCTATTCTCTTTGTTTGGGGAGTTACAGTAGTTGAGAAGAAGAAAAATGTGCTTGTAATTTACAGTCTGCTGTTTCCACTGCTCAAATTAAACCAGGGAGTTCAACACATCAACATAAGTATGTTGCTGCATTTCTCATTAAAATGATCATAGAATTCACACTCATAGTTTTCATTTTTGCTTTTTTAATGTCCTTGGTTAAAAAAAAATCCCTATTACTCAAATCATTCCCAAATGCTTGAGTGTGGCTCAATGCATCTTTATAAATATATGATATTTCATTCATGAAGGGTAAGTATAATGCTTCTTTCACAAGTATGAAAGCAACATTTCAGGTTTTGAAGGTCTTTTTTCTAAGGGGAGTGAAACACACTCTGTAGAAAAGGCCTATTCTACTGGTTTTGTTAGAATTTAACCAAACTAGACAATTTGGACAGGTCCACTTTTAGTCTTTCAAATTAGGTTAGAGAAATTGGAAGGGAATCTAAGATATTAAACAGATGAATAAGGATTTAGGGCTGCAATGTGAATGATTGAGTTTTTTTTTAATGACACAATTAAAAATATTGAGTTCACATACTATAAAATTAATTTTAAGCTTTTCTCTCCCCCTGCCCCCAAGATATTAGAACTATCTAATTTTACTTAGAGATTATTGTTTCACAGGTTTAGAAAATCTATCATAGGCTTCCAAGGACCTTTCCTGAGGGGACTGGAGCTGTATTATCAAATTATGCTTATAGTTAGGGTTAGGGTAATGTGTTGTAATGGAAAGAGAACTGGACTTGTAGTCAGCCCAGCTGACTTGATGGGACTAGCTGTGCAAACATGGACAAGACCCTTGCTTTCTCTGAGCCCTTGTTTCCCCATTTGTAAAACTAGAATAATAACACTTGTACTTCATCCCTTTTCAGGGCTGTGATGGAGAAAGTGCATTGTAAATTTTAAAATGTTGCTATTAGGATGATTATTATTGGGGTGTGCTGGTAAATGTTTAACAGACAGCTCTCCAGGAAAAAAAAATTGATATACTTTTAAGTTTAATTCTGCATCATAAACATTTTTTTCCATCACCTTCCTAAGACTAGAAAATCAACAAAATAATAAATAAAGCCCTGATTTGTAGCATTTGTTGCTTTTCCAGGTATAAATACTTAGACTGAAAATTACAATTGGATGAGGAGAGGGAATAAGTCACCATCTAGCTGATTCCAGCCCACTCCTGATTACTATCACTGAGAATGAAGGAATTATACAATAGCCTTTGGGGGGTGAGAGTAGGGGTGGGGTGGGCCGAGGATTTCATCAGTGTAGGGAGCTCCCTGTGAGAAAACTCCCTCCCATACAGATTGGCAGGTAGTCCACAATTTACTGTTAAAGTATTGCCTGGGGAACTGAAAAGTTCCCTTAGGTTAAGTGTTAGAAGTGGGACTGGAGCCTAGGTTTCTGATTCCATGGGTAGATAGCTCTCACTATCACATGCTGCAATAACATTCATAGAATTATCAAACTTTAGAATTCACCTTAGATTTTTGAACTCCGTATTTTACAGAAGAGAACTGAGGCCTATGAGCTGAATAATTTGTTAATGGTCATAGACCTAGTTAGCTGGCAGAGCTGCGACTAGGATTCAAGTTTTGTGACTCAGTTTGCTTCTTCTTTCTCTCTTTTTGCTGCCTCATTAACTCAAAATGAACAGCACTAGAGGAAAAAAAAAGATTTAAAATCAACAGGGTTTCATTAGTGAAATTCTCCAAGACTGCCTTATTATCTTGCCCTCTCAACTCTGACTGGAGTTGACCCATATCTGAGTCCAAACAGATATAAAACCCCACAATCTATAAGAAGAAAAAGTGCTGATTTGGATATAGTTTATTTATTAAAGAACATATAGGTGTCTAAATTGACTGGGGACTTGTTTCTTTGAATTTCAGCTTATTTAAAATCTGCATTGATTGATGAAAGATTCAGTATATACACATATGTGTGTATTTATATTTACAATAATCTACATTCACAATAATATAATACTTTATAATAAAATAATTTCTATGTACAATAATTATCTTTATAATAATTTCACGTGTAGGTACTTATAACAATCCTTCACTTATTCTCTAACTGGCCTGAAATTTGAGTGGAGCAAATGGAGAGGTGCGGTGGAGAGATAAGACTGTTCTGGTCCCTGAGTCTTCTATCCTTTTGGTTTACCCCCTACTATTTCACTCTCCTGATAGCCTCCCACAATTGCTAAGGTCTGCTTTCCCTGATTCCCTCCTCCTTTGGCTGGCACTGTCTGAAAGCATTGGAAAAAAGAAAGCCTGGCTATTAAGCAAGTGATAAGAAACTGCCTTCCTCTCAGGCGGAGGAAGCCTTTGAGCCTTGAGCACTGTGCAGCCTTGGAGGACTGGTCCTCATGGGATTATCTGAACATTTTAGGATTTCGTTTGCTCAAGAAACTCATTTAATCTCTTCAGGGCTTTCAGAGGGATTCTTTTCTTGCTCTAGGAGGGCTTGGGAGATACTGTAGTAAATTGACATATTCTGATAAAGTTGGGGATGGAAGAGAAGGGAAGAGAGAGCATTTCTATAGTGCAGGGAATTCCCAAAGGGCCTATGGATAGATTTCAGGGGGTCCTGAAAATTACATCTATTTCTACTAACTTCTAATTGAAATTTAGCATTTTCTCTAATTATGAATGTAGGTAAAAACTGTTATTCTGAAGAGAGGTCTGCAGTTCACACTAGATTGCCAAAAGGAGTCCATGATACAAAAAAAAAAATTAAGAATCCTTGGTGTGTTGGAACTAACTATGCCCATCTTTCCAATCAGCTGGAAGGGGAGAGAGGGAGCAGAGCAGCTGGACCCATTGCGGAACAATGAGGCAGACAGATTGAAGTGGGGAGCTCAGAAAAAGGCCAACTCAGTGTCCAGACAGGGCAGATAGTTGGCCATTAACTGTGATTTAAGTTGAACTTTGCAGATTCTCAAATCAACAGTATCAGAGTAACAACTCATCCTTAGTGCCTCTCATCCCTACCCCACAAAAAAAAAAATCAACATTTACACCAAAAAAATTATTTGGGCTTATGTGAACAAATTAGTCAATGAATAAATTACCTTTTTTTCATGTTTGAGTACATTAGTGGGTTATAAACAGGTAGCTTGAGAGATGGCATTTGATTCTTGGTATCAATGGAGGGGGAAAAAGTATTGTAAAATAAGAGATCATCCAAAATTTATTTACATTTGACTTCAGAATGTGTTAATATAGTTAGATTTCAATGTGAATATGTTTGATATTCTAGAAATTCACTTTAGTTAGTCAATAAGCATAAAAATAATAGCTAGCACTTATATAGCTTACCTTAGTTTGCAAAGTGCTTTACAAACACTATCTTTTTTTTTTTATCCCACAACAACCCTGGAAGATAGATGCTATTATCCCCATTTTACATGTGAGAAAACTGAGACAGACAGTGATTAAATGATTTGCTCAAGGTGTCACAGCTAGTGTCTAAGGCTGGATTTAAACTCATCTTCCTGATTCCAGGTCTAATGCTTTAGCTGTTTAGAATCTTTTATTAATGTAAGCATTATTAAGAGCTTACTATGAGTGCCAAGCACTTAAATATGTGGGTTATACATAAACATACACATTTATACATACACATATGTGTGTGGGTATATGAGAGAGAGAGAGAGAGAGAGAGAGAGAGAGAGAGAGAGAGAGAGAGAGAGAGAGAGAGAGAGAGAGAGAAAGGTTGATGGATTGAAGGTAGTCGTAATATCACATAATATCAGAGGGGGGGAACTAGCAGATGGGGAGACTCACAAAAGCCTTCTGAAGAGAATGAGATTTAAACTGAATCTTGAAGCAATCTTGAGAATCAAAGAAGTGGTAATGAAGAGGGAGAACATTCTAAGCATGGGAGACAAAGCAAAGGCATGGAGAGAGAAGATGGACATGGAACCAGCTGGATCTGAGAATATACAGAGAAGAAGCCAAACCCTGGAGAGCTAAATAAATCAGGAGGAACTAGAAAACTATCCTCTTTTCCATATTCTCTTTCCTTTTCCAACTTCACCAGTAATTCACTCCATGATGAAAACAAACACTTTTCTCACATCCTGGACATAAGGTTCTAAGCTTTTCCTGAAGGAGAAGAGCAGGGTTAGGAATTGAAAGAGCTTCAAGAACTTGTGAAGTTAATTGAGGGAAGGAGGTGAGATGTTAACAAAGCTGCAAGTAAGTAGATTAAGTAGAATGGGGGTGATAGTGAGGAAGAACAAAAGAAGGTGCTATCAATAAATAGAGCCAATTTAAATAATTATAAATCATAAGGATTATAAAAATCACTAATGAAGATTTTCTTGAGGTTGTGATAACATAAGACAGAATGGGAAAAGAGCTTCAAAAATTTGAATTTCAAATTGTCCTCTATTCACTAAAAAAGTGTAGAAGAGAAAATAGTATGATTTTTCCTACACATGCGTGTATAAATGTTTGACATCTCTAGCCTTTTACATAGAAGTCGCCACTACATGAAATGAGCCCCAGCTCAACTGTGTGAAGAACAATTTTAATCCAACTGAGTTAGAATGAGCTATGATTTATATTCATAAAGAGTGAAGCTATCTGTTGCCAATCATATGACAGGACACATTACAGAATCAGTGACAAGGACATAAAGAACTCATATTTAGAAATTACTTCACATATCATAAGATTCGACTTCAATAATGCAATTGAAGGTTCAAAACTGTGGGGGTTTTTTTTGAAACATTTACATCAACCTCTTCTCCCAAATAAGGAAAATGTCTCCTTTTATTTTGTAAGTCATTTTTCTACTGTCAATCACAATATAGAAGTAAATTCTGCAGGTTGAAATTTTGTTTCCTGTCATTTTTAGACTCATTGCAGTTTGTGAATACAGATAAAGAATCAACTCAATGCCAAATATTATCTCTGAACTTAATCTCTGGCTGTTTGCATGTGAACAAAACAGCAGAGAGCCTACCTCGATGATCTGATTCTTTCAGAGATTGTGTCAGTGGCAATCTATTTTCCATTTTCTATCTGATGTTTGGCATTTTCTAACTCTGACTTTAATCTAGGATCGATATTCAGTGTTCCATAGCATTTTGCACAACAGGCTAAACTTTCTCTGCTCTGGTTTCAGCATTTTTAGCCCTTGCTAGACAACAGCAAAAATGATGGCAAATTCTCTAAATAAGATTACAATGTATATGCAATCATATATATGTAGAAATGTTTTCTATGCTGCACTGTGTTTATTCTAGGATTAACAAGGTTTCTGGGAAAATGTTATGTGGCCAAATGAATTCAGTTATGTATTTACTAAGTAAAAAAATGGAGCTTTCAAAAACATCATTAAGATAAAGGAAGAGAATTGGTTATATATAGTGACAGATAGCCAGAATGTTTCATTTTTATTCATTAAACATTAAAAAAAGACCTCCAGCACTTGGGGTAGATCTTTTCATGGAATATTTGCAGAACAAATCACACAAGATAAGACAGCATGAAGAGGCTGGAGGTCAGTTCTTACAAGTACATATTGTTGGAAAACTAGTGAATAAAAAAGTAAATATTTTAAAAACAAAAATTAAAGGATAAAATTTCCAGTTTTTTAATCAATATATTTTGCTACATTTTCTGATCTGAAATGTACTTGGAAATAAAATTTAGAGTGTATTGTTTTTTCTAACAGGTGAATTTACTGGGGGCTGTTTACCACATTGTCCCGTTATGAACTCAAAGAGCAAAATTACATGTATGTATGACCTGAATTTTCCTTTGATCACTATATTTCCCAGGGTTCCCAACACCACCAGCAACTTCACCAGTAATTTAATTAGCAATGTCTGAATAGTCACAGCCCCACATTTATTGGTTTGAGATATGCTAGAACTTCAATATGATACTGCCATAGAACTGAATTTAATCTAAGGAAGGTCTGTCTTTGATATCCTCCAAAATTTTTACTTAAGTATGGAAAGGACTTTGTTATAAGGTGATTTTCACAGTATGAACGCAAAGTTAGAGATATAAACAAATTACAACATCATAAGACCATAACTTTAGAGGTAGAAGGTATCTTAGAGGTTATTGGGTTCAACTCTTATTTTACAAGTAAGGCAGCTGGGGTTCAGAGAGATTAACTTACCTAGTGTCACATAACTAATAAATGTCTGAAGGAGAGACAGAGAGAGAGAGTTTCTCTAAGTAATATGAAGTTAGCATTTACAGAGTGCTTCACATAGATTACCCTCATTGGGATGCTCACTTGCATGTAAGTGTTATGATTGTCCTCATTTTCAGATAAAGAGACTGAAGCTCAGAAAGGTTAAAGAGCTTTCCCAGTGTCATAGAACCAGTAAACATTTAAAGAGTTTTCCTGACTCCAATTCAGTACTACTGTGCTATTTGAAGTAACAGCTAGAAAACTTCCAAATATCTCTGATTTAGTTAAGCCTTGAAAGGGCATTTCATGTTCCTGTTTTTGAAGCTAGTGGATGTGAAAAGTGTCTTAACTCTATTGTCAGAACAGTTGTAACAGAACTCAAAGGACAACTTCCAAGGATGTCTGAGAAAGATGTGTATTTGTTAGTTAATGTTACAGATAGAGAGAGGGAAATACAAAATTCATTAAGTTATTCAATCCTAACTTTAGAACTTTAATTCAGGTGGGGCAAGAGGCACTTTGTTTCCCAGGGATGGCTGAATTAGAGCGGGCTATTTAATCAACCACAGATTGGGAAATGAAAGCCAGGTGTCTCCTTGTCTTGGGAGTCATCTCACTTACAGCATTGTTGGTAACGACTATCTAAGTTGAGGCTAAGACAGGCTAGTGTGGAGAGGAACTCCACCTCCCAATCTTTAAACCACTGTATCCTGCTGACTTGCCCAGGGAGTTGAGAAAGATGGGAGAAAAGCATCAGGTTGCTTAAATTAAAAAACTGATCCCTAGTTGGGCCTCAACTATCCATTCGGGCCCCTTTAGTGGATGAAAGGAACAGCAAGGGAAGAAAGAGAGATCCTATTAGCAAAAAGAATACTGCAGCTGTAAGTATTTACCTCTCCCATTTTACTAGAATTCAGGCCCCTTTTTTCCCTGAAGTTCAGCTGCCTCAATAGGAGATGGGTTTCTAGGCCATGTAGGGACACTAGCGATATATACCACATGACCTGCAATGTTACATTTCCTTTCACTCCTACCTTCTCTTCACATATATAGTTTGAATGAAAGCAGTATGACATGCAACTAGTACCCAGTTGTAAGAATACCTAGTTAAAATAGGAAGCCATTGTCTTTTTTGCTGTTCTTAGCAAAAGGAATTTATTACCATGACATAATAAGGATAATAGCTACAAAACACTTATTGCTTTCCCATGTAAACCTTGGGTGCAATCTCCTGCAAATGTACACAGAGTTCATGAAAAGAGTGGTTACAAGCACAGAATAGATGGTGTTGAGACACCAACATAAGGCACACATGTGACCAACTACTCAGTTCTGGCACTTCACAGCCTAGATATCCTTTCTCTGCATCTGGAGTCCTCGAAAAACTTTCTCTTGGGCATAACATCTCTGCTAAGTGAGTCCCAGAATATTTGCCTCTCTATACTTGACTTGATTTCCAAGGTCTCTTTTCTGTTGCCAGAAATCCTACTCCACGAATCTGCTTACATGCTATCATTAGTGTCTTTCTCTCATTAACTATGCCTTTCTGGAGGGTATGTCAGGAGCTATCATTTTATATCTCTGTTCTTTAATGTAGACTCCTAGAGAGAAAAAGTCCGTATTCTTTACCTCTAATTACTCTACTCTCAGTTGCTTCTCAACTTCTTACAATCTGGTTTCTGATCTGGGATGTGTTGATAAGTATTTAATAACTGACTTTCTAAAAAAATGCACACATCACACACTTTTATTTTCACTATTAACATTTTATCCATAAATTTCTTAAGTATAGACAATCAACAAAATAACAAATTGAACCCTGATTTAACAATTGGCTCTCTCCTAGGAGGAAGGTATGAGCTGGCTCGAGCACAATCCTACTTTTGACCTCAGCACTCAAATAAAACCATTCCCTTCAAAATTAGCATCACTCTCTCAATTGCTCAGTCTGGTCACCTTTTCTCAGTTCTCATGTTCCTTGATCTTTCTCCAGTTTTTAACACTATTGATGAGCCTTACCTCTGAGATATTATTTCCTTCCTCAGCTTTTGTTTTTTCTTGTTTTTTCCTCTTACTTCTCTGACCATGCTTCCCCCCCTCCCATCTCCTTTGATGTTTCATCATTCTTGTCTCTTCCCTCAGCCTCATGAATGTTCCCTAAGCTTTGTCCTGGGCCATATTTTCTTTTGTCCATATATTCTCTTTATTGATGATTTTAGCAACAACCAAGGGTTCAGTTATATCTCTGCCCCTCTAAACCCTTTCTAGCAACATTAAAAGCCTAAATCAAGACTCATATATTTATTTTTTTTTTAAAGAAATCATGGTTAAGCGACCTGCCCAGGGTCACACATCTAATGTGTCTGAAACCAGATTTGAACTCAGATCTTTCTGACTCCAAGGTTAGTACTCTTATCCATTGTGTCACCTAGCTTTCCCTAAGACTCACACATTCTAAAAAGCCTTTTTGGATCTGTCTAGTCTCCACTAATTTCTCCAATCTCCAAATTTCTTCCACACTCTAACTTAGAATTGCAGCCCATTCTTTCTTATTTCCTGGGAGAATTAAATATCTGAGGAAGATATACTATCATTTATCATTTTCAAATCTCTACAACACCTAGTATCGCAGGACCTCAGTAAAGAAATATTGAACAATTATCAGAGGTGCAGTTAGAGGTGAGTAGTGTCTGGAGTAGTATCTACAGAAAATTGGAACAGTTTCTATAAAAAACTATAATGACAATTGGTGGGAAAACGATGTCAACTGTGGTCCACATGTGAACAAAAGAATGTTTGAAATATTGTATGGCAGTAATAATTCTTTTACACTTCAATGGATACGTGATCTCATTGGTGTGAATATCCTGTCCCATTCATGGGTGACAATTGCAGCAATTCATTCAGTCCTTCATTTTTCTTCCATTCAGAGTCCACTTCTGAAAAGTTACTAAACCTATTCAAGCCTCAATTTCCTCATCCATAATATGGGAACAGTAAGTACCTGCAAAGCTTAACTTTACGGAATTGTTATAAAGCTCAAACAAGATACTGCAAGTCAAAGTGTTTTATAAACCTTAAAACTCTATAGACTTATCAACCTTAAAACTCTATAGACTTATCATTTATTATTATTGACCACAATACAAATATTGACAGATCTGTTGCTTTTTGTGTCATTTCCTCCCCTCCCCCTAGTTTCTTTCACAAATGATTTCAGGATGATATAGTTTAACTGTGCAGAATGCCAAGTACTCTGTAGGCTGATTTTCCCCTAAATTGCTTTTTTGTTATTTTATGAGGCAGTCTTGCTCATTTTCTCATTGTTGCTCATTGTTTTCCTATAATGTTTTTCAAATGAGCTTATATTCTAAATCAGTCTTGTTCTTGGTTGCTTTTGGTGTGAAGAAAGACCAAAAGTACCTGGGTGAGGTAGTTTCTGAGTTCTTTTAGATTTTTTGTTGTGGTGATTGTACTAATTAAAATCCCCTACAAAACTGGAATTAAGTAGAGTTTTTCTTCCCTTAGTTTCCCATTTTTTTTTCAGACCACAGCTTGTTTAAATAGGTCAGGTTGTAGCTATAACAGTCATTGATTTAATATTTTCTTTTCATTTAGTATTTATTTGGCCATAGCTCTAACTACTTGTCGACCTACCTACACTTAGAAAACTAAGTATGGAATTACTGCTGTCAGTAAACCTTATTTTCTGCTTATTAAGATATAGTCAACTTGGTTTTCTCATTGATTATTAATGTTCATCATATTCTGTGCCTTCTAAGACTTTATTGAAGTATTTATGATTATCAGGCTAAGGCTTCTGAGTAACCTACAAGCTTTTGGCTTCTTTTATATCTTGATCCAAAATTATATTTTTCATCTTCTTTCCCTTATGCCCCTCTACACATTGAGGTCACCAAAAATCATTGCATATGTAGACAACTTATAGGATCTTGTCACAGTCTTCAAAAAACTTATTCTATTTCTTCATTCTATGAAACTGATGTTGGCACAGAAGCTGCAATTATTTCTTATTCAGTCAAAATTAACAAATATTTATTTATTTTTAACAAGTATTTATTAAATATCCACTATGTTCCAGGGTCTGTGCTTAGTTCTGGAGATACAAAGAAAGACAAAAAAGAGTCCCTGCCTTCAAGGAACTTACAGTCTAATGGGGGAGACCATATGCAAACAACTGTGTAAAACATGACAAATTGAGGGCAATCTCACAGGAAAAAATAACATGAAGGAGGACTTTCTTGTAGAAAGTGGGACTGTCAATGAAACTTAAAAAAAGCCAAGGAAAACAGGAAGTGGAGGTGAGGAGGGTTATTCCCAGTTCCAAAATCCTATGATCCTTTAATTTGTATGGTTCTTTTTTTCTGCTTATACTCATTATGTGCACTGAAAAATGACATCCCCAAATGTCCATAAAATAATAGTACTTTTTTGCATTTGAGCCATAGTGAAATGGATTAATTTAACTCCTTTATTTACACGCCGTGAAGAGTCAATGAGTTGTCTTTCTATTTAGCTGAAACTTTTAATTATGTTTTTTGACCTATGCCTGTAACAAGAATGTTAGCATTAATATGATATAGTTTCTCCAGTAGTGGTAGAATGATGATTGGATAAAAATTTAAGATTTATTAAGAGTACCAAGAGTTAAATGAAATTAATTGTCTAAGAATGGTGTGATTCTTGTCCCTCTTTTCTTCCACTCAGCTACCAGTTCAATGAGAAAGTAAAAGGAATTCCCCAAACATTTAGAGCATTTTAAATTTTTACTTATTTCCTGGGTCATCATAGCAAAAAGAATTAATCACTTAGTAGTCAGCCTTTTTGTGATAGACTTCTTTATACATGGACCACACACACACACACACACACACACACACACACACACACACACACACAGTCTGTCACTGGGCCTATTCTCTGAAGATCAGAGAAGACCTTAGAAATCATGTAATTTGGACTATTATTTTCAGTTAAATTAACTAAGGTTGAGAGTTTAAGTGATTTTTCCAAAGTCAAATAGGTAGTAAGTAGCAGGAGTGAGATTTGAACCCATCTTCTGACTCCAGATGCAATTTTCTTTTTACTTTGTCATATTATTAAGGCCTTTCCAGATTGGGAGAATCTGCCAGAAATCCCTTGTGAATTCACATCCACATTCAAAGCATTATAAGGCATCAGCCTAATTAACATTTTTGTGGAATGGCATTATGCATTATACTGGGGGAGGTGGGAAGAAGAAAAAAACAAGAATAGAAGGAAAGAGATTAAAAAGATGGCTTTTTAAAGACTTTGATAGTGGTAATAGATCTGATTTGGTTATTTAAGCATTTTGATTATATTCATCTCTAGAATTTTTGATATGTTTGAAAATTGAAGTATATTTGTAAAAAAATCACTAATCTATACCAAATTTATTAGAATGATACATTTATTAAAATATAGCAATTTCTATTAGCCAACATCTTATACCACCTGGAACAAGGGAATTGCCAAAATAATCATTTGTGCCACTTGTAAATTTGTCTCCATTTATTACTTTTTTCTTTCCCAAAACACTGTTGCATTTGTGGCTATGTATTGTTTATCAGAGAACTATGGAACTGAATTCTGAGAGGTTAGATAATCTGAACTAGTATGCTTATCAAAAGGGAAACAATAAAACTATCTTAGACAGGTGAGGGCAGAGCAATGAACAGAAGTTGACCTTTCCATTTTGAACTTCTTCAAATTTTTCCCAGTTTACTTTTTTAAATTTTAATCTTTTTTTTTTGTATTGACTCTAATCTTTTTCAGAATGAGTAGGAAATGTTTAACAACTGGCTCTCTGGGGCAGGGGGAGGGAAGACCACATAGTACACTTTTAAGCTTCATCTGCATATTTCACATTTCCTCCTTACTTTCTTAAGTCTATAAAATCAACAAACCAATAATTCAAGCCCTAATCTGTTGATTATTCAGGTATAAATGTTTACACCGAAAAACTTAACAATCAGCTCTTGCAAGGCAGTGAGTTGGCCCCAGCATACCCCTGAAATAGTTGACATTTACATTATAATTTAAGGCTTGCAAAACACTTTAATACATTATCTCACTTGATCTTCACAAATCAGTGAGGTAAATACTACAGGTGATATCCTCATTTTACACATAAGAAAATCGAGGCTCAGAGAGATTAAGCAGTTTATAGATTGTCATATATTTGGTAAGTCTTAGGAACTGAACCGGAACCCATTTCTCCCTTGATTCCAATTTTACCCCTTTCCCCCATAGGCCAACCTTTGAAACTTCAATTAGATAATTCCATATTATCCTGGCAACCCAGCTTCTTTTCTTTTTTGTGGCCTTTCATCTCTTTAAAAAGTCTAAATCTTTTTTACATGTCTTCATTTTTATGCAAGATTAAATTAATCACTTTAATTTTACATCAAAGTTTTTGAAAATATTTTCCAAAAGCAAATTACCTCATAATGTAAATTATTCCAGCTGACAGTGCAAAGCTAGCTGACAAATAGAATCAAAGAACTATGGAATGTTAGCTGGAAGGGCCCTTATGATCATCTATTTCCCAATTATTAATTTTACTGGTAAGGAAGTTAAATTTATATTGGTGAAATGATTTACCTTAGAATCATAATGACAATAGCAGTAGAAGTGAAGATTGTCAGAGTAACATCCTACTACTGGCTGGCACAGAGGGTAGCGTGCTGGGACTAGAGTTTGGAAAAACTGATTTCAAATCTGGCCTCAGAGACAAACTAGCTGTGTGACCCTGAGTAAGTCACTTAACCCTGTTTGCCTTAGTTTCCTTATCTGTAAAATGAGCTGGAGAAGGAAATGGCAAGCCACTTCAGTATCTTTGCAAAAAAAAAAAATCTGAATAGGGTCATGAAGAGTTGAACATGACTAAAATGACTGAACAATAATACCAATACTTGCTATACTGTATCATACCATCATCCATAGGAAATTTGTTTTCCTTTACATACCATTTGGGATGATAGGATGAAAAATTTAAAGCTGGGATGGAAAAAAAATCTTAGCAATAATTTAAGCTTACTTCTTCACTTTATAGATGAGGAAACTGAAGCCTAGAGAGGTCGAAGGACTTACTCTACGTCACATAGCTAGTAGATGATGGAGCCAGGAATTTGTCCTTGGTCCCCAACTCCAGAGCCAGTGTTCCTAGACTTCCTCATAGTACTGCTTTATCAAATTGACAAGCCATGACAGTCAAATGACCATCAGTTTCAACCAAGAATATTTTTTTTGCCTAAATTGAACAATTTTAAAACTAATTGATTGTTGAAGCAGTTATTCTTATCTTCACTGTCTAATTAAGTTTGAATGTCAGCATTATTGAAGTTTAATAATCAGCATTTAACACAAAAATCCTTTTTACATGGCATCAAAACAATTTAGCAAAGTTTGTGAAAAAATCAATCATGTGAAATTTCCATTATTGGCTACATTTGACATTGAATAGATGGGAATCTCTAGCAGCAAAACCAATAGTCTGAAAATGGTGTAATTATGGGAATATTGATATTTTAAACACACATGGAAACTTTTGGCCAAGAAGCTTGCTGTTCTTTAGTTTTAAAAACTCTTCTATGAATGATGCTGGGCAAATCACTTAATGTCTTGATATTCTAGTCAACTCTTTAAGAATATGTTGAAGATTGGGGAAAAATGGATATTTAATGAAATAGAGGACTTTTAAGCACTCCTAATTAAAAGATCACAGCTGAACAACAACAAAAAACTGATCTTCAAATACAAGACTCAAAAGAAGCATGAAAAGGTAAACAGAAAAGATAACACAGAAGAGATTCAATAAGATTAAACTTTATATTCCTACATGGCAAGATGATATTTGTAACTCTTAAAAACTTTATCAGTATAAGGGCAATTAGAAGAAGAATATATAGAGGGTAAGAGTGTAAATTGACTATGAGATGATAAAAAAAACAAAATTAAGGGATGAAAAGATTGCACTGGGAGAAGCTGGAAGGGGGAAATAGAATGGGGTAAATTGTTCACATAAAAGAGATGTGAAAGACTTATTACAAGTTGAGGAGAAGATGGGTGTGTGTGTGTCAGACAATGCTTGAACCTTACCCTCATCAGAATGGGCTCAAAGAGCAAATAACGTGCACATTTAGTTGAATATAGAAATCTATCTTACCCTTTAGGAAAGTAAAAATGGATGGGGATAAGAGAGGGGCAGGGGACTGAAAGAAGAGAGGACAGATTGGTGGAGGTGATGGTCATAAGGAAAGCACTTTTGAAGAGGAGCAGGGTGAAAGGTGAGAGAGAGAGAGAGGATAAAACAGAGGAAAGGTAGGATGGAGGAAAATACTGTTAGTTATCATAGCTGTAAATATGAATGGGTTGAACTCACCCACAAAATGAAAGGGGATAGCAGAATGAATTAAAAACCAGAATCCTATGATATGCTGTTTACAAGAAACACATCTGAAGCAGAGAGAGACACACAGAGTAAAGGTAAGGCACTGGAACAGAATCTATTATGCTTCAGCTGAAATTAAAAAAAAACAGCAGAGGTAGAAATCATAGACTCAAACAAAGCAAAAGCAAAATTAGATTTCATTAAAAGAGGTAAGGAAAGAGACTACATCTTGCTAAAAAGGTACCATAGACAATAAAGTAATTTCACTGTTGAACACATATGCACCAAATGGTATAGCATCTAAGTTTTAAAAGAAGTTCAATGAGTTACAGGAGGAAATAGATAGTAAACCTACACTAGTGATGAACTGTAGCTTTCTCCTCTTAGAAGGAGATAAATTTAACCATAAAATAAGCAAGAAAAAAAGTTAAAGAGGTGAATAGAATTTTAGAAAAGTTACATATTATAGACCTCTGGAGAAAACTGAATGGGGATAGAAAGAAATGTACCTTTTTCTCAGCATTATATGGCACCTACACAAAAATTGACCATGTATTAGGGCAAAAAACTTCACAACCAAATTCAGAAAAGCAGAAATATTAAATGCATCCTTTTCATATCATAATGAAATAAAAATTACATTCAAAGTGGAAAGACAGATTTAAAATTAATTGGAAACTAAATCTAATGCTAAAGAATAAGTGGGTCAAAGAACACATCACAGAAACAATCAATAATTTCATTAAAGAGAATGACAACAGTGAGACAACATACCAAAATTTATGGGATGCAGCCAGACCAGTACTTAGGGGAAATATATATATATATCTATATATATATATATATATCTATATAGATATATATATATATCTATATATATATATATCTATATAGATATATATATATATCTAAGTGCTTACATCAATAAGAAAGAGCAGACCAATTAATTGGGCATGCAACAACAACAATAACAATAAAAAAGTTAGAAAAAAAAAGCAAAATCCTCAGTTAAACACCAAATTGGAAACACTGAAAATCAAAGGAGAGATAAATAAAATTGAAAGTAAGAAAGCCATTAAACTAATAAGTAGAAGTAGGTGCTGGTTTTATGAAAAACAGCAACAACAACATTAAAATAGATAAACCTTTGGTTAATTTGATTCAAAAAAAGAAAAAGGAAAACTAAATTACCAGTATCAAAAATGAAAAGGGTGAACTCACCCAATGAAAGAGGAAATTAAAACAATTATTAGGAGGTGTTTTGCCCAATTATATGGCAACAAATTTGATTAAGGGAAATGGACAAATCTTTATAAAAATATAAATTTCCCACATTAAAACAAGAGCAATAGAATATTTAATTAACCCCACTCTTAAAAAAAAAATTGAACAAGCTGTCAATGAACTCCCTAAGAAAAATTTTCCAGGACCAGAGGGTTCACAAGTAAATTCTACCAAACTTTTAAACAGCAATTAATTCCAATACTTTATAAGCTGTTTGGAAAAATAGGCAAAGAAGGAGTTCAGCCAAATTCTTTTACAAAACAAATATGGTGCTGATGCCTAATCAGGAAAAACAAAAAGAAAAAAAGAGAAAAGAAAATTATAGGCCAAATTCTCTAATGGATATTGGTACAAAAATCTTACATAAAATATTAGCAAAGAGATTGCAGTAACAGCAATATTGTATGATGAACAACTGAGAATGACTTAAGTATTCTCAGCAACACAATTATGCAAGACAATTCTGAAGGACTTATCATGACAAATGCCATCTGATGGCATCTGAATATACACCAAGGCATACTATTTTTCACTTCCTTTCTTTCTTTCTTTCTTTCTTTCTTTCTTTCTTTCTTTCTTTCTTTCTTTCTTTCTTTCTTTCTTTCTTTCTTTCTTTCTTTCTTTCTTTCTTTCTCTCTCTCTCTCTCTCTCTCTCTCTCTCTCTTTCTTTTTCTTTCTTTCTTTCTTTCTTTCCTTCCTTCTTTCCTTCTTTCTTTCTGTTTTCTTCCACAAAATGACTAATATGGAAATGTTCTGCATGATTACACAGGTATAACTTTTTATCAGATTGCTTACCATCTCATGGAGGGAATAATAGAATTTGAAACTCAAAACAAAACCCCAACAAATATTTAAAAATTGTTTTTACATGTAATTGTGGAAAAATAAAATATTATTTTAAAAAAGAAAATAAGTTGCAGAGAAGGTACCTGCCTGCATTTGTAGAGTGAATTTCTTTATTTAGGGAATATCCCATACTAATGAAATCACAGATATAGTTTCTATCTTTATTCTTATTAAAAAATGTACACAGTAGAATGCTACAGTAAAAAAACATTAAATTATGTCTGAATATTGCTTGATTTCACACAATGCTTATTATTTTAGTATTAGGGAAAAATAAAGTAGAAAAACCAATTTACTATTTATAGACATATTCTTACTTCAAACATCTGTGATTTTAGTAACATGCATATATCTTCTACTCATGCAAATTGTATTCCCTTTGAACCTTAGTGAATGCATACATGAATTTTTGAGATAAAAAAGTTCATTACCTGGCAATGATGCTCTCTGAATTTATCTAGGTTCTTCCTCAGGCTATAGATATGTAGTCCATTGTTCGACCCTTAGCAGAGCCTTTGTCTTTTGCCAGGACTGCTAGACCTAGCTTCCAAACCTGAGCTTTGTCAGCATTGTCTTATTAAGTCCAAGGCCATCTCCAGGCCACAAAGATGAATCAAAGTTAGCCGTTAGTGGAAGATGTGGGTTTGGGGGGATTTAAAGTCCAGATAAAATCATTTAACAGAAAAGTGCCAATTCAAGCCTTGCCTTTAAAATAGAAACATTATCAAATAAATAACACAGAATGCACATTTTATGCATCTTTATTATTTGGCTTGGCCTCCAGAAGTGTTTTAATCTCTGATGTGACTAGAAGGTTAATCAACCTCTCATACCACCCCTTGCCTGGAGAAAGGGAACCCTAGAAATAGTAATTCCTGTCAGTTATAAAGAAGTATCCATGAGCCATAGATGGGCCAGAGCAAGCCAAGCTTTTGTCCTCACCATTTAAATTGGGTTGCTCCACGTTATGCAAATTGTCCTGTTACACACTAATCTTTCAGCAGCACGTGAAGTACAACAGCTGTGGTTAGTGAGTCTTTTTTTTTTTTCATAGCCACTGGCAGACATTTTTCTCTGTGGTCTTAATGGCTATGAATAGCTGCAAGGCCAGCAGCTGCTTACACAACTATAAAGTAAGAAATCCACAATCCCACAACCAGGGGATTGCAACTTACACAGAGCTAGGTGATGTCTTGTTGCATTTATCTGGAAAAAAAGTAAATTTGTAGAGAGAAGACAGTCATAGAAACAGAGGAGAGGAATGAGAGTTCAGTGACTCATTTTCAACAATCCTATACTCAATTATTAGATCACCTAGACTGTTGGGCAAAAATTCTTTTTTGAAATAGTGCGATGTCAATATTAAAAAAATAAATTTTCCAAACTCAGCTAAATACACCAAGAAATATGTCAGTCACTATATATAATTCCCAAGTATGTTGAATGTTCTCAAGAGTGAGTAGTATCTTCAAACAGTAAAAGTATACTTTAATGAAAAAAAAGTCTGCACTGTCTCAGTATACTACATATACATTCATTCAAATGTAAGCACAATTCGACATCTATGTATATAATCACCACATTTATGTGCGACATGGCAGGAAGTTTAATGAAAATTTGATTACCTATGATGCATGAAATCCAAAAATGAAGTTTGAGCTTAACAGTCTATACTTTATGCTGCTCATTAATGGTGTTTTATACTACAGATATATTACATTAATGAATGCTAAAGTAATTTATGTGAATAAACTATTTAAATTTCTCCATGGATGTTTGAAATATAGCTTTGGGGGAATATAAATAATAAGGCATGCCATATAAACTTAGCTATTTGAAACATTAGCCTTTAATTTCTTGTTGGCTTCAACATCTGTTTCCTGTCATGAGCTAAGTTATAGCTCTGATGTTTGTACAGAATATAATTTACATGTGAATCAAGAATAAGTGCCTCTAGAAAACTTTAAGCATAACTCAACCATATGTCATTTGGTCAGGGCATCCTCCTTGCACTATTTCTCAATTCACTAAGATCAGTGGTAAGGACTTTACTGGCAGACTACAGATAACTAAATTTTTACTTGTTTAACTATATTTATAATTTAAATTATTTATGAGTAGTATTCTCCAGCTGTAAGAGGTATTTAGCTTTCCAAATAGAACCCAGAAGGATCATTATAACATCCATTTGATTAACTAAACCTTTGCTTTTAACTGGTTGTGCTCCATGAGTATGACAAAATCTTTTGAGCTATGTTTATGTGACAGTATAATGGCTGGAAAAGGAAGGATGGGTTCAGTAAATCATCTCTATTTTGGACCAAATATTTGGGAAAGTTTGGGCATTTTGCATTTTATGGACTCTACAGAGCATTTAAGAAAAGCTTACTATGTCCTAGGCGCTATCCTTGTCACTGAGTGGTTGGTTGTCCTTTGTTCTTGAAGAGGACCAAAATGACATCACTATGTTGGAGTCAAGGTACAATGTGTCTGACTGTGGCTGATCAGACCACAGGTGAACATTTGGAGTGGTGATATCTCTAACTTTGTGCATCTCACATTTCTTTTTTAGTTACTGCAATTCTGCTTTGCTCATAGAGCTTTCTTTGATGTGGGCCAACCATGCTGGGCAATCCTGTGCCAGTGTCTCCCATGTCATGCAATTGATTCCAAAGTTCTTCAGACAGATCTTGAGAGTGTACTTGCATTGCTTCTTCTGACCACCATGTGAGTGCCTGCCTTGCATGAGTTCTCCATAAAATAGTCTTTCGGGCAAAAGTACATTTGGCATTCAAACAACACAACTAGCCCATAGAAGTTGTGCTTTCTGTAATAGAATTTGAATGCTTGGCTGTTTAGGTCGAGAAAGGACCTCGATGTCCAGTACCTTATCATGCCAGGTGATCTTCAGGATCTTCCTGATACAATCAAATGGAAGCAATTCAGTTTTCTGGCATGGTACTGGTATACCGTCCAGATTTCACAGGCATATAGCAATGAGATTGGCAAAACAGCTCTGTAGCTATTCAGTTTGGCAGGTAGCCTAATACCTCTTTTCTCCCACACCTTTCTTCAGAGCCTCCCAAACACTGAGCTAGTTCTAGTTGGTATGGTGTTGGTACTGGGAATACAAATACAAAAGTGAAATTGTCTCTGCTTTCAAGAAGCTTATATTCCACTATGGGATATAACATGGTAAAAGAGAAAAACAAATATAGGATTTATGGAAAATCAACATAAAATGATTTGAGTGGGCATTAACAACTAGGGAAATAAAAAAATACTTTTAGAAGGAGGTATCAATTGAGTTGAGTCTTGATGACTGTTGGAGGTTTCAAGAGGCAGAGGTGAGAGGGGAGGCCATTCTGGGAGGGGGAATGGGCGATGAAAAAGTACAGAAGTGAGAGGTAGAATGTTGTGTACAGGGAAAAGTGGCAAGTAGGCCACTTTGACTATAGCACTGGGTGTGTGAAAGAATATAAGCAGTGTGGTGTTGTTGTTCAATTGTGTCTGGCTCTTTATGATCCCATTTGGCATTTTTTTTGGCAAAGATACTGGAGTGGTTTACCATTTCCTTCTCCAGCTCATTTTACAGATGAGCAAATTGAGGCAAACAGGATTAAGAGACTTGCCCAGGGTCACACAGCTAGAAAGTGTCTGAGTCCAGATTTGAACTCTGGTCTTTTTGACTCCCGGCCTGGCGATCTACTATACCACCTAGCAGCAGTGGTGCCCTGTTAAATGTTTAACAACTTATTCTTTGGGGAAAAAAAAGTATACTTGACACTCTTTTAAGATTAATCTATATTATTAACATTTTCATCATAACTTCCAGTATTCTCGAGATTAAAATGTAATTGGGAAATATTTAACAAAGTAAATAAAAATACAATAAATCTTAGATAATGTTAATATGTGGTTTTCTAAGTCAATATCAGCAGCAAGAATCCTTATATACTTTCTAATTGAGTTTGACACCACTATTCTGGGCAATCAATAAAATAATAAATCAGGCTCTAATTTGCAGTATTTGAGCATGGTGAAAATGCTCACAGTAAACACTGCCCATGAGGTATAATCATTTTAGGAAGATGGGATGACTCCAAATTTATAGGGTTTTAAAATGATGAATAGAGGACTTTATGTTTGATCTGAGAGACAACCAGAAGCCTCTGAAGTTTTATGATAAATAGACAAGCATGGTCAGATTGAGCTTTAGGAAGATCAATTTACCAGACATACACAGTTTGGATTGGAGAGGAGAACGAATGTATATAGGGAGAGCAATTATCGCACTAGTCCAGGCAAAAGATGATAAAGGCTTCAACTGGAGCAATTGTGGTATGAATGGAGAGAAGGAGATAGATATGAGAGTTATTTTACAGGTAGAATCTTTTGGATAACTGATTGGATGGGCAGCTATGTGGAACAATGAATGAAACAATGGGCCTGGAGTCAAGAAGTCCTGAGTTCAAATACAACCTCAGACACTTGCTAGCTGGTCACTTAACCTTGTTTGTTTTAGTTTCCCTCATTTGTAAAATAAGCTGGGGAAGGAAATGGCTACCCACTCCAGTATCTCTGCCAAGAAAAGTCCAAATGGGATCTCAAAAAGTCAGATACCGGTGAAAAATGACTCAACAAGTGATTGGATGTGGGGGCATGAGGAAGATTGAACAGTCAGGGCCTAGAGCTTGCAGATTTGAGTGACTAGAAGGACAGAAGTGCTATTGACAGAATTAGGGGAGTTAAATAGCAAGGAAGGAAGTATGGCTCACTCAATTTAGTCCTGAACTTGGAAGGAGGAAGAGTTGAATTAAAGGCCTACCTTTAATCCTGAAGAGCTGAGCAATCTTTGGCAAGTCATCTAACTTACATGTGTACCTCAAACAATTCTCTAGGCAATAAGTGATCACTAAAGTCTCTACGGAATAATTCATAAATGCTTTCAATATAATGAGAGATTACTTGACTTAGAGAAAGAAAAACTGGGTTCGTGATCTTGGCTCTACCACTTTTTAGTCTGTGACCTTGGACGTGCCTCTGAGCCTCAGTTTCCTTATGTGTAAAATGAGGATGATAGTGCTTGTGTTATGGGACTTATGAGGTAGTGAGAAATGTATCTTTAAGGTGATATGTCAATGAATTATTATTATTATTGTTAATGTTGTTATGGAACACATTGATGGATTTTTTTTGCTTTAAAGTCACAGACCAAGGGATTATGATTTGATTGTATAATGTCTTCTGTTTTTTGCATATTTAAAAGTTTAAAGCTATAATTTATAATCCTATTTTAATTTTAAAGAGAATCACCACAGAGACAGAAACACAGGAAGGACAATTTGAATTCTTTAGGACACAAATTATTATATTTTAGCATTGTTTTATACTTCATTAAACATTATATGTAAAGTTGTATGAATTAACCCAGGTGGAAACAATAAAAAATTTTCACGTTAGCTACTTGTCATCTTGCATAGAGCAGTGGTTGAAGATAGTTAAGTAAATAGGCAAAGGGAATGGGCATTTTGTGGGAGGCCACTGGAGCTAGCTTAAACTGAGAGAGCAGATTTTAAAATTTTCAATATGAACACTTACATCTTGAAAATCAACAATGGCTAAAAACTATGGCTTGATTTATTCTTTGGTGGATTGTTTAGACTTAAGAAAGCGGTGGATAAAATGTTAATAATTCAGATTAAATTTAAAAGTGTGTCAAACAGTTTAAACTTATAAGTATGTCATATCTATGGAGACCTGGTTCTTAAATATTTATCAGCACTCCCCTGTATATGGCCCTCCTGGGGAAATATGAGACCTCTTGGTGCCTGAGGGAAAGGAGCAGAGTTGGAAAGGAAAATTTACAAATGATTAAGAATAACAAAAGGGAAGGTTAGATGGATTTTGATGAAAATTCTTGATCTATTTGGCTTCTTTTTAAGCAGAAGCATTGGGATAGTGGAAAGAGCTGACCTTAGAGCAGGAATTCTTGCTTGTGACACATAATGGCAGTATGACCTTGGACAATGCCTTAGTACACTAGGAAACTCAAAGGCAGATAGGTAGTACGGTGGGTAGAGCACTGGGTATAATGTCAGGAGCACCTGACTTCAAATCCTGCTTTATATATTGACTAGCTGTGTGAACCTGGGTGAAGCATTTAATTTCTCTATTTCTTGATTTCCTCTTAAGGTCTTTTCTACCTATAAATCTATGATCATAAAATTTTTTCCCAAGGTTGACCTGGCCCCTGTCTTTCTCTTCAACTCAGACAAAACTACAATTCCTTTTTCTTTTTTTAACTGTTAAACTTGAATCTTCGCTGATTTTCTACACTGTTTTCTCATTGTAATGTGAAGGTGATTCTGGATGTTCAAAGGTTAAAGCAGTGGAGCTCAACCTCCAAAGGTAGTCCCTGTGATGAATTTTTTTTTTAATCTACTTTCTGAGCACCAACCCTGTCTAGGTTTGGAAAATTTCATCACCATGTTTGCTCACCAGTTGAAGACTTTTTTGATCATAACAGCTCATGAAAACTAAATACGAAGGCATGGAGAGTTATAATCTAGGATTTCCTATTCAAATGAAATTATGGATCCTTGAAGTATTCAGGAAAGCACTTATGTGAGTGGTTTGTCAATATGGCCCATTGGCCATATCTGTCCCACTGGCCATATCTGTCCCACTGCTTGTTGGTGTGACTATACAAAAACCATTTTTTTTTTTTTGCTTTTTGGTGAGGCAATTGGGGCTAAGTGATTTGCCCAGGGTCACACAGTAAGTGTCAAGTGTCTGAGGGTGGATTTGAACTCATGTCCTCCTGACTCCAAGACCAGAGCTCTATCCACTATACTACTTACCTACCGGTACAAAAATCATTCTTCACTCACAGGGCTGAACAAAGACAGGCAGTGGGCCAAACTTGGCCTGCAGGATGTAATTTACGGACATCTGACTTACACCATTAGGACTGTGATCCTATGGCACTTTGTCTTTTAGTGTGTGTGTGTTCAGCAAGGACTCTACTGGGGATTCACCAAGTTGTAAGTTTATGGCATTGCTCCTTTTTTTCTAGAGTAAATCTGATGGATTTCAAATATTCACAATTAAACAGCAGCAGGTCACACTAGTGTAAAGAGCATAAGATAGAAAAATCACAAAACCTGTATTTGCGCCCTGGCTCTATCTCTCACTATCTGTGTTACCTTGGATAAATCACCTCAGCCTCTCGACCTCAGTTTCTTCAACTGTAAAATGGGAATAATACCTGCTTTCTGTATCTCATAGAGTTGCTTTAAAGATAAGGTTGACTACCTGTTGAAGAATTGATTTATGGCTAGCTCTGGTGGTATATACCTGTAATCTCTGCTACTGAGGAAACTGAGATTCGTGGATCACTTCAGCTTAATGAGACATCCACACTAAGTTGGCACCAACATGATAAGCCTCTGGGAGTGGGACTGCTTAGAAGTAAAGCACAGAAAGCTTCTGTGCCAATTAGTAGGGGTCTATGAATGGCTGCTGCACCTCCAGATTGGGGGACATAAGGAGAAAAAAGAAGGGAAGAAAGAAAAAGAAAACAGAAAAGGAAGTAAAGAAGGAAGGAAGAAGAGGAAAAAAGAAAAGGAAGAAAAAGAAAGCAGTGATTTAACACTCTGTATATTCTTGTTTGGCCAAGGCATTTTTGATTTCATATAGCTGGGAGGGAAGAGCCACACCATAGACATTAGGGCGCAATAGTTTAGACCTTCATCCAGCTAAGCAAAAACTGAACAAATTTTAGTCTTCTGAAATGGATTTAGAAGGCAATAGACAAATAGTTCTATGACAATATTGGAAGAGAGAGGGGGGTGTGGTTGGAACGAGCTAGGAACAAGTAACATATTTACAGGATATGGTTAGAGCAAGTAGAAGAGGAGTAAAGAAAATAGTATTTTTTAATTCACACAAAGCGCTTTGTAATATGTCAAGTGATTTCAAAGTACAAGAAAATAAAGCAGGCCTACAATTCTCATTCTATGTAACATGTGAAAATGTTTTGTAAACTGTAAATTCAACCATTTTTATTTAACTATGGAATCTTCTAGCAAACAAGTAATCAGTTTGTTAGGGTTTGTATATTTATGTGTTTTTACACATATTCTAAGGGTCAAAACTGTCAGCCATTGACTGGCTCAGAGGAGTACATTTATTCAGGAATTGTTTGTTTACCAAGTTAAAGCAAAATAGAAATGTGTAGAATTCCTTTCTTTGGGAAAACTTGTATAACATTTATACCATTTATAGTTGATTCAGTCATAAAGGATGTATCAACTCCAACAATACATATTTAGAAGGGCTTGAGATTATAGAAGAGTTATGGGACAGAAGTCAAGAATTTGCATTCTAGGCTTAGTTCTGCCACTAATAATTGAGCTACCACTGGGTCTACTCTGGTTATCATTCTGCTTACTGAGAAGCTATGTTGCATAGTGGCTGCAGAACTTGATTTAGAATTAGGAAGTCCAAATTTTGACACCAGTTTTGTGACCCTGGGCAAGTCATTTCCAACTTGCTTTCCTCATCTGTAAAATGAGATTCACATAATACATGTATGTAGTAATTGCCTCACTGGGCTTGTTGTGAGGCTCAAATAAAATAGTGTATGAAAGTATTTGCAAACTTTACTATATAAATTTCATCCATTATTTTTATTGATAATAATGATAATAATTCATCTTTGTTGTTGTTATTATTAACAGTAATAGTAAAATGAGGTATATCCTTATCCTTTTGTTAACTTATATGTTTCATCTTCTAAAGTGGAATATAAGCTCCTTGAGGGTAGGGACTATTTTAGTTTTTTGTTCTTTGTCTCTTCAGCTTCTAGCACAGTGTTTATAGTAGGTATTAAATAAGATTTTTTAAAAGAATGCTTCATCCTGGTTAATTACATTTCCATCAATAGTACCAACCCTTTCTCTCTCATATACCAATGTGAACTCAAATATGGACAAATGTATCAGGGAAATGATAAAAAATGGAAAGTAATTATCATTCAGCAATACATGTGATCCACAGTGCTGCTTCATTGTAAAAAACAATTATGTGAATGTGTACATCTTTAAAAATGGTACACTCTACTTTTCTAGGTAAACCCTTTAAATTCTGTCTAAGGCCTTCAGGCAGTCATGTAGAACTCAGACACTGAAGGAAAAAAAAAATGGGCTGTCACTCAGAGATGCAAAGCCTAAGTGAGCTCTTGGGGAACTAAAAGGATTATTTAACTTTGTCACCAGAGGCCTGTGATATACTCCTCTTGATATGATCCATTCGATATGGACTGTGAAAGGAGCAGTGACTAATGCTCGGGGATTTTCCAACTAAGCGCTTCATCATCACAGCATTACTGACTAACACTTTCTTATAATGAAAGGACATTTTCTCCTGTGTTTTTATGCTCCTATATGTATAATTTCTGAAGAATGAAGAACAAGGGAGGGAAAAACCCCATAAAACATTGCAATAATAATAATAATAATAGATCTACTAATAACACTTAAGGTTTCAACGCAATTAATTTATTGTGTTTCCTAAAAATAATATTTGAAACATGGTAAATTAATGGCAAGAAGAATATTGAATGATACAGAGAGATAAATAAGCAAATTGAAATAATAAATCCCCTTCTAGTTTTCAACTGGCAAATCTATATAGGTTGTATTTAAAAGGTGTTGTAGTAGAGCAAGTAAGGTATAGAATTGGAGTCAGAGGATCTGGACTTGAAATTAATTTAACCTCTCTGGCTCTCTATTTCCTCATTTGTAAAATGAGGAGGTTGGACTGCCTGTGTCTGAAACTCCTTCCAAATCTAAATCTATGATGTGACATATTATTTTGCCGGCTGAGCTTGGGCATAGAGCTTTTTTTGTTCCTAAACTTTTTAACCCCTCCCCTAACTAGATTGCAGATTTCACAAAGGCCAAGTCTATGTCTTACTTGACTTTGTGTTTTCCTTTGCAGGTAGCACAAAGGTCTACAAATAGCAGGCAGTTAATAAATGAATATTGAATTGTTATTTTTTAATTATTTTTTCAATTAACAAACATTTATTTTCTCTCTCTTCTATCTCTCCTCTTCACTGAAAAAAAGAAAAACAAAATTCTTGTGACCAATATACTAGTCAAGTAAAACAAGGAGAGAAGACCAAAAGAAAAAAATAAAGGGAAAGGTAAGGAAAGGAAAGAAAGAGAAGGGAAGGAAGGGGAATTGAAGTAAAGGGAAGAGCAGGGAATTATAAAGGAAAAGGAAAAGGGAACATTATAACTTTGCATGTTAAATAATAAAACATTAAGAAAGCTAAAAGTCTTACTCTGGTTCAGATATAGAAAAACTAAAGATAAATCATAACTTTTATGTATGTATATATATATGCATATATATACATACATACAGATACAGATATATACACACACATATACACACACACATACACACACACACGCACACACACACACACACACACACATATATATATATATGGAAGGAACTGTCATTGAGGGGAACTAGGAAATTGTAGACAGTTAAGAAGAAAGTGAAAGAAAGCGGAGGTACCAATTATACAATACCTTCTCAAGTAGATTCATTGTGAAAGGGAAGAGAGACATAGAATGACAGCTAGTGGGAATGATGGATGGAACCAATGAGAATTCTTTTGAGGATGAGAGAGGCATGGAAGCGTTGGCAAGCACTAGAGAAGCAGCCAGTAGATAGGGAAATTAGTGAGTGAGTAGGGATGGTAGAGGGGCAATTTTCTGGAGAAGATGGGATGGAATGAGATTGCTTGCGCTTTTATGGGGTTTCTCCTTGCCAAGGAGAAAGGCCACCTATTGGGAGACAGGAGTAAAAGAAGAGATAGATAGTAATGGAGAAGACATTTGAGTGATGTGAGATAAGGAGATTGGGAGAACAGGGAGTTCTCATTGAATTGCCTCAGGGTAAAAAGAGATAAATGGGTTGTAATCTGTGTCAGTGTTTCCAAACTAATTAAATCATTAATTCCTCAAAATATCAGTGTAAAAGTAGAAGTATTCCTCATTATTAGATTTTTACATTTTTTTAAAATGTCCTCCCACTTTAGGTTTTGTTGGAAAGCATTTCCTCCCCTAATTTTGATGTTCTTCTAGACTTTCTTACATGTAGGTCATTTGAACTAGAAGATGAACAATCTGATACTACGTTACTGAAGAATTATATAGGAGAAAGAACAGATTGATCTTGAGACCATGGTGAGGATGAATATAATTGAGGTACAACCACAGGTGTTTACTGATAGCCTTATCTTGTCCGGAGAAATAAAGACCTCAAGCACACTGGATGGCTCCTCTATGGCCAACTTATTGGTGGACATGGACAAAAATGGCACAGAATGGGCAATGATGGATAGGTTGATAGCTGCATCATGGGAGGAAAATTCCAAATCAGTGAGATCACAGATCTATTTAGACATTTAAGCAAATGAGCATTTAAGTAAATCTCATTCCAAAATTTTGCAAGAGTTTATCTAGACCAGAGATTGCTAACCTGGAATTCCTTGTATGCGTATCAGAAGCTCCATGAACTTGAATGGGGGAAAAATTACATTTTTATTTCAATATAATTGATTTCTTTTTCTAATCCTATATATTTTATCTTATGCATTAGAAACAATATACTGAGAAAGGGTTCTTAAACTTTACCAGACAAAAGGGTCCGTGATACACAAATGGTTAAAAATACTCCTGATTTAGATTCTGAGAGAATGGGGAAAAGTGAATCACAAAATCACAGAATTTCAGAATTGGAAGGTTCTTCAGTGGCCATCTAGTCTAATCTGTATATATCAGAGAGTCACAGAATCAAAAATTTGAATTGGAAGGGACCTTACCTAGAACCATGCTAATTGTTTTATTCCCACATAGACTCCTGGGAAGGGATTGATTTTATCTATTCTGATTTGTTAAAGCAAATTTATAATAATAGCTTACATTTCTGTAGGGCTTTAAAGTATGCAAAATACTTTCCACCCAACACCCTTGTGAGATCAATAGAGTATCAGTGCGGCCATTTTACAGGAGGAGGAAGTCTGAGTCTCAAGGACATTAAATTACCGGGAAGGTTTCTTATCAAGCTGGGATTCAAACTTGTCATCTACTTTGAGGAACAGTGTTCTTTTTGCTATGTTATTTACAATGATTAAGGGAAAGTAAAAATAGATTTCTGAAGTAAGAGTGCCCTCAAACAATCACACAGCTAGGAAGATGACCAAGAAGTTAGGACCTGTGAGCTGGTAGCATCTTCTTGGTAAACAGCCTTGTCTCTTCTCAGCTCTGGTATGGATCAGGTAAACAGGATTTGTGGTCCATTGAGTTATAAAAGTTAAGTAGCATGGTATAATGATTAGAATGATGGACAACTGCAATAGCAGGAAGATTGGAGTCCCAATCCTGTCTCTGGCACTTCATTAGCTATGTGATTCTGGACACAGAATCTCTATAGACTCTATAGACTTCAGACAAGACCCTAGGACTAATCTACTAAATTAAAATTAGACTACATTTGTGTTGATGGAGGGCATTCCTCAATGACAGTAACAGATGAACTTTAAAATTCAGGTAGTAAATTTTAGATAAATGTTAAGGTATTGTAATTGTTTCCAGGTAAGCAGCTTTTGTTGGTATTTTGCTGTTCAGTTCATCAGTATTAAGGCTGAAAGACTCTGTTATGTTTTGTGAATAGTGAATTGTAACTATCCCTGCTTGTTGCTCTTAAAAACCATAGTCTCAGACTTTGTCAGAACAGGAAAGGCTCTTTGTCAGATTATCTAAGCTAACCCTTTCATTTGAAATAAATCCATATATCCTTTATTTTGTTTTCTTGAAAACTGATGGAATTCTGAATTTCTCCATGAACTTGCCTTTTGGTTCAATGTAATAGTTTCTCATCTTTTGGATTGGAAAGAAGAATCTTTATCATGAGAATTGGGAATAGGCCCCAATTTAACAGACACTGCCACAATTTCGATTAGAATTCTTCTGACAATATTTCACCCATTCCACAGCCATTTATATGCTAATATTGCCAGCAAATGATCAGATGCTACTTCTACGTAACCCTTTTCCTGACAAATGACCTGTCATGTTCATAATGGCATCAAAACTAGGAGGCAGTTTTAATTTCATCTAGCAAAAACTGAAGGCCTATAAGGAAACTAATTATAGAATTTCACAGTTAATAATGTGGTTCCTAGCTTTATATCTCATAATGTGATAATTTATTTGGGAAAATTTTCTTGGATTCAAGATGAGACTCTTTTTGTTTAAGTATAGGAATCTTACGGAAAATGGTGTAGTGTAGTGGAAAAATGCCAGGCCTGGAGTCAGAAAGACAAGTTCAAATCCTACTTCTGTTACATACTAGCTGTGTGGCTAACTATGAACAAGGCATTTCTCCCCTCCTTGCCCCCTGACAACATTAAGTTCCACATGATCTTCATACTAGAGGGAGTTTCCAAACTGGGGGTATATAATGAAATAACAAGTCTGCCCCCACCCCTGTCTGCCTCCCCGAAATTAATTTTTTTTAGAGGAGATGTAGAAGCGTTCATATCACTGACTTGGAAATGTCAATTGTTTATCTTCCATTTCTATGATTGATTTTTTTTTCTCCCTGCAAGGCCAAACTTCATCAAAATCAGATTTCTATTTCACAGCCCATTTTCTTGTTGAGCCTATTCTCAAGGCTGCATCAGTGAAGAATTAACAGCTCCCTAAAATGCAATCAAAGCAAAACCCTATCTGCTAGGCAATTCATTTGGATTGTCTAATGATGAAGTGGTTAATAGTACTTGCAGCCTTAAGATGTCAAGCAATTTAATGTAAGTCAATTCATGAGTAAACTGTGCCTCTGATCATCTGAACCAGTGACAGGCCGGTAGTACGGAGGGACAAGCCAGAACAGGAAATAATCCGAATGTCTCCAGGGTCCATCTTCTGTGAAGCAGCAATGAAGAAAACAATGAACTGACTAATGACACCAACCTGACAACATTTTCTGTAATCTAACTCAGAAATGAATATTTAAGGATAGATGTTAAAATGGAGAAACAAAATATTAAGATACTATTCTTTGACAGGATGAAGAAAGAGCTTAGGAGATCTAAAAGAGGAAAGAGAAAAACTATACAGAAGAAGAGAAAATGGGAGAACAGATAAGGAGGCAAAAGATTAGCAAATAAAGTATACTATATCAATATATCACTGCATGAGAAGGAAAGGAAAGGAAAAAAGATGGAAAGAGACATGTATTTTGCATTCACCAGTTTCCTGGGACAATTTGGTTGATTGTTATTGTTATTATTGTTGTTGTTATTTTACTGGTAATTGTATTCTTATTTTCTGAACTCATCATTACTTTCACTTCTTTTTGTCACAGGTTTGGGGGCAGGAGATTCTATATATATATATATATATATACACATATATATGTATATGTATATGTGTGTATATATACACACATATATTTATACAAATACATATACATGCATATATACATACACACATATATACATACGTAGTATGTGTGCATATACAGTGTATTATAGTGTGTATATATATTATAGTGTATGTATATGTGTATATATACACATACACACATATACATACACATATTTCTGCTTTGTGGATTCAGTATTTGGTCAATTTATCCATTTGTCTGTATATGACTGTAAAGGGGAAGTATATAGGGGAAAAAGGAAGCAAATTTGAGGTCAGAGGGCACATGTTCAGATCCTGGATCTGTCACTCACTACCCTGCCCATCAGCCTTAGTTTCCTTATCTGTAAAACAAAGGGATTGGACTAGAGGTACCCTGAGGTTCTTTCTAGTTCGATACCTATGATCCTATGAGGGTGCCTGGACTCCATGCAGAGTTCAGGCATACATGTACTTCTTTTCAATCTGCCAGTTCCTTTAAAATCTAATCTCAGAAAACATTTGCTTCCATTAAATCTATTCCCTGAACTTGCTTTCTCCTTTACCCTTGCATTCTGAATGAATGACTCAAACTTATTCATTATGCAATAGCCTCACATGACAGCTTTAAATATTTCATCTGATTTTTAGCATATTATTTAATTATTTTCCCCAATATTTCATGAAGCCTTTGGGACATAGTTTATTTGATGGATGTGTTCAAAAAAGAACAAGCATGTTCAATCCTTTTTAATAGCTATATATAGTTCTCATTAAAGGTAATGGTACTTACGAGGAAAATTGACTTCTGAATATACAAACCCATTGCAGGCCTTATAATTCTGATGAAAACCGTTTTAACTTTAGCCCTTTGGGTGTCTGTAATGTACTGTATACCTGTATGCTGGAGAATGCTTATCTACACTAATTGAGTGGGCATATTATAGAGCAGATCATGTCTTTTATCATCTGTTCTTATTACTATCTGGTTGACATTCCAATTTCAAACTCCGACAAGGTAATATAAGTCACGTTCAATGACCCTAGGTAATTGATTCAAAATCCAACTTTTCAGCTCTTGGTTCCTGGTGGAACATAATACTGTATAAGCATAAAGGGACTATAAATTATTCCCTAGATTTGGAATTATTATATGGTTTGGTATGAGGGGGTACTTTGGCTTTTAAAGATATACAGTATAAGTAGATATTCTATTTTATTTACCTAAGCAAACACAGAGAGCATGGGTAAAACCAAACAAAAACTGAGCTGGGGGAAGGCGGAAGAATTGAGAAAAAGTGATAGATCGCTCTTGAATTGCATTGTTTAGAAAAAAAAAAAGGAATGGTAGTTTTGTAAACCATGCTCGTTAAACCCTGACAGAGACATTTTTTCACTTGTCAATTTTTTTTCCCTGAATAAAAAGCAAATTTCTGTTTAAGATAAATGTGCCAAAATTCATGATTATTTGGAGGGGGGAAAAGAAAAATTGGTTAGAATTAAAACATAGCCATTTAATTTTTAAAGCTAGAGTAGTATTTTGTGCCTAGCAAGTGCTTAATAAATTAGTGCTGCATTTAAGTGAAAGATAATTCTTTATTTGTGAAATAGTATTGCTTTTAATGTATTAATGATGTTTAATGCAAAATATATTCATTTCACAATGGCAACACCATGCTCAGAAAGGTGAACACGATATTGAATCAGAATAGTGGCGTTGTTACAAATTTGCTGTACAGAATCAGAAAATTCAAAATTATCCCCTACCAAAAGATGAACAAGGTAAAGTAAATACTTCACTAAGCCTGGATCTGACCAATTTTTTTCCCTGTTATTTTCTTAAGTTTTAATTTCTAGACATCAGGGCAAAAGGTGAGGAATGAAAACCGTTAAGAAATTAAATAACTAACTGATATAATAAAAATGAGTAGTCATTAGTACAAGATATTCCAAGTCTTAGTGCAGTTATTGGAGCTTCACTAAGACTTTTGGGTTACCTCGTATATACAGAAAATAAAAATATGGATTCATTACCAGTTGACTCATTGTTTTGTATGCATATACAACAAAGTTTATCTTAAGGAAGGATTTGACTTTTTTTTTTTTGCTTCTTATGACTATCTCTATGTCACGGTATATGAAAACAAATTCCATCTGATTCAGGTTTTTCATTATGTTCACTGTTTCATATGCAATCCTCTTTCTCTGTTCTTTACATATTGAAATGTGTCTGGATTTGAGTTATAATTTAGGCATTATATCTTATCCATCTTGGTATGACATCATAGATTTAGAGCTACAAGGGACTTTAGTGGTCATCTATTCCAACTCCTTTATTTATAGTTGAGGAACCTGAGTTCCAGAGGTTAAGTGACTTGCTTGGAGTGACACAAAGAATAGGTGGCAGAGTCAAGCTTCAAACCCAGGTCCTTGGACTTCAAATACATTTACTTTTCCTACCTCACCACTGTACCTTACTCTATTCATCGTAATAAACAGTGCCTTACATATATTGAATGTCTAATAAAGCCTTGTGGATTGATTTGGTGAATTAATACATCTGAAAATGTTAATGGATTATGGATTATTCCCACTGGATTATGCCTTCTAAAAGAGATTTTATTATTAATTTCTTTTAGAAAATGTAATTTTCATTGATATCTTTTGTTCTTATATCACTTTCATTTCTGAATATATTAATTTCCATCTTCTATCTAGAAAACTGTCTTTGTTGAAAAATGAAAAACAAAAACAAAACAATAAAGCAAAAGTAGCTAACAAATCAATCTACTGAGTCTGATTGTATGTACAATAATCTACATCCACAATTTATCCACTTTTATAAAGGATGAAGGTTTACCTTCCTAACTTTTCTTTAGAACCAAGCTCTGTGCTTACGTTTTTACAGTTCAGATCCTTTTTGTTGCTGTTCTTTTCATTTACGTTTTTGTAGTCACTGTGTATATTGCTTTCCTGGTAATTCTTACATCACTCTGCAAGAGTTTATAAAGTCCTCCTGTACTTCTCTAAATTTTTCATATTTATAGTTTCTTAGGGTGTACTAGTAACAATGCTATTGCATTCCATGTACCACAGTTTGCTTAGCTTTCCCTCATTTGATGTGTGTTGACTTGCAGCAATTTCTAGTTCTGTGCTACCACAAAAAGTGTCATTGTGAATGGGACATTTCTTCTTGTCTTTGACACCTTTAGAGTATTTGCATAGCAGTGAGATCTCTGGATCAAAGAGTGGGGATATGTTAATCACTTTCTTAGCTACTTTTTATATCAAGTGCTACAAGAGACTATCTACCTACTATATTATTAAATCATGGTCCTATTTTAGTCTATAGATTAAAGCATTTCATAAATTGATAATTTATGATTTTATTGATGATTTTTTTATATCACATCCACTTCCATATATAATCCATCACCTACACAGAGCATTCCCAACCAACATGGTAGTTATGTCTGGAAGCACATGCAACATTCCACACCGATAGTCCATTAGACTAATTTTTGGTTTCAGGCCATCTTCCACCATCACCTAACATATTCTTAGTTTGTTTCTTCACAACTATCCATCTCTTGTATTTCTTAGAGGGAATAAAATGATTTAATAGGAATTTAAACATTTCACAACTATGTAATGAGTAAATCTCCCAAAAACACATAAAATAATGAAAAGACTAGTCTTTGATTGGGAGATTACACATTGTTCTAAGATTAAGATTGGTCTTCCCTTTGCTAGCTTGAGTAATTAAGACAGAGCTAAAATTTAAAAGGAAAAAAAACCCCAGAATATCCTTATTTGATTCACATTTATAACATCTTAGCTCATTGTTGGAGAGACACATAACGAAAAACTGTGGCAATAGGAGGAAGTAGTAAAGGGAAGGTACCACATGAATTGTGGGAGAATGGCTCCGTTATTGTGATTGCTCTGTTACTGTTCCTTAAGATAGAACTGAATAAAGATCACTTCACAGTTTCTATTTCCTTGTTTCTCCTATTGAACTATCTCCCTTCAGAACATGCTTAAAAACAACAAACTTATGTTACAAGATCTTTAATAGCCGTACTGATGTATAAGCACTCACTCCCAACTTGTATTTATAAAGTTGCCCCTCCAACTATTCCCTTCCTCATTTTGCACCTAATGAATACCATTTGTCTGTTTACTTCTGCCCACTTCTCTAACAAGTCTGGCTTATTTTAAATTCTAATCTTGTCTCTGGATAGAGCTAACAAATGCCAGCTTGGCACTGCACTCAAACTTAATGAGCAGTGGGAGGCTCTGCACACAGGACAGGCAGCCTGTCAGAATACTCCTCTCCAGGCCTACAGTCCAGGGTTCAGTCAATTGTGCTACATCAGGTGAGGACATAGATGTCAGGTACATGGGAAACCTGCTCACCAGGCCCTAATTACACGTAAACTTGGAAAATCAACGAGAAACTATGATCTCCCAAAAGCCTGACAGAAGAAGCAAATCAGCAACTATTTCTTAAGGACTTGCAAGTGCCCAGCCCTATGCCAGAGGTATGGGAGAGAGTCTTTATACTCAGGAAACATGAACTCTTGTTGGGAAGACAGGACTTAGAATGAAATAAGGAACAGTAGGGAACAGTATAAGACAGCATATAATTAAGCACAAAACTACCCATATTTGATATGGGAGGAAGGGAATATATTCCAGTTAGAGATGTTTTGCGTTCTCTGAGAGTTCTTCCTGCCTCTCCACTGGAAGGGGAGAGCTGAGTATCTTCTCTAGTCAACCATCTGAATAATTTAGATAATGTCCTAACACTGGATGAAGACTGCATTCTGCCCTCCAACACTGACATTAGGGTACAGACTACCAAGCATTCATGTGTTATTGCTCTCTATTTAGCTGTTCAATCAATTAACAGTAAAAAAAAAAAAATCTAGAGGCCTACGGCAATAGAAAGTCTATTGTTAGGAGACTAGATTATTTCAATTTGTTGGTTAGTATGCCATATACCATACAGGCTGCATTAAATAGCAGATATGTGACTGGCTCAAGAGGCAGGAAGACTAAGGGTCAAATTTTTATATTTAATAACCATGTGACCCCGGGCAAGTCACTTAACCTTTTTGCATTTCAAGCAGTTCCATAGGACTTGAAACAGTAGAGTAAGTTCCCATCTGAGCAGTTTCTGATATGGCAGCAATCATAGATCCTTTGAATGTGCCATTCAAGGCAAATTCAGGTTTAGTGTTCAGCCTTGAGCCTTTTTCAGGACAGGGTGAAGTACCTTTATGTGTTTGGCACAGATCCTATGGAGGTCACATTCCCATTTTGGCAAAATAACTTAGTGAAAAGCGAAATTCCAAACTGGTTTAACTGATTCCCCCTTACCCCTTTCTTCCTAACCAGAGGCTTTGGGATGCTACAAGGAACACACAAAATAGGAAAACTGATTCCTGACCCTCCCCCACCCCATCCATTTCATAATTTGTTCATGGAGATGGGCTGAACCCATGGTCATGGGTTTCCTCGTTCTCACCCTGAGCTCAAATGGATTATGTAACTACTTTCTTCTTCAATGTATCTTGAACATGCTAGCCCAAAAAGAAATCTTGGTCTTTTCTAACAGGGTTCCTGTCTTAATGATTTAGAGATGGAACCTTAAACAACTGACTTGAATGCCAACTTCCTTATTTTCCTCTCTGTGACTTTCATCAATTATATTTACTTTACAAAGGAGGGATGGGGAAGTTAAAAGTATCTATCACAGAAGCAGCGTAATTTCCTTGGGGAAGGTAGATTTTTATCAGATTAGAATTTTCTTATCAAGCGTTCAGATACTGACGTGTATGGTTGCCGGTTTCAGAGGGGAAAAAAAGTGAAAAATATACATTTAAGAACTGTATGATCATTTTTAATAAATATCTCACAAAAGACAATATAAAAGTCATTCCCCCCTCAAGAGGTTTTTGAGTCTGTCCTCAGTATCCCACACACAGTCATTTCAGTGAACTGGGTACCTCCAGTTTTCTGCTAAAAAATATCTAAATAAACAAAGATCTTTGAAATTTGGCTGTCAGATACCTAGTGAAAATGCTATATTCATATTTATTGTCTGGGATGTGCAAATAAAGGGAAAGAGATATTTTATTTAGATTATTTCTTTCAGAACAGACAGACTAAAATACAAGATCTGTTCAGGGAAAACGTGCTGTGTAGAAATAATAAGTAGCTAGATGCAAAAAAAAAATAACATTCAAAGTAGACACAACTGTCTCCTGTAGAGGCCAATAATTAAATTTCTTTTATCTGGTGGAAGAAGCACTGTCAGCTTCCTATAATGAACTCAACAGCACCTCGAGGCTTTTTTCATCTTAGTACTTTTACCGTCATGCATCAAAGCTGAAATTATAGAGCCCATGTACTTTATGATTGAAGGGAACACTCTGCATACATGATTGGACGTCTGCAAGTCCTCCTTCGAGTCCCTATGCTAGAGAATTTTCATTGTTGCTTAAATTCTCTTATTAACAGAAATCACAGGAGAGAAAGAAAAAAAAATCTCCACGACAAATTTTCAATACAAATTTGAGGGAAAACACAACAAACAGAGCTGATGATATTAGCTAAGCCATTACATCCCAGTTAACCACATAAGAAAGACAGAAAAATTATAAATTATGCTAAATTTGCAGTCATTCATCTCATGTAATTCTGAGAACTAGGCATTGCAGATAAAAAATACTGTTCATGAATGTTTTATTTTCATAATGAAAGCATTTAAGTATTACATTAGACTATAGTTCATTAAGCAGTACAATGAGAAAAAAACAAAAACCATGGCACTGAAAGGGGGAAAAAGGTTTGTTTTTTAAACTACATTTATTCAACAACTGCTTCCAACCTACCCAACAATTACCCAGAGAAATGATTAACTTGTTTTTGGAGGCAAAATGATTTTTCTGGACTGCATGTTATTTATAGTTGCTGATTTGTTTTAGTCATGTCCACCTCTTTGTGACAGCATTTGGGGTTTTCTTGGCAAAGATACCAGAGTGGTTTGCCATTTCCTTCTCCATTTCATTCTATAGGTGAAGAAACTGAAGCAAACAGGGTTAAGTGACTTAACTAGCATTATACAGCTAGTAAGTGTCTGAGGCCAGATTTGAACTCATGAAGATGTGTTCTTGATTCTAAGCCTAATGCTCTATTCTATTGGACCACTTTACTACCTTCATGTTTTTAAAAAGATAAAAATACCATTGTCTTTATGCCATGGGGTCTGGAACCCTGAATGTTCCAATTTCCCTGCAGTTTCCAGGTAGGGAAAGAGGGCAAGGACAGTGAGAAAGCGTCTTGGGATAAAAACACATCTTTACCTTTGGCCCAGCAATAGCACTTCTAGGGCTATATCCCAAAGAGATCAGACAAATGGGAAAGGACCCAAATGTACAAAAACATTTATAGCAGCTCTTTTCCAAGAATTGGAAATTGAGAGGATGCCCATCAATTGGGGAATGGCTGAACAAGTTGTGGTATATGAATGTAATGGAATACTATTGTGCTATAAGAAGTGATGAACAGTCTGACTTCAGAAAAACCTGGAAAGACTTGTACGGTCTGATGCTGAGTGAAGTGAGCAGAACCAAGAGAATGTTGTACACAACAACAGCCACATTGTGTGATGACTAATATTGATAAACTTAACCCTTCCCAGCAATACCAGGATCTAAGACATCTCCAAAGACCTCATGATGAAAATGCTACCCACATCCAAAGAAAGAACTATAGAGTTTGAATGCAGATCAAAGCATACTATTTGCTACTTTTTTCCTCTGTTGAGTTTTGTTTCCTCTTTCTGATGGTTCCTTCTATTGTTTCTAATTCTTACTTACAACATCACTAATGTGAAAATATGTTTAATAGGAATGTATATGTATAGCTTATATCATATTGTGTGCTGTTTAGGGGAGGGTGGTTGGGAGGGAGGGGGAGAAAAACTTTAAACTCAAAAGCATATGGAAGTGATAAATCAAAATAAATTAATTAAAAATAAAAAATAAATACTAAAAAACAATACCCCCCCCAACCCCCCCCACACACACACGTTTTTAAACTGCTGGCTTAAAGTCAGGATTCGCAGTATCCAAGCAATAGAAAAACCACTTCTCCCTTAGCAATAGCACTATGAAAGTTCCAAATTGATTGCTTCAAATTAGTACTGCCTTTCTCAAGGCAGCTGTATATTGGAGTGAAGGGTCTCTGAATTACCTGCATTTACACATCATCACTTTGAAATGCTTATATGGATCTAGTCCCCTAGATCGGTGGATGATCCCAAGTAGGAATTTTTGAATCCGGAACAAACACTGCAAACCCCAAGGAGACAAGGGACATTAAGGACATCTTCAATTCACTATAGGTCCCAAGATAGTATGAGGCCACTGCTGGAAAGGATGTGATTGGTGCCCTCTGATCCCACCTCTCCATTGGGTCATTTTGGTAACTTTCTATTTTACACAACTGTTCTTAATTACTAGGTTCTCAAGTCAGTTATTCCTTCACAATTAGCATTCAGGAAGCCTGATCAGTAATAACTGAGAGAAAACAGGTACTTTTTGAGAGGAGGCTGAAAGATTTTAAGCTATTTCTCCTCCTAAACAATCACAGAAGACAAAGCTTCAAAAATACCATGTTAGAGCTAGGAGGGATTTTAGGGATCTCTGCCTAGGAGATACTGGGTCTTCCCAGAACCAGTCTCAGATCTGGAGAGAGGAATCATCAAAGATAACTGCTGCTTCCTCAGAAAAATCTTGCTTTTCTTTTCATCTTCATCATCCTGTAAGCAGCTCATCTGGTCACAACTCCAAGTCTTTCCCACTCTCACTGGGCAACCCTATTGATGCTCTGGATGTGCCTTCTTTCTAATGGGAGTACTACTACTGTCAACTGCCCTTTCCTTGCACAGAGGAAGGGGGTAGTTGTCCTTTTAATTAGGCAGCTACCCATGTTGGGGCAAAGCCTCTGTCTACATATGTCTACTCTAGGTAGGGTCTGATTGGGTATTCTCTACTGAAAATGTACTTCAAAGATGGGACCACACATGGGGCTTGACATACATTATTTGGATTGGTGTGATTTGGAGAGAACCAAATTCACTTACTAATTGTTTAATCCTCTAATTGATCCTCACAATCAAAATGAATGGGAATTTTATCTAATTAGATGTCGTTATTTGAATGTATCTTTTTCCTGTAGATTTCATTTATCTTGGGAATACTGAGCTGTTTCAAGTGAACCTTTTCTAAGAAATTGGGGAGTTGTGGAGAGAAATGGTGTTTTTTGGCAGCATTTTAAAAATCTAGCAGATACAAATTCAAATTTTGACCATTCTACAAAAGGTAAACTATAACATAGAAAGTGCCAGAGTGACATGTTAAAAAAATAACGTTGTGCTTGATATGGCAATATAATCAGAATTATGTGACCTTGATTTGAATCCTAGTTCTCTTACTAGCTATATGATTTTGGGCAATTCACTTCAACTATCTTGATATCAGTTTACTCATTTGAAAAATGAAAGGATTGGATTAGGATTTGTTTTAAATGTAAAATGCCACCATAATGTTAATACTCTCTTGAAACTGGTTTGGATCTGGATACCCTTGTACATTTATCAGTGTAGGTACAACTTATTTTCTGCCTTTCTTTTCCCCACCACCTGCCTCCCTGCCTCTCTCAACCCAAACCTAAGAAAAAATAAATCATTTCAGTAGGGGTTACAGTAGATAATTTCCCACAGAAATGTCTATGCATTATTAACATTATTTAAAGTTCTTCCTTTAACTCTATCTCTTAGCTTACGTGCTTTGCACTTAATAAATGCATTCATTCACAAGCATTTCTGTGATGCCCTTTTCTAAAAAAATTTTTTGTTACTTTGTCTATCCCTTTCAAGCCTATTCTGATTGTTTTTCTCCCATTCATGGGCTATCTCTTCACTTATTCTGTCATTATTCCTTGTTTCTTCTGTCATGCATGAATGTAAATAGCAACTGTGTCTGTTTTTGGCCAGATACTCTAAGGGTCTTCCCCTCCCAGATCTATTACTATTTTTTTTTTGACTAGGTAGAAGAGGGCATTCTTTGCCTCATTTCTTACCTAGCCTTAATCATAGAATGGTCATTGTCTCAGTCAAACTGAGACCTGGAAAAACCTTTAGCTTAAGAAGGCCAAGGCCCCTCACTTCTTCTAGGGCCATCTCCAGTCATCCAGATCTATATCTTGCTACTGGGGTCCAGATGGCTCCAGAGGAGAAAGTGAGGCTGGTGACTTTGCACAGTCCTCCTTCACTTAAATCTTATCTACTTGTAAGTCATGGCATTACTTTCCTGATGTCACAGTCCTCTTTGGGAATGAAGGACAGGCCACAATAAAAACAGCAACGTAAGAGTTAGAGCTTCTTGGGTAATATATTTGAGCTTACTCCTCAGTTCGTTTCTATGTAATTATATTTACATATTTTACCCAATTCTTCCTTTCTATTAAGTATCTATTACATTTAGTTTTAATTTTGTATTATGTGGCTTTTTACTTTTTGAAAATATAAAGTTGATGTATCTTAATTTTATATCATTTCATTTCTAAAAATAATCCCTTATAACAAAGAATACAAAAGAAAGAGAAAGAAAAGCGTTCATCAAGACGAACCAACACATCCACTGATGGCATTTGCAATTTTTGTTCTGTCATTTTCAGTCAATGTCTGAGTCTTTGTGACTCCATTTGGAGTTTTCTTGGCAAAGATACTGAGGTAGTTTGCTATTTCCTTCTCCAGCTTATTTTATAAATGAGGAAATAGAGGCAAATAGGGTTAAGTGACTCACCCAGTTCAAATCTGAGGCTAGATTTGAACTCAGGAAGATGAATCTTCCTCACTTTAGGCCTGGTGCTCTATCCACTGCACTACCCAGCTGCCCTGGAGTACAGCCTCCATCCTTACTCCTAGGATTGCCCCCAGTACCTTGAAAGTAGTTTTAACGGCAACCACCTCTTGGGAAACCCCAAACTATTAGCTTGGATACAGCTTGGGAGAAGGTGAAAAAGCTCAGAAAGAGTGAATCCAGAAAGAAAGAAGTCAGTGATCTCCTACACACTCCATCATGCATATTATTTTCCTGGTCTGCTTACATTATTTCACATATTTTCCTATAAGTCTTCCTATGGCTCTCTAAACTTTTCATACTATTAGTTTGTTATAGAGCAGTAAAACTCCATTATACTGATGTACCACAGTCTGCTTATCCAGTCTTCAAATCAGGGTCATCTAATTTATTTGCAATTATAAAGACTTTTGACAGGGGCAGTTGGGTGGCACAGTGCATACAGCACTGGCCTTGGAGGACTTGAGTTCAAATCCGGCCTCAGACACTTAGTATCTGTGTGACCCTAGGCAAGTTACTTAACCCTGATTGCCTCAAAAAAAAAAAAGACATAACATCTTCCAAATGGCAATATTAAAGTGTGTGTGTGTGTGTATTTCTCTGTATTACATGAATCATTATCAAAATGATGTTCTAGGGCACAGGAAAATTACAACATTTATTAAAAAAATCAGTGATAATAAACACATCCTCTATATACCATGATGCAATAAAATAGAAATCAATATATTGAAAACAAGCAAAACATATAGGTCGAAATTAAAATCTACCTTTTTAAAAAATATCCTAAATCTAAACTTAATAACATTTTGAATGAGTGGGCAAAGAACAAATTATAGTAAAAGTAATATCTATTTGAAAGAAAATGATACCAATGAGACAACATATCAAAATTTCTGTCATGCAATTACAGCAGTTCAGGGGGAAATAAAAAGTGCATACATCCATAATGATAATGCTCACTTGTACTAAAGATTTTTGATGAAAATGTGAGAAGGGGACAGATGGGGCTTAGAAAACTTTATGTACATATGTTTATATATGTATGTACGTGCATATCTACGAATGTATATATCAATAAGCACTTCATATTTTCATAAGCATGCTGTTGATAAAGGTATGAATAATACAATATTATGCTATGATTTATTTTTCATGAAAGAAGGCAGTAGAGCGAAAAAAAACACTTCAAAGTCTTGTTTCTAAGAAAGTATTTCCCTTTCCTATGCATATGTTAAGATCATACAAGTGTTTTTGATAGATGGCAACAAATGAAATTACTGTGCAATAATACTCAGGAATCAGTATCAAGTGAGGTCTAAAGTAGGGAGATATGTGCTCACCAAAGATGTTTGGCACTGTCATGGTGCATGGTAAGAAGAAAATCCAAATAGAAGAAGGATCCTCCAGATACTGAGGTCCTTTAGGTGCTCCTATTTGAAGATAAAATGGTACTGATGTTATTAAGTATTGAAATATTGTGGAGGTACCTTAATGACATCGATAGTAATCAGTTTGCTGTTGTTTAGTCATCTTAGTCATTCAGCCATGTACAACTCTTCATGACCCCATTTGGATTGTTTTTTTCTTGGCAAAGATACAGGAGTCCTTTGCCATTTCCTTCTCCAGCTCATTTTACAAATGAGGAAACTGAGGCACACGGGGTTAACAGTGATTTTACATAACTAGTAAGTATCTGAGGCCAGATTTGAGCTAGGGTCCTCCTGACTCCAGGCCCAGCACTTGACTCACTGTGCCACCTAGGGGCCCCAGTGATAATAGATACAATTTATGTAGGACTTTAAGGTTTGTAAAGTAGTCCATACAGGGGAAAAAAACAAAAACCTGTTCATATTGTGTGGATGGACAATGACCTATGCTCAAAATCGTACAGGAGAAGAGAGCAAGCTGGCTCACATCTGGGAAATTGTGCAGTGCTTTCATTAGTATTAGGCTGTTCCTTGACATAAAAACCCAATTTTAGAAAATCAATATTCTTCCTGTGATTCTGTATGACTGTGAATCATGGGACACCACAGTCTCCAAACAATCAAAATTGTGGGTGATACAAAAGCTAATGGAGTGCTATATGAGGGCACAGACTGTGGTGTATTACCAATGATGACCTTCACATAAACAGTAGCATAAATGTTATCTAGGAGATGTGTGTTTAGAAAAGGTCACAAGTGAGAATGAGAGAAGAGGGACAGGCTATGTGCTCTACTTTTTTCTGTATAATATTAAAATACCTAGAGGAAGGTCTCGGAATATTGTTTGTATGTTCTAAAGACGACTTATTAAGGATTTGGAAAATAGCTTCACTAGATGAAAAGCTGTGAGTAGATTGTAATCCATACAACCTGTCAAGAGTTAAATTTAACAAAAAGGTAAACTAAATCACATTTCTCTGAGCAAGATATCATTTTATAGGGGTGGCTAGGTGGCTCAGTGGATAGAGCACTGGTCTTGGATTCAGGAGGACCTGAGTTCAAATCTGACCTCAGACACATAACACTTACAGTTGTGTGACTCTAGGCAAGTCACTTAACCCTATTGCCTAGCCAAAAAAAAAAAAAAGATACTATTGTATTAATAGAGGCATGCTGCCTGTCAACAAAAAGGATCAATGGCTTTTCTCTGGCCAACCCCCCCCCCCCAGCAAAACCAGCTTTTCTTTTATAGGTTTTGGGGAGTACAGAACAAAGGACAGAACAGGGTAGATGACATCATAGGGTTAAAAGCAACATGATTGGTTACAGAGCTGAGGGACAAGGAACAATATGATCGGTTGGAAGTTTGGCAATGAGAGACTAGCCACAATCCCCTCCTTCTGAGACTAAGCAGTGCTCATTGTTTGAGTCCAGGTGCAAGATAGTGGCCTAGACTTTTGACAGTGAGCCAGATATCCTTGAAACAGTTCTGCGGTGTAAAGAAATTGGGCCTGACACCCTTGTGTTCACATGCATCCTCCAAGGTCATCTAAGGCCTTGAGGCAAAAACAGAACAGTGATTAACAGAGGAGCTGGATATTTAAACTTAACCCATTATAGGCCAGCTGAATCCCTGAACTAAGTTCAGAGACAAAGAACCATGAATTAAGAAGTTATGGGACAAAATCAATTCATTACAAATAAGAGAAATGAGAAAATAATACAGAATTAATTTAATTTTCTCAACTCTCCTTCCCCTTTGATCAATGTGAGACAAACATGTCTCTAATAGATCACTTATCTATAAACTAATTCTAGAAGATCTTTACACAGGCATCAATTCTCCTGGTACAAACTATAGGGAAGATCCACATCAATGAGATCACAAATCCATTGAAATTATTTAATTAATTCAAAATATCAAAATTCCATGGTTAGAACCATTTTTTTACTAGACATTCATTTTTTTAATCTACCTTTTTCTTCTGAAGCCTCTATTTTCAATACTCGTCAGTAATGATACATGTACACACAAAGACGTATACATCAACATCTTTAAGATCTTCAGTTTCTTGCTTAGGACTTAGCACCCCATAAACATACTTAAAAAGTTCCAAAGCTTCTTAGGTACTTAATATCTATTTTTTTTTTCTTCTGACCCTACAGGAATAATCAATGTCAGGAAGTGGTTGGTAGTTTTGATAAGTCCCAAGAAGTTTTGCATCACATCTCACCCCCCATGAAGACAATATATCTTTTCTTGATTATATCAGGTTGGCATATAGTGAACTTAGTAACTCTTTTTAAGAAATATCATTTTTTAATTCATGTAATAAAACAAGCATTTCCATAACATAGAAAAAGAAGTTTGTACATGAAACTGCAAATCTACTATGTACAACTTATTATTCCCTTTAAATATACAACAAAGTTGTTATGTAAATTTCTTTTTTCCTTCCCTTCCCCCCTCTCCCACCCTAGCAATGGCCACCATTAGACACAATATATATTAATCCACATATAGTGGACTTAGTAACTTTTAAAAGGAGCTACCAGCCACAACTTCTCATGTTTTTTTTTCCTTTGACTATTTTTGTATTACCCCCTCTCCTGATGACTCCTGTGGATCTTCATCTTCATTCTTTAGCACACAACAAGTTATTTCTTTCCCAAAAAGTCTTGCTCAAACCCCTGAGGGGGAAAAACTTTATATTCAACTCTAAGAGTTCAGTGGTCATTGTTCTTTTCCTTCTTGGGAAGTAAACAAATGCTTAAAAATATGATGTTTGAGGACAGCATTGGGCCTTGTGTAAAACAGCTTAAAATATAAGAATGGCAGATTTTTGGACATGGATGGAGTGAAAATAAGAGAGGCTTATAAGATTATATTTGCCAAGTACCATGAAAATCTAATCAAAATAGCTTTAAAATGATGGAGGGAGAAAGCTTCATATCTATATCCACCAAGCTAGAAACCTTAGAAAGTAATAACAAAGACGAAAGAAAATAGCAGATGAGATATCAAGAATTTTGCAGAAGACAAAATCTGAAAAAAGAACCAGTAGTAATACTATCAACTCAGTTGTCCATACACAAATACCCAAAGTTCATGCAACAAGAAAGAATTAGTGACCCTAACACAAGTAGATGTTTTTGTCACCAATCATTGAGACTTAGTGGGATGAAATTAATGACTAGATTAAAATTTTGAAAGGTTCTACCTTGTTCAAAAGAAACAGGAGAGGTAAAATATGGAGTGTGGTGTCATTCTATATTAATAAGGTATACTAATGTCAGGAAATCTAGGATTAAGATTAGGGCAACATGACAGAGAACATTTGTATGAAGATCAATAAAGAGATTAATAGAAAGGATTTTTGCCATTAGAGTGTCCCACAGACCACATATATGGAAAGAAAAGGAAAATAAGAGAAGTTCAGGAGCTAGATCACCAGCCTCACTTAGAGGCATAATAGAAGACTCCAATTTTCCTGATCCTTTCCAGAGCTATGTTGCTACCAAGAACAGAGTAACTATTTTATTTTGGATTTGCCTTAATAATAATTTCAATCTTCAAAAGGCAGAGGAACAATCAAGGAGTAATTAGTTCTGGATGAGTCTCAATAGCAAAAAAGAACTGGTTGCTGAGTTGGAAATGCTGGGGACATTGGAGGACAAGTGAGCATTCTCTCTTACTATTTGATAGAAAAGTAAGAGAAATCTGGGCACTATCTGACATGTATCTTAGAATTAGGAAAAGCTTCTTTAGTCCTATGAACTACATTTCTACAGGGCAAGTTAGTCTAAGGGGCGTGGGAAACTCAGAAAAGTGAAATTGAATCTCAGTTTTAATGAGGGGGAAAACTAAATTTGAAAGAGATGAACAATATGGACACTTTGTAAAAGAGATCCTTATATACAGAAGATAGAAGAAAGGACATATAAATAGAAAAGTTTGGTATGGGCTTACAAAAGTAACATCAGGAGGGATAAAGCTCAGAATGAGCTGAGCCTGACCAAGAAAACTAAGGACAATAAAGGTAGCTTTTTAATTTAATTTTAATTTTAATTTATTTATTTTATTTTATTTTATTTTATTTTTAACTATATTACATAGAAGAGGAGGATTGCCACTCATAATGCATGGGGTGATGACAAGTGATGACAGAGTAAAGGCGAAGATGCTCAGTTTTTGTTTTGCTTTCACTTCCTTTGCTAAGGAGAATGACTTTTTGTACTTGAAATGACAGAATAAAAATAACTAAAAGGAATCTATTCCTCAAGAGGAAAAGGAACTTTGTAAGTGAGTACCTAGTTTTGTTGATGGCTTTAAGTCACTTGACCCAGATGAGCTCCATCATTAGGTTTTGGAAGAATTGGAAGATACAATTGCTAAATCACTGTCAGTGATATTTGGAAGGTTGTTGAAAAAGGCTGTCAGATCTGAAGGGAAAATACCATCCTAATTTTCACAAAAGGTAAGAGATCAGAGTATATAAACTATGCCAATGAGCTTCTCTTTGATTCCTGGGAAAATTCTAGAATATTACATTAATGAGTTAATTGGTGAAATTCTAGGAAAGGAAATAATGATTACAAAGAGTCAGCATGGGTTTAAAAATGAGTCATATCATTCTAATTTCTTTTTCCATTTTAAGTGGAATTATTATGCTGATAGGAAAATGCTACAGATAAGATTTGTTAGATTTTAACTAAGCAACTGCTAAACTCTTTCACACCATTATTGTGGAAAAGATGGAGAAATGTGAACTAGATAATAATACAATGAGACTAGGAGTTTGATCAGATTCCAAGAAATAACATATCTGAAAATATGGGCTTGGCCCTAGACTCTTTAACATTTTTATTAATGATATGGATAAAATCATAGATGACATCCTCACCAAATTTTCAGGTGATGCAAAGCTGAGAGGCATAATTAAAGTACCAAATGGCTGAGTCCATATCCAACAAGATTTGGACAGATAGCACTGGACTAAATCTATATTAAGATTATAATCAATTGGACAAATATGAAGTCTTATATTTGGGCTACCAATCCTGTCGCTGGTTGCTCTGAAAAAAACCTCCAGCTGTGAAGATCAGTGAGAGCTTACTACCCACAATTGGCATGAACCACTCATCAGTACCATCTTCTTGTCATGCTGAAGTCATACTTCCTCAATTTCTACCTCTTATTTCTACCTCTGTTTTAGGAACAGTAATCAAATAAATACTATTATTGCTTCTGAAAAGTACTATTATTCTAGGTACCATTATTGTGACTTCAGGTGGGGGTGAGGGGTCACCACTCCTCCTTTGATTAGAATATAAATTCCTTGATGGCAGATAGTGTATCTCCATTGTATTTGTATCCTTAGTGATTAACACGGTAGGAAGCACTTAATAAATTAATTCTTACTAATTAATTTATTCTAACATTTTCAGCTGACTTTGCTTATAACTGTCAGATTCCTATAATAGTCCCACTGCAAATGATATCTGCCCTTAACTGTTCTGTTTGCCACTTCTGGCCACTTCTTAGCTTTTTGCTTCTCTATTCTTTATTTATCAGATTTCAGTTTTCCACTCTTCTTGATTTTTTTTTTCCTTGGCACATACAGAGAGGGGTCTTCTTATCACTTTTGTTGGTAATAGTAGGAAATTTGTGGGTCAATTGTATACATATGGGCACTGGCTACCTAAGTGAGTCTTGTTTAGCTGCCCTCAATGCCAGCCCTTCTTCACTTCCTTCCACTTACTTTCTATCAATTCTGCACTTGTAAAGATGGTTCTGATCATGAGGAATTCACTTAGGAAAATTCGATAATTCACAAGGAAAAAATCTGCAAAGTAGATATTAAAAGACAGAATTGGAGTATAATAGTGGTTGTGGCTTTGGGAGACTTAAAGAGAAGAGGATGAACTAGTCTATTGTTGGTATTGTAAGTGGGAAAAAAAGAGAAAAATGGCCAAATGTGATTGTTACCTAGCTGCAATAAAAGCATAGGGAGAAAAATAATGCAAGTGATTTATAAAATATTTCAAATCATTTAAAATGCATATTTGTCATTTTTAGTTAGAACTAATATACCTTCAGAAAAATGGGGGAAAAGGGAGCTATTTCAGTTTAGGAATGATTTATGATACAACGAGAAGGTTTTGATTTTAATTACTTAATATTCATCACAGTCCTTGGCAAAGAAATATGTTTCACGAACCAGAGTCAAAAAGGAAATTAAATGCTCATTAAGGTTAACTAGGTCAGATGGTTGAAAACCAAGTAATTACACAAATTTCTTTTACTTTACTTAGTGGATATAATCGAAAGTTATATGGACAAAAGAAGTAAGAGTATTGTAAGATAACAAGATGGGTTAGAAAAGCAAGGGAGCTGGGTTAATGTAGAACTTAAGTGAGTATTATTTCTCTTCAAACCTGACTTGCTATTTTACCCTTAATGTATTAAGAACAGAGTGGAATGTATTCTTTTTTTCCCCAATTCATTAAATTGTTTTTTTTTTTGCTAGAAGAAAAGTAAAGGAGCATTTGAGAAAACAATCTCAAATACAGAAAAAAATGAAAACATCTGTTGGTGAAAAAGTTATCCCAAAGCACACACACTTTAAGCTTCAGGAAAGTCACTTCATTCCTTCAGGCTAAAGCTTAGAATTATGTACAAATTGTGTTACTGTATTAGCAAGTTTAGTTTTTTATTTATTCCTAGTAACCTTCAGATTAAGGCAGAGCATAGATTAGGAACAACAAGGTTGAAGAGATCTGTAGAAACAGATACAGTATGGAATGACAACTCACAATTTCACAAGGAGGAAATGAAAAAGTCAGATTGCCGATGTTAAAGCAGTTAGGAGACATTGGATATAGGATTAAAAGAGACCTGAGCATATCACTGTTTTGAAAGCTACTTTCATGGACCTGCCACTGTTGGCCTTATACTTTATTTTCACTTACCCCAAATACCCAACCAGTTTCCAAATTTTGTTAATTCCACTTCTATACCATCTGTTTTATTCATCACCTACTCACATCCCCTACTCTTTCATCCATTTCTTACTTAAACCATGGACACCCTGGTTCTTGTATATTCAAAGTAGCCTACTAATTGCTTTCCCTGACTTAAGTTACTCTTCTCTCTAAGCTGTCTTCCAAAGCTAGCAAAGTGATTTTCTTAAAGCCCAGGTCTCACCATTTCACTCATCAATACATTCCAGTGACTATTTATTACCTCTAAAATCAAATACAAATCCCTCTGCTTACCATTTAAAGACTTTCACAATCTTACTTGAGCCTCCTTTTCAAACCTAGTTACATTTCACCCTTTGTCATAAACTAATCTTTCTGCTCCTCACAAATGACATTTCATCTCTTGTCCTCTCTGTCTTTTCCTTCATGCCCGGAATGTATTCTTTCACTTCCTTCTCTTAGAATCTATTTCTTTCAAAGCTCAATTCATATAAAATCTCCTACATGAAATCTTCTTGGTCTTTTCCCCAGATATCAGTATTGCCTCCCTAAATCACCTTGTATTAATGTGTATGTATGTGTGGGTGTGTATGTATATATGTATATATGTTTATATGTAGCCTTTTGCTGGAGAATGCAATATCCTAGAGGGCAGGGACTCTTTCATTTTGTCTGGTGAAAAGTAAGTGTTTCATAAATGATAGTTGATTGCTTGTTTTTTAAGTTCTATCTCCATTTTTCTAAATGCCTTTTGACAGCTTCTCTGTCTTGACCCTGGTATTCAGTGACCTCAGGCTACCAATTATAGCACCAGTACTCAGGTTTACCCTTTCCAGACAGGTTTTTTGTGCATCTCCCACAACTCCCACTCTGGCCTTCCTCAATGTCCCGTTTTCTTAGTGTGCTAATGATAGTTGCTAGAGAAGCAGCAAGTTATTTAGAGTACAAACTTCTTGTGAGTAGGGATTGTTTCTCTCTCTCTTTTTTTTTTTTTGGAGTTGTAGCCCTAGTGCCTAGGATAGTGCCCATTACATAGTAGGTACATAATAAATGTTTGTTGAGTGATGGAAGATATATTTTCTGGATAATGCCTAATGTTTAATGCCTTATGTTTAATGTCTTAAACATGAAGGAATCTCTGTGCAGGAATCTTTAGTGGGAGACTCTCAACTAATGCTGGGTGATGAGGAATTTCAGGTAAAAGAGCCTTCCTGAAATCAGGTAGAATCTGTCTTGGGTTAACAAGAGGCATTTACGCTATAGGGAAATGAGCAGGCACAGTGTTCCCCTTTCACTAAAGTGAGATCAGTACCATTCATATACACAATTTATATCCAATGAAAATGTTCACCCTTCAGCATAGGAATAAAACAAATCACAGATTTAATTGTCCTTGGTTCTCTTTTTATACATTTAAATAATATATTTATTTTTAAATAAATAAATATATTTATTAAATAAATAAAATACATTTATATTAGTAATATAAATAAACATATGTTAAATATAATGTTTATATATTATAGATACACATATAAATATATTTGTATTTGTATAATATATGCAAATATATTATATATAAACATAAATAATTATATAAATAAAAATAAATATTTTTATTTATATATTTAAATAATATATTTATTATTTTTATATTATACGTCAGAAAGGATCATAGCAACCCACAACAGCCCATCCTTAATTAGGTGTAGGTAGTTTAGTAGATTTTTGAAGTCTGTCCTCCTGACTCTCTGTTGTTAATTACCTTTGACCTGACCCCTTCTCATTTGGACCAATCAGGAGTTACTGTGTTGTTCTAGCAAAGTGAATATCCCTCTTCTCAGAACCAGAGCAGATGTCCTACTGTCCTCATCTTCCAATTTCATCAGATGGATTAGAGAACTAAAGTGATCAGGGTTGCCCCTCAACAAGACTTTCATTACAGAAACAAAAATATCACCATATGCACGCATTTACTACTTAATATAAACATTATTTTGTCTTTACTTGGCATCTCCTATATAAAGAAAGGCTTTTAATTCAATAAATTCAACTAACCTTACAAAAAAGTTCATACCTAACCTTTTCCAGACTTGTTTCAGATTGCTTCCCTTTATGTCCTCCAGGGTGTGATAGTGCTGGACTTGGAGTAAGAAAAACTTGAGCTCTAATACTGCCACACGCTTACTGGCTCATGTTAAGGAAACAATTCGTTCCAGACACTGAGGGGCAGTCTGGCACCCCTAGTTGTTACTGTGTATCTTTGACACTTTCTTCCACCCCATCAATATACAGGCATAACTTGGGGAAATTGCGGATTCATGTCCAGACAACAATAAAGCAAATATTACAATAAAAATGAGTCACATGAAGTTTTTGATTTCCTAGTTCATATAAAAGTTACATTTATACTATACTGAAGTTTGAGCGTACAATGGTATTATGTCTAAAAAAAACCCCCAATACACATACCTTAATTAAAAAATAGTTTATTGCTAAAAAAAATGCTAACCATCACCTGACCTTCATTAAGTTGTAATCTTTTTGCTAGTGGAGGGTCTTGCTTTGATGTTGATGGCTGCTGACTCATCAGGGTGATGGTTACTGAAGGCTGGGGTGGCTATGGCAATTTCTTAAAATAAGACAACAATGAAGTTTGCCACGTTGATTGACCTCCTTTCACAAAAGATTTCTCTGTAGCATGCCATGTTGTTTGATGGCATTTTACCCACAGCAGAACCTCTTTCAAAATTGGAGTTAATCCTCTCAAACCCTGCCACTGCTTTATCAACTAAGTTTATGGGATATTTTTCAAATTGCTGTGTTTCAGAGAATAGAGAGGCCCAAAGAGAGGGAGAGAGACTGGGGAATGGCTGGTGGGTGAAGCAGTTAAATCACACACAACACTTATTAATTAAGTTTGCATATCTTATGTGGGACCGGTTTGTGGCACCTTAAAACAATTGTAACATCAAAGATCACTGATCACTATAACAGATATAATAATTATGAAAAAGTTTGAAATATTGCAGGATTACCAAAATGTGACATGGAAACATGATGTGTTGTTGGAAAAATGGCACCAGTAGACTTGTTCAATGTAAGATTGCCACGAACCTTCAATTTGTAAAAAAAAAAAAAAGCAGTATCTGTAAAACACAATAAAAGGATGCATAATACAATAAGACATGCCTTTAAATGGGAGCTGTGACTTTCTTAATCTAGACTAAGAATAATTCCTTTATTTTTGGCTGTCATATCACAGTAATAAAGCATATTGAGCTTGCATACCACTAAACACTCCAATACATTTCTCAGACAATCTTGTTTTTGTGAGGTTGCTGTTTTTGAACTCACATGAAACTTTAGATCTGTCCCTATTGAAAATCATCTTATCAGATTTAGTTCAGTGCTCATCATTAGGAATTGTCAAGATTTTTTTGAATTCTAGCTCTGTCATCCAGTGGGCTAGTTATCCCTCCAAACTTTGGTTCACCTGAAAATTATTTATGCCTTTATCCAAGTCACTGAAAAAAATATTGAACATGATAGGTTTAGGAACAAATGCAGATCCTCGTAGCACTGCATTAGAGACCTCCTGCCAAGTAGAAATTGAATCTTTGAAACTTTTTTTTCATTCTGGCCATTCAACAAATCCTAACCCATCTTACTGAAATATTATCTAGTTGACATCGCTCATTCTTTTCCATAAAAATATTCTTACTTTATCAAATGCTTTGTTAAAATCTAGGTAAACTATAGCTATTACATTCCTTGGAGCTACCAGTATAGTAACTATACTATAGTAATCTATAATGTAGATTAAAATGGCATGGCCAGTTTTTAATAACACACAACTGTTTCTTTGTGAATATTTCTTCCTTTTCTAGATTTCCTCTACTGACCAGAAATGAAGAAACATGGGAAGACTTGTATGAACTCTTGCACAGTAACATATGTAGAACCAAGACAGTCATTTCAACAATTGTTAGGATAATCAACATGAAAAGGAAGTTGCAATGATCAGTCACCAAGACTGGAGAAGAGATGATGAACATCCTCCTCCTCTCAAAAGACAGTCAGGAGTCTACAGATATGGGATGTGGCATAGGCTGTTAGACAAGGGTTAATGTGTCAGTTTGTTTTTCTTTATTATGAGGAGGGATAAACTAGGTTTTCAAAATTGTATGATATATTAATTATGTTGTATGATTAATTATATTATTATAATATAAATTATATGAAGACATATAGTAATATAATAATGATATTATATGGTAATATATATATATATATGTATATGTAATTTTCTTTGCTATGAGGAGAAGTAAGGAAATCACTGTGTTGTATAAACAAAACAACCAAAAAAATTAACAAAAAAAATTGAGTCCCAGAGACTTGCCCAAAAATCACAATGAATTAGTGAAAAAATTGAGAGTAATTTCAAATTCAAGTGACATGTCCTTCTGAATGAATTGGGTTCAGGCACTACCGATGTTCAAGCCCTCATTAAGTCTTTTCTAGACTATTGCAATGCCTTCCCAATTGGTCTCAAAAATGATATCTCATCTCCTGGAACAGAATTGTGAGGCACTTAGCACAGTTCCTGGCACATAGCTGGTGCTTAATATATACCCCCCTTTCCTTCCTGTCTCTAGTGTCTCACCTTTCTGCTTTGTCCTCTACAGTTTCCAAATTGAATTCCTAAGGTCTAGCTATGTCCTTCCTCCTTTCAGGATGCTTTAATGGCCCCCTATTACCTCTAGGACAAAGTACAAACTATGTTTGTTTGACAGCTAAAGCTGGTTGTAATCTAGCTCCAACTTTTGTTTCTAGACTACTTTCAAATTACTTCTCCCACCAACTCTATACTCCAGCTAAATTGGCCTGTTTGCTGTTACTCATACACATTCTTTCTCCTAGTTCCATATCTTTGCACATCACATCCCCCTTCCCACGCCTAGAATGCTTTCCCCTACATCTTATAATTCCTAGCTCTTTAAGGAGGAGCTCAAGTGATGTCTTATACAGTGGCTTTCTTAATCTCCCAGGTTTTTTTTTCTCCAGTATTCATCCCCACCCCACCAAAATTATATTGTATTTACTTATCTGTGTACAGGATACATTCCACTGCCGCCACCTCCAGTAGAATGTAAGCTACTTGAAATCAGGAACTATCTCATTTGTGTCTTTGTTCTCCATTGCCTAATACAGTGATGGGCACATATTAAGTTCTTAATGTATGTGGAATTGAATTGAAAAGAACTTCCTATAACACTAGACCCTTACAGCATGGTTTTAGAGTAAAGAAAGATTCACCTTGAATGGAGTCTAAAGGTATTTATTAATGTAAGAGATAATCACATCATACTAGCACTGTTTTGCATACATCTTGGTACTGTAACTTGGATTCTGGGGATAATGTATTGGTGCAGTTGTATTGTATTTGACATTCCCTCTGTCACCCCTCAAAAGGAGAAAAAAGGTTGAATGTCATTGAAATTATTTTTCTCTATTTGACACATGTTTGAGTGTGTTACTGAAGGAAAATAGGAAAGCAGTTTTAGTAGGCTGACAGCTGGATCATTCTTTGAGAGTTTTGAGAATTAGAGGCTGTAGATGATGGGAAATTGAGAGGAATAGCAATTACCACGAGACCTGAATGCTGCTTTTGAAATTTATTCTTGTTACATGAGAGTTTGTGCCCTGAAAATTACACATATCTCTGTAATCCCCAGGGGTATCTCATAATGTATTCCTGGCCCATATTTGCATGAGATCAGAGAACTCAAGTTGCTAGTAGGAGAGGAAAACCTTAAGTGTAATGGATTAAATAATTAAAATAATTATGGGTCTGCACTGATGTCTGCAAAGAAAGATTGTTAGAGATTAGCTATACCCTAGGTAGATGTCAGAGTCTGTTACTAGGTAGTCTTGATTTTTTGATGATATAATGATGATGATATTCATTGTCTGCAATGTGTCCCTGATTAAGCTATGCTATTTGGAAACATTTTAAAAAGCAGATGACTTATCCAAATTTGGATTTATTGCATTGCATACTGAGATAAATAAAAAATTCCCTTTTTAATTCTTTTCTTCAATCTTAAACTCCTTCTGGTCGACTTTAAAATATCAATCACTTACCCTGAGATTTCCTGCAGGCAGGAGTGAATGCAAAATTCAAGGCTCCTAGGCAAGGAAGATGAAGGACACTGGGAAACTCAGTTTTATCCTCACTGTGTTACCTGTGGGAAAATACCAATTTCTTTAGCCAATTTTTGCTTGATTGAACTCTTTCCTTGGGGAATGGTAGGCAATGGTGCCTGTCAGTTTTTAGGTTGAGTTCAGTGTGCAGGCAGGGTGCAGGTCTAGATGACTTCTTGAGGCCTTAGCCTCACATTTCAGAGTAAAATAGGGAGGAAAAAAGTGAACTTATTCTTACAAGTGATGAGAGAGAAACAAGTTGAGTTGTCTTGCCTACCAACGCAAATTCCCTGAGGCATGAGGGAAGTGTTATTTGGCTCCATCTTAAATATAGCAGACTTTGAGTCAAGGAAAATCTTAAAGAGATAGCTATAGAATTAAGAATATAAATTTTTTAAAGGTTTGGGATACTGAGCTTATTGATTTTGCCTGCTCTTGTAGCAAGGTGAAAAACAGTGTAACCTTAATCAAACAATCAACAGACATTTATGAAGCACTTATACTTATGTGAGCTGGGGATATGAAAACAGAGAAAAAGTTCTTGCTCTCAATGAGTTTGCATTCCAATTGTAGAGACAACAGGTATACTAAAAAGGGAGTATACAAAATACAGATTAAATGGAAAGTAATCTTACAGGGGAAGGTTGGTGGAGGGGGCAAGGGTGCTGGTACCTGCCAGGGCCTCCTGTATAAGGTAGCTTTCAGGATGAGTATTGAAGAAATCTAGAGATTCCTAAAGGTAGAGTTGAAGAGGAAGAACATTTTAGGTATAGAAGACTGTCAGAGAAAAGGCAAGGGGGATTGGGAGATGGAGCATCGTATGTGAGAAACAATTAGCAGGTCAGTATGGCTAGACTATAAGTTTGTGAATGGGAAGAATGCGAAAGAAAATTGTGAAAACAGGAAGGGTCCTGTTTAAAAAGGGCTTTGATGTCAAATAGAGGCATTTGCATTTGATCCTGGAGTTAGGGAGGCACTGGAGTTTACTGAGGAGGTCATGGAGGAAGTGAGACTCTCATACCTATGCTTTAGGAAAATCCTATGTGGAAGATGGATTAAAGTGGGGAGAGACTTTTAGCAGTGAGACCATTCATTAGGTTATTGCTGTAGTGATCTAGATCTGAACTAAGGTAATGGCTTTGTGAGTAGAGAGAAGGGGACACATTAAACAGACGGTATGGAAAAATAAATAAGATTTGGCAACTGATTAGATATATGGGGAGGGTGTGAGTGAAGAGTTGAGGATGATATCAGTGATAGGAATAATGCTACACACACACACACACAGAGTCAGAGAGACAGTGAGAAAATGAAAGAGGCAGTGAGAGAGTGAGAGAGACAGAGAGAGAGAGAGACAGAGAGAGAGAGAGACAGAGAGAGACAGAGAGACTGAAGAACACATTATCAACAGGGATGAAGCATCTGACTTAGTAAGAGTCTAAAATAATGTGACCAACTTTGTCACCCTCTTTCTCCCCCACCCCAAAAGCTATATGTAGGAAAAGTAGTGTGGTAAGAGAACAAGCTTTGAAGTCAGGAAGTCCTGGTTCAAGTCCCATCTCTGTCACTTATTGGCTGTGTGCTGACAGGCAAGTCATTTAACCTAAAAGTGTCCTAGGCAATTTTGTAAGACTCTAAATTTAAGAGTAGGTATGGATCTGTGTTGATAGAGGGAATTACCTTACCATGAGTTTCCTACAGAAATGGGATCATAGATCTGGTTCAAAAAATGTGAATGGCAGGGAGAAACATCTTTTGCTATTAAATGTGACAAAAAGTTCTTCCCAATGTACCTAGAAAACTGGGTTGGTCTAATATATAGATATTCTGGTGAGGATGTTACCCTGAAAACCAACTCATTGTAAGATGGGAAGACAAACATTAACAAAAACTTTTTTTTCCTATTGGGAGAACTTTAGTTCTTGTCAGAAAGAAAGGGCACCCTGTATAGAAAAGTTTGAGAGGAACTGAGAACTCAGAGATCTCTAGATTCCCTGAAGGAAAAGCCAGCCACTGGTAGAATTATTTTCCACTTTAAATTCCGTGGAGGATTTTTTTTGCCTGCTTGGACACATGTCTATTTCTGGTCTAGTAATACATTCCATCCTTTAAAGATGTGCCCTCATCCTCCTGACTCCCCCAATACCTCAAATGCATATACATCTTTTCAAGTGAGAGAACTAATTTTCAGGACCAATGATAATAAGAAGGTGGTCTTTGCTTCAGAAATGTGAGGTGAACTATGGCAACTCCACATATAACAACAGAAGATGAATCTGGGACACTTTCCCAGAGGCATGGATGCCGTATGTCATAAGCTATCAGTAAAAAAAAAAAAATTTAAAAAAATTTCTAAGCTGAATTTAAAGATGCAGACAGTTTAAATGACAGTATCAACCTTTACTTTTCAGGTTATATTTGTTATTTTTTTTTTGTAAGTGAATTTATGACACAAAGGAAAACTGTCTCCTGTACAGTATAAATGAATAAGTAAACAAATTTGTCTATAATAAAGGAAATCATTCATTCTCATTTAATCTCATTCACAATGATAATAAAAAGGCAAGTATTTTTGAGTTCCATAACATGAATGGAAATGTATGAATAATGTTTTCTCCCAATACTCAGCTCTTCCCTCAGGAAATGCATTTATATTCAGTAAAATAGATGTCTTCAATAGCCTTAGTAATCAGTTTACCTCTCAAAAAAAATAAAACAAAACACTAAGCAAACTGTTGTGTTACTTATCATTTCTATTACTTCATGCTCTCTTCATAATGATGAAGAATATGGTTCAGCTATACTCTTCATTTCTGTCTCTTAGAATCCATGGGTTCCTTCAAGATTCAGTTGGAAGGTTATTTTTTTTGCGGGGAGATTTTGCTGGTCTTCTCAGTTGCTAATATCTCTCTCAAAAATGATTTGTATTTATTTTGTATAAAAAATTAAATAACAGACCTGTGTTCAAGCCCTGCCTCTGAAAATAATGACTAACTCTGTTCCTGATTTTATGGACTTCAAAACTGTGCCTCAGTTGCTATCTCATCTTGGAACATGCCTCAGTGCCTAGGGCCTCATCACTTTGGAATATCTGGAACATCTGGGTGAGATATCCTTTGCCATACTGGCCCCCTTCTTCCATTATTGTGTTCCTTCTGAAGCCTCCATTTTGTGGATAGACCCAAGCCTATCAGCCTTTGTTCCCCTCTCAGGTCTTCTACTGAGTTTCCAAAACCATGTCTAAGCTACTCTTCCCTCAGTACATGGGACTTCCTCAACTTGGAACATCCAGTCATCTCTGTGGCCTTCTCCCTTGTAATAACCTTCACTTAAGTTCCTTCTGATGCCACCATTTTTTTTTTGTGGGGAGCCTAAACTAGCTATGCTTTATTCCCTACTTGTTTGTATTTCTGACTCTTCAGACTTCACCATCATGCCCCATGTGGCTAACTTCTCTCACCTCCTTTCTTACTTCCGTTTTATATGTTGCATTCTCTGATTAGATTATATGCTCTTTGAGGGCAGGGACTGGCCTTTTAAAATTTTTTACTTGTATTTGTGTCCTCAGCACTTAATGCAGTGCTTGGTACATAGTAAGCACTTAAAAATCCTTCCTTCCTTCCTGCCTTCCTTCTTGTTTGCCTCTGTACTGGCTGTGTGATTAGGCAGTCACTTTAACCAATCAATGCTCCAAAACTCTTAGTGAAGATGGCTGTTTCCATTGGGGGAGGTATTTTCCTCTTCAAGAATTCCTTATACCACAGAAATAATAGACCTAATACAATCCTCCTTCATTCATATTTTGAGTATGCTCGTCTGTTGCCTCATTATAGAATGGAAGCTGCTTTCATTTTTGTTTTTGTATTTTCAGTGACTAGTACAGTGCCTGCTTTATAGAAAGTAGTTATGAAATACATTTCTTAGAGGCACACCCTTATCAAAATCACTTATTTCTGTTAATATGTAAAAGCAAAATTCATAATTGAGATAACTTCTGCAAACATAATTAGATCCCTGTTTCAATTGTATCTCAAGGGACAAGGAACACAACCTGATCACCTGAAGTGATTTTTGTATTTGGACTACTATATTGCTAGCGTGTGTCATAAAATGTTACCATAGCATCTCACAGCTTACTATAGTAGAAAGCCTTCTGGCTGGAATTAGAGGATGGGGGTTAAAATATTGGTTCTGTCACTCACCAACTATGTGAGCTTGGACATGTTATTTCACCATTGCCTCAGTTTCTGAATCTGTAAAATGAGGGAGTTGGATTATATCATTGCTTAGATCCCTTTTAGTTTTTAATTTCTTGTCCCAGGTCAAATTCCTAGCCACAGTGAACAGCAGCCAAAATAATAATGATGTGAGTCAAATAGTCACAAAATAATGATTAATGCTTGAAGATGTTTTATATTTGATGTCACTAGGTAACTCAGTGGTTAGAATGCTGGACATGGAGTAAAGAGACCTGAGTTCAAATCTCATTTCAGACATTTACGAGTTCTGCTACCAAAGCAAATCACTTGATTTCTGTCTCAGTTTCATCATCTGTAAAATGAGGATAATAATAGCACTTATTTCATAGGATTATTGTGAAGATAAAATTAGAATGTTTGTAAAGTGCTTTGCAAACTATAAAGTATTATGCAAATGTTATTGTTGTTGTAACCTGAGTCCAAAAACACATTGGTATGGGACTCCCTACTCATTGGTAGAAAGCTATGCCTTATTCCTGTGTAGGGGGCATGGTGGAGTTGGGGAGAGCAAGAGTGGAGATTTCTTTAGTCTTCAGTCTTTTTTGATTCTTCTAGCTCAAGAGTCTTTTCTGGTTTTGGAGTTGTTTTAGGTGCTTCCAGCTTCCCACTTTGAGAGAGAAGATGGAATATGCCTATCTCACTTCAGATTGCTGAAGAATAAGATTTTTGGGAAGATATGAGAGGAGCTGGCAGTTTCCATCATGTGCCTATATGCCTATCCCTAGCTTGCTACACTAGAGACCTGGAAACTTCCCCTTGGGTGAGATCTGGGATTCTCTCTCTTGGGTAAGTTGAGTTATCTTGCTCCCAAAGGGAGGGCTCCTTCACTCTGTTGTCTGGTATATGTTCTCCTATGTATACCATCTCTGATTTTTGTTTTGCTATTAGATTGGATAAAAGGGCTTATTTAATAATTTCTATGTGTGTTCATTGTGAAATTGATATTTGGAGGGAATGGAGTCAAGCCTTGGATATAAAGCTTGGGGTTTTGCTTCCCCTCCCCAAATGGACAGCAGCCAGAAGTTAGCTTGAACCTGAAAACCTTATACCCTAGACTAATAATATCTAAGGACATGCATAGATATAATTCTTGTCCAATACCCTCTCTCTGTGAGGAGAACACAGTGGTGACCTCTGACCCCTGTTCTCCCGATTTCCCTGTTGGCAGGGGTAAAAGTATCCCCCAAAGAAGGGTGAGAGAAGACAAAGGTAGAGATGTCTGTTCTGCTTCCCTTCAAGTCACACAATGACACCATCATGTCATGTATTGGGGGAGGGACTGCCCTCACTATATCTTCTTCTTGTTTTCCTCCTCTTCCTCCTCTTCCTTCATCATCATCATCATCATCATCATCATCATCATCATGATGTACAAGAAATAGATGACCAGGGAGAACAAGTATCTTTAGCATATATACCAGCTTTTTTCTGTTTATTTGGATGAAGTCATTAATTAGCACTGTTTCCTCCTAAGACTAGGTTTCTTTAAAAGTAGATTGAATTAATTTCTTAATTTTCCTGTGGATTTTCATGGTACCATGATCAAATATCCTATTTATTTGGAATGCCCAGGGAGTAAGGTATCTCAGTTATTTGAATTTTCTAGTTAACAAAGTTACTGGACATTAATACCAGTTTTCAAAAAATTGAATAATTATAAGGCAGCATTACATATGTCACAGAGAACTTGCCTTAAAGTCAAGAACAGTTAGAAGTCAGCTAGGTGGTTCGGTGCATAGAGCACTACTTCTGGAGTCAGGAAGACTTAAGTTCAAATCCAGCCTCAGGTATTTACCAGCTGTATGACCTTGGGCAAATTACCTAACCTCTGTTTGCCTTAATCCACTGGAGAAGGAAATGGCAAACCAGTACAGTATCTTTGCCAAGGAAAGTCCCATACATAGCACTGGCATGCTATGGTCCACAGGGTCATGAAGAGTTGGACATGACTGAACAACAACAACAACAGAACAGGAACAGTTGTATTCAAGTCCTACATCAGATACTTATTTGAGACTCTGAGTCTCACTTTCCTGATCAAGATACTTAATAAACCTCTGAGTCTCACTTTCCTAGACTGTAAAATGGGAATATTAACAGCATGTATATCACAGAAATGTTGAGACAGGATATATACGTATATATACGTATATATATTTATAGCTTTGCTAATCTCAATGCACTATATAAATGTGAGCTATTTTATTATTTACTTTAAATGTTTCATTTTTATAGATGAAGAAACTGACACTCAGAGAGAAATGACTTACCCAGGCTCATGGAGGGATGGTCTTACTAAAGGTATGAATCCAGGTCTTTTGACTCCAAATCCAGTGCTCTTTATATTGAGGTACAAGTCACTTTTTTGGATGTACTCAAGCCAGCTTTAACCATTGGGAGAGCTGACTGTTAAATTTTCAATGTAAACATTTATACCTTAGAGTGATTTTACAAATTGAGGCATGATTTATTGTTTTGTTGGTTGTTTGATCTAAGAAAGTGATGGAGCAAATGTTAATAATGCAGATTAAACTTAAAAGTGTGATTTGTGTAGGGTTTTTTTTTTTGAGAGCTGATTGTTAGCCATTTATCAACCCATACTTTCTGGTCCTCAGTTTATCCCTTTTTAAAATAGGTTGGACTGAATGAGCTCCAAAGTCCCTTCTCACTCACTATAATCCTTTGATTCTATCATCTGTCTTTTATGAGTCAGAAGGCACTTCAGAATCTGGCAGGTATACAGGGATATCATTATGAAAATTTATAGTTATTTAAGAAAACAATTCTGATTGTTTGGGCTTTCTGATTGCTTGGATTCTAGTTAGATGAGAGTTTAAAAGTCATGGGAAGATTTGTTTATACAGTAAAGATTTTCTTCTTAATACATGTTCTTTTTTTCCTTTTCCTCTTTATCACAGCGTTAGTCTCATGTTATAAACCTGTCCCAAGTTTTACTAAGCTATAAAAATCTTTGCACACCTATAACAGAACCACAAAACCATCAGTGGATTTATCAGATTGACTAATCTATAACCTTGTAGTTTATTGTACAATAAAGAGGCACCAGGGAAAGCTTTATTCTTACATTCCTCAGAATGATTCTTGCATTTTCCCTTTAAAGAGTCTAGTATGGAATCCTAAATCCTGTCTGTAAGTTCCTGGTAAATGTTAATTAGTGGCTATTAAATGGAAATTAATTAAAGCATACCAAAACTCAAAATTTATCAAATATTCAGTTGACGGTTTCTGTTTCAACATCAAAACTTGGGTCAGTGGTTTGGTAAAAGTTGCAATTTTAATTCACTTATATGTAGGAAATAGGTCTGTTTCTGCAGATTAGTCTGATCTATGAGATCAAACTCTGGAAATATTTTGACCAACTTTTTAAAAAATAGCTATTTTATAGATAACTTTAAAAATAAGGTGTTTTTTTTTTATCCATTAAACTGAGAGTTTAATAAATAAAGCTCTAATAAGCAAAGTGGAGTAGTGGATGGAGCACTGGCATTAAAGTGAGGAAGACAGGTTCAATCTACCTCAAACACTTATTAGACTTTGAACAAGTCATTTAACCAATCTGAGCCTCAGTTTCCTTATCTGTAAAAGGTTGACTCAGTGACTATTAAAGCTCTGTCTTTGATCCTATAGTAAAAATCATGTAGTATAAAAGGCTTCATATTTTGTTAATGTGCTAGAATGCCTAAAGATCACTGGAGAGGCAGCTGTGGTGTAGTGGATAGAAAGCCATACTCATAGTTAGGAAAAACTAGGAATTCTGACACTTAATGATAGCACAACCCTAAGCAAAGAATTTTGCATCTCAGTTACCTCTAAGAGCTCATTCTTCAACACTATACATTGTAGAACAGACCTGATTCCCTCAGCTACTATTGCTTTCTTCCCTGAGATTGTTGTTGTTCAGCTGTTTCAGTCCTGCCCGACTCTTGCTCGCCCCATTTGGGGTTTTCTTGGCAAACATACTGGAGTGGTTTGTCATTTCTTCTCCATCTCATTTTACATATTAGGAAATTGAGGCAAACAGAGTTAAGTAATTTGCTCGAGGTCACACAGATAGTAAGTATCTGAGGCCATATTTGAACTCAGGAAGATGAGTTTTCCTGGCTGCAGGTCCAGCACTCTATCCAATATGTCACCATGTCTTCTATCTACTCTAAAGTACGTACTTTACCTACTTATTTACATGTTGTCTTTCCTATTACAATGTGAGCTCCTTGAGGGCAAAGAGTACTTTTACCTTCCTTTGTAGTTCTAGGCTAAGCACAAGGTTTTGGACATAGGTGCTCAATAAATGCTTTTGGCTGTTCCCTTGACCTGCATTGCTAGAAGGGGTTTCCGCCAGGACAATTCCCTAAATCTGTGAAATCCCAGGCCAGACATTTCTTTGTGTTTGTGTTCCCATATTGCCTAGTGTTTGTGCTAGTCCCACTGAAAATTCTTAATAACTGCTTTTTCTTTCATTCATTAATTTGAAACAAACATACAAGAAAAAACAACAACAAAGCCCTTGAAGCCACATTCCACGATGCACACTTGACTTTGCAAAAATGCTGTTAATGTCAAATTTTGATGTTCTTTCCTACTCATCCTGACAGGTTGTATGAGATCATGTCTTTTTAACATGTCTCTGTTTTAGCATGTTTCCTGGTTTGAATTAGAAAATTTCAAGAGCTAACACATGTGGATGGTGAAATCATATTTCAAGTAACATACTGTGCTTCTGAAAGTCTTTAAATTGTGAACTCTGAACTAAGTGGGAAAAGTATAAAAATTAGAAATGTGCATAGAGTCATGCATCTATTTCCAGAAAATATTTTCTTTGGAGAGTGATAACGTAGATGGAATGCAAATAGCTGTACGCCTAAAAATTAGAAGACCTACAATGGTTATTTTCTTTATCCTGGTTAAAATACTGGAAGCCAAAAAAATACAATAGTACTTTCAGTTTTAGACATATAAAATGTTTCTATTCTACAGTTGCAGGTGAGATATAATAGGAAAAGCACTAAATCTGTAGTTAGAAGACCTGGGTTTGAGTCAGGGCTTAGACCTTTACTACCTTGGGCAATTTAGTTAACCTCTCTGATCCATAGCTTCTTCATCTATAAAATAAGTATAATAGTATTTGCACTACACGTCACATAGGGGCTATTTTGGGTTGGACTTGACTCAGGCCAGTCACTTGGTAGTTTAGGTTCACTATCAGAACAAAATGAGGCACTCATAGGTCAGTCAGCAGTTAAGAAAAAAGTGATTTATTTACCCATGGCAAAAGAATGGTATTCAACAAAGTTAGGCATTGATCTAGCTGAATGACACTCTCTTGCCTGAGCTGCACTTCGTGTCTCACCACTTAGACATGAGAAGGTAAGTCTGGAGCTCCTTGCACTTACTTTGTACTCAGGTGATGAGAAAGTGATGATAACACTCCAAACCTTTAATTCTCTGAACCAATCAAGTCTCAAGGATGTTCTCTATACCTAACAGGGAAAAACTAGACTAGCGTGAGTGGGGGGAAGAGGATACGACATTGCTCCTACTGTAGGGGCATTATGAAGAAAACTCTAAATTGTCAACAACCATATAAATGTGCTTTATGAGGGCAAGGATTATTTTTTTTCTTTCTTTATATCCCCAGCACTTAGCACAGTGACTGGAACATAGTAATTTGATTTATTGATTAATAAGTGATTTTTGCTTTCTTACTTGTGTTAGTCAAGCAGGATACTTGGAACTAAGGAAGGGAAGGCCAAAATCCCCTATTCCTTACATTTTAATATTTCTACACTTCAAGGAACTATAATTTCATTTGTGGGTAAGACTAGGTGACCAGAAACATGATAATACCCTCAATAGAAATAGAGAAGTTAAGATGAAGGGTAGATTTGGGCTAAAAGATACTAATATACTCTGTTTTGGACATGTCAGATATGAAACACCTAAGGCCTATCCAGTTAGAAATGTTTAAAAGGCAGTTTGTGATGAAGGAACAGTAAGGGAATAAGCATTTATATAGTGCCTACTATATACCAGGCCCTGAGCTAAGTGCTATTTTACAAATATCTCATTTGATCCTCACAATAACCCTGTGAGGTAAGTACTATTGTTATCTTCATTTTACAGCTGAGGAAACTGAGGCAGAAACTGAGGCAGAAGTTAAGTGATTGTCTTTGGGTCACATAACTAGTAAATATCTGAGGCTGTATTTGAATTCAGGTCTTCCTGATTCCAACACCACTGCTCTATCTACTGCACCACCAGCTGCCTTGAAAGGAATGACACAAAAATAATTTTCTGCCTCCTATGCAGGCATGTATGCTAGGTGTCTGTCCCTTTGCCCTTTTCTCTTTTCTTTCTATACTCTCATCAGCTCCCATGGAATTCCATTATTTTCTCTATGAAGATAATTACAAGATGTATTTATCCAGCTCTCATATCCCTCCTGTGTTCAGGTCCTTCAATACCAAGTACCTGCTAGACATATCTACCTACTTACCCAAAGGAATCTCAAAGACAATATTTCTAAAACAAAACTTGTCCAGCCCTGAAAGACATTCCTGTGCCTACCTTACCTATTTCTGTAAAAAAATGCCACCATCCTTCCAGCCAGCTATATCTGCAATCTCAAATTCCTCCTTGACCCTTTGCTTTCCATTATCCCAATATCCAATCTGTTCATAAACCTTATCATTTCTATGATCACAATATCCCTTGCACTTCTGATAAACTTGCTGTTCCCATTACACATTATCCCATATCCCACCCCTATACTTTTGCACAAGCCTGGAATACCATGCCTGGACTGTTCTTCTTCTTTACCTCTGTCTCTTGAAATTTTTAGCCCTCTTTATGGCTCAGCCTAAATACCAGCTCCTGTTCTAAAGTTTTTCTTCACTGCTCCCTCCCTCTTTCCCCCACCCTTCCAAATTTTTATTTAAAATGGCCTTTGTGCCTTTTTATTTACTTATCTTTGTACATGTTGTTTCTAGCCAATTGAATTTAAGTTCATTGAAGCCATTGATTATTCTGTTTTTGCTTATGTGTCTCTAGCATAGCAGAGTGTTTGCCTGAGTGCAGGTTGAATTGTCTTTAAATGCAGAATTATTTCCAAAAGAATGTAACTCAATGCTCTACTCCTTTGAGAATAGGAACTAAAGCTCTTTAGTATTGTGTCATGACACATAGATGACCCTGAGTTTTAAAAGTCAAGTCCAATCCCTGGTAGGTTCCAAGACAGAAAGGCTTCAAACACAGTCCTGAGAATTGTGGATATGTTAGTTCTTCAAACACCAACCTAACTAAGTAAAGACAGACTCATTCATAGGTTAGCTGCAGGGTGATGAACTTTTCCTCCACAACAACTCTTAAAAGAACTTTTTGTTGTTGTTCAGTATTTCAGTCATCTCTGACTCTTTGTGACCCATTTGGGGTTTTCTTGGCAAAGATACTGGAGTGGTTTACCATTTCCTTCTCTGGCTCATTTTACAGATGAGAAACTGAGGCAAATAGGGTTAAGTGACTTGACACACAGCTAGGATCACATAGCTAGGAAGTGTTTGAGGCCAGAAGTGAAATCCTATCTTCCTGACTCTAAAGACAGCAGTCTATCCACTGTACCACCTAGCTGCCTTTAAAGACCTTTATTAAATCCCTTTTCCTCCACTCACAGGGCTAAAACTCCTAGTTCAAATCCTCATCACTTCTTGCTTTGATCATTTTGATAGTCTTCTAATTAGTTTCCCTATCTCTAAATGTCTCCATTCTCCAATCCATCCTTTGTGAAGATGCCAAATTCATATGTTCAAAGCACAGGCTTGACCATTCTTCCCCCTGTTCAAGAAATTCCAGCAACTGTCTATTATTGCCGAGAAAAAAAAATTACCAACTCCTTAATTTAACATTTAAAACCATTTATGATCTGGCTCTAGCCTACCTTTCTGTACTTGATATATGTTATTTCTCTTTGCCCACTCTCTTGTCTTAATAACCATCTTTAATGCATGTGATTCAATTTCCTCTGTCTCTCTCCTATGTCTAGAATGCTCTGCTTTCTTTCCTCTACTTTTAGAAACCCTAACCACCTTTAAAACTCAGCACAAGGCCAACTTCCTATATGATGTCTCTTCTTATTCCTAAAGCTGATAATAATTCTACCACTCCCGTCTTACCTCTTCCCCTCCCTTACCTTGTATTAACCTCAGATATTGGCTGGATGACCCTACACAAGCCACTTCTCAGTGGTCTAGGGGATTCTGTAGGACCATAAACCATAGGGAAGGTGATACTTGTATTGGTAAAGGGAGTTTCTAGAACATCTAGGAGATCCCTGTATTGGTCTAGTCTAGTCCATGTCCCTAGCATTACATTTGGCATCCATTTGTATGCCTTTATTTTGTTAACCCTGAAGAAATGTAAACATCGGGAGGTGAGAAACTATTGTATTTTGTCTTTGTATCTCCAGAGCTTAGTATAGTACCTAGCATATTGTAGGCACATAAAAATGTTTGTTTGTTGATTGATGATCCAGCAAATGAGATTGAAAAGAAGCAGTCAGATGAGGAGGGGGAAAACCTGGAGATATCAGTATCACAAAAACCAGGGAGGAAGTGGTAGTGAACTATGCTAAAGGCTCCAGAGAAATCAAGGTTGAAGACTGAGAAAAGACCATTAGATTTAGCAATTAAGAGATCATTGTAATATTGGAGAGAGCAGTTTTAATTGAGTGGGGTGAGAAATCAGATTGCACACACAGGTTATGTATATTTCAGATGGGCAAAACGCTGGACATAGTAGGGCTGCTATAAATATAAATGTTCTAGGTATCACAGAGGCAGGTGACATGAGTGAGAACTTTTCTATGTCCTTACAAAAGGCCATATCACAGATGTTGCTTGCTCTTATTTTCTAGTGGGAAACAGAAAAATGATATTTTTGACATATAAATCCAAGAAATTCATGCAAATAAAACTCATTTACATTCATGTATCTAAACATTGATAAAACCTTATTCTTCCTCCATACCTTATGTACATATTTCTTATGCATGCCTTGATTTCAAAGAGGAGTGTAGAGAATGCATTTAACGAAGAAGGAGGAAGATGAGATTCTGACAAGGAGACAAGAAAAGCATTCATTATGTGGCTAGATAGTCCTGGTGAACAAAGTTGTTTTCTATGAAATTATATTATTCATAGAATGTGCCTACTGTCTTGATTATTTAAATATATCTTCAATTCAGTAAGTGTCTGTTGAATGATCTGTAAGAAGAATCCATCAAATTTCATAAAAGTACAGTGTTAGTATTTCTTTCCTTCTTCATCTGACTTGGCACATGTCCTGCATTAAAATTTTCTATGTCCCCCAAACCATTCTATCTGTTGTTTTATGTCATCTCTCTGTAATGAACTTCTTACTGATTGTTGCTTTCCTATTGAAACTGCTTTATCTGTTTTGAATTAGATAATTCTCGAGCATTTTACATACTGCTTCAAATTGTTAGCCAAGCCTGCATTTTGCCAACAGAAGGTTACATTTACACATGCCATTAAGGTGTTCAGGGAGGCCTGTGAAATGGGTAATGCAAACTTTTTTATTCCTATTTTTAAATGAAGAGAGGCAGACCAAGTGAAGGTTGGTTAAAGGACACACTCATAGTCATACAGGCTTTTAAGTCTCAAAGCCAGGATTCAAAGTCAGGCCTCTTAATCCAAGTCCAAACCTGGTCACTTGTTATACAGATCTAATTTTTTCCACAGAGGAATTTTTTTTTTCTACAAAGTTAATTGTAAGCGCTACTGATCACAGCCATATGGTATGCATTTTTTTTTTCATTTATATTAATAAGGTCTTGAACTCTTTCTGATGCCTGTGACTTAGAGGCAGATCATTACAGTGGAAAGAATACTGACTTAACAAACCTGGGATCAAATCCTGCCTCGGATGATTATTACTTGTGCGACCTTGGGCAAATCATTTAACCTAAGCCTTAGCACAGTGCTTGGCACATAGTTGGTACTTGCTAAATGCTTGTTGACTTGACTTAGCATTTCTGGGCTCAACTTCCTCTGTCAAATGAAGGGGTAGGATTAGATGTTCTCTGAGGTCCCTTCCAAGTCTCTATCTACGATCCTATCTAACTCAGAGAGTTTTATCAACTGGCTGATTAATATTTTGGTCATGGCAAATCATGAAGATTATCTATATATGAAATTACAATCTTTTGGAGCTTTGAAATATTAATATAGCCACTTAATAACATTTCAAAAATAGTTCATACTTATAATTAATTTACTCAACAAATACTGATTGAAGATCTACCATATATTTAGGAGTATATTTGATGCTTTGATGCATATAAAGAGGTATAAAGGTGTGATCTAGGTCTCTCAAGGAGCATACAGTTCAGCAGTAGCAAGACAAAATATACAGATGTGGAAGTAATGGGCTATCTTCAGGATCATGGATTTAGAACTAGGATAGACCTTAGATGTTGTCTATTCCATCCTTTTACGTTTATAATTGAGAAAACTGAGGCCCAGAGTGTTTAAGTTACTTGCTCAAGGTCACAGGTATGAAGTGATAGGAGTTGGATTTGAACGTAGATTCCCTTAACCTAAGTTTTCTCTTCTTCCTACTTTACGATATTTTTTTCCCCAATTATAATCAGCCTTAGGCAGAGGGTATGGAGATGATGATGATGATGATGATGATAATGATGGTGATGTTGATGACAATGATCTTGATGATAATTGCAGGGGTATAACTGCAGGTTATATCATTTAATGGAAATTGTGGTCAACTAAGCACTACAAAAGCCTTGGATGTGGGTTGGGCAAGGAACAATTGCTAAGAGATAGGAAAAAAGGGAGATAGAATGACATCCATGACAACTTCCATCTGCCTTATAATTATGTCTTTGACATGGGCCTGCCTTAGCACTGAAAGTAAGGCTTCTTTCAACTTTGCCGCTTAAAAGCACACTACAGTAATGGGGTCATAGTCATAGCATGGTGCCATGTAAAATAGCAATGAAATTAATCTGAGGATCTGGATTCAAATACCACTTCTTTCACTTATCATCTGTATATTCTTAGTCAGATCATTTCACCTTGAAAAGTCAGTTCTAGACAAGTCCAAGTTCTTCTAGTACATGGATTCTTCAGCTGGGTTCCAAGGGTGGATGGAATTGAGGGCATCTGTTACCTTGGATTGGGAAAAATTATACTTTATTTAAACATAACTGGTTTCCCTTGTAACCTTATGGATTTTGTTTTTAGGAATTAAAAAAGAACAATATTTTACAAAGGGGTACATAAGCTTCAACAGATTGTCAATGGTGTCCACGATCGCTAAAAGCACTCCTGCTCTAGAAATGTGGGAACAGTGGAAACAAGGGCCAAATGAAGTTCAATCAACCAGAAAATAACTATAGAGATTTGGCAGTCCCCAACTCCAAAATCCTTTGATATACACAAAGGACTAGAATTGAGCCAGTATAAAGAGAGCCCCTATCCTTTTATATCTAGCTTCTAACATTCAACCAAGATTCTAGGAAGATCATATATTTATAGCAAAAGGGACCTTAGAAGTCATCTAGTTCAAACCTTCATTTTACAATGAAACTTTAGTCCAGCCTCAATTTCCTTGATCTAAGGTCCGTTAGTCTAGACATCTAGCTGAAATTTCCATTTTACAGATAAGGAAACTGAGGCTGGGGAGCTTAAATGATTTACTTAGGGTCACACAGGTAGTAAGTGACAAAGCACGGATGTGAACTCAAGACCACTACCAGCAGTTTTTCTGCTGTACCATGTGTGCTGGGTATGGTATCAATAAGGAACAAGAACTCAAGGATCACAAGTCAGGCAGTTTATTACTATTAGACATTTTAATGTGGCTCCACAACCCTTCAGTTCTGTGTTTAGGTGGGATGCATAGTCTGGTTGAGAGTTCAGAACTCTGGGTCTCTACTCTTACATATAATTATTGCTGCTGAAGAGAGTCATAAGGACCAAATGAGACAGGGTCCTTAGGGGCAGTCAATCAGTGAAATGGCTGGACTTTGACTCCATATTGCCCACAAAGGCATTGTGATTAGGAAAGTTTGCTAAACTAATTATGATCATGTGACCCTTGTATATCATGTATATCTGTTTAGGTAAAACTGATAAACCATTTATTGAGAACTGTACGTTCCCTTGTAGCACATAGGAACTTACTGGCACATAGGTGGATCAGTCAGTTTAAGGTACAGCAATAAGGCAACTGTCACACAGCTTTCACTTAGGTGTCCAAGACTAAGACTTTTGGAGGGGACCAAGAAGTGATTATAAGAAAGCTTGCTGCATGCCCTACTCCAGGCAAGTGACAAGAGCTCAATGTGGTTGCATGCAGCCTTTCACTCCTGTCCCAGGTACTAAACCAAGGATCTGAGGTGACAATAATTCTAATAATTGAAGACTCAAGAGAAATTCAAGAGGAAGAGTAAGGAAGATTTTCTGTTGTCATTTCATCTAGGAATACTGAAGAAATAAACAACCAGAATAAACTTCTTAATACAATGAAGATATATTATGGGTTGTTAATCCCCCAAAAAATTCAAGAAGGAAAACACCTTCTCTAATAAATAAAGAAAAAGATGAACTCCAGAAAAAATGAATGTATGAGCCTCCATGTACATGTATAAGGACTCCAGTAGTGGATGAAAAAATGAATTAAAAATTGAAGTGACATTAAAAAAAAACATTTTAGCTCTTGAGGAAAAAAAAATTTGGAAGAGGAATAAAACACTTACGACAGATAAAAAAAAATAACCAAAACAAACAAGTCCTTACCCAAAGAGTGGACCCCCTGAAAATAGAATGGAGCAAATATAACTAAAAAAATACAATGTAACAATAAAAATATTAGAACAAATTTGAAAGATTGAAAAATAGACCATATGGGAAACCTAGTAACAAAAACAACTGAGAAAACAGGATAAAAGGATAAATAATCTTAAAAACCCAAAATTGTAAATAAAATAGATTATTTGTAAAAAAAAAAACCCATAAAACACTCAGATGAACAGAATAAGAAATAAAAATTGTGATCAACCCAATTCACAGAAACAGAAATTGAACCATTCATAAATAAGCTCTTCTAAGTGGTAGGGAACCTAAGTCCACATGAACTTAGAAGTTTTTTGATTGTTTGTTGTCCTTCATTCTTGAAAAGGATCAAAATGACATCACTATGTTGATATCAATGACAGTGTGCCAAGCTGTGGCTGATCAGACCAATAAGAACTTGTTAGGCTCTACCACAGGTCAGGCACAAATAGTCCCTATGAACATTTTCAATGGCGATGTCTCTAAATTTGTGCATCTTATATTTCTTTTGAGCCACTGCAATTCTGCTTTGCTCATAGTGTATAGATGATGAGAGCAAGCAGTGTCTTCCATCCCTCACAGTCAGTTCCAAAGTTTTTCAGAGAGACCCTGAAACTGTCCTGATCTCCATGTGAGTGCTTGTCATGTGTGAGTTCTCCATAAAATAGTCTTTTAGGTAAACATAATTTTGGTATTCATACAATGTGGAGTTGTGTTCAATTTACAAGTAAATTCCCTTAAAAATTCAAAGAACAAAAGAACAAATTATCTCCTTTATTATGTTTTTTTTTTTGGTAAAAATAGAGGAAGGTGGAACTTCATGAAACTTCTTTTATAAAATAAATATAGACCTGATACCCAGGAACAGATAAAGAACAAAAAGAAGCATTTAAATCAATATTACTAATGAATGCCAACACAAAAATATTGAAAAAAACTTAGGAAAAAGGCTATAACATATATAGTAAAATCTTTTTCATTATAATCACATTAAGTTTATGCCACAAATGCAGGTTTGTTCAACGTTAGGAAAATTGTAAAAATAATAAACCATATTCCTAACAAAGATAAAAAAATCACATGATATTTTCAATAGATGCCCCCAAAAAAGCCTTTCTCAAATCACAGCACTCATGTGTATTAAAAACAAAAGATAATAAAACACTAAAAATACTAAGAATAGACCTTTCAAAAAGATAAATAGTGTCTATCTGAAACTAGAACTAACATTATTTATAATAGGGAAATACTAGAAGCATTTCAGATAAGATCAGTGGCAAAGGGGGAATGTCAGTTATCATGAACATGATTAGATATTATTCTTGAAATTCTATCCTAGCAATGATAAGAAAAGTCCCAAAGGAGCAAGTGTGGACAAAGATGAAGTGAAATTATTTCTATTTGCATATTATATAATATTTTCTGTAGGGATTCCAAAAAATTCAGTAAGAAATGATAATTTAAACAATAAATAATTTCAATACAGTAGCAGGACACAAAATATCTTTTACCCAATCATATCTTACTAACAAATACAGAAGAAAATGATAGAAAAAATAAATTCAATTAAAAATAACTACAAAATACATAAAACATCTGGATCCACCAATATGCATGCAGGACTTATAGGAACACGACTGAAAATCTACTTTTCAGAGAAAAAAATGAAATGTATTTATTATTCATGGTTGAACCTCTCTAATATGATAAAATGATGTTAGTACCAAAATTGATTTAGAAATTTAATGCCTTACCAATTAAGCTACTTTGCATTTTGAGAGACAGCATGGTGTAGTAGAAAAAGCCCTGTTTTTGGAATCAGAGAGCTCTGAGTTTGAATCCTATCTCAGACTGGTTGTGTAACCTTGGGCATTTCTCTTTAGAATGAACTAGATGTCTTGTAACAGCTTCAGATCCATAAATTTGTTAAAATAATAGAAAATTTTAATCAAAGACATTTCAAGAATCTCCAGTGAAATAATAAAAAATAAAATGTAGAAAGAAAGGGACATAACGTTATCAGTTCTCACACTATACTATAAGGCAATAATCATTAATATACTGGTCAAAAATTCTAAAAATCTGATATATGGAATCCATTAAATAAACAAGGCCCCAAGGCAATAAAAACAAGAAGTATAATGTTTAATAAGACAATGAACACAAATTATTGTGGAAAGGATATTTTTGGCAAATAGTGTTCAGACAACTGGGAAATAATTTTATGGAAGTTAGTTTTATACCAACATTTATGCCAAATACTGTAATAAGGCCTAAATGGATAAACAACCAGAATTTTAAAAGTCTCATCATTATAAATTAAATGGAGAATAGAAAGAGGTGCTGTGATAACTGAAGCGAGGGGAATAATTCTAAATTAAATAAGGGATAGAGGTGATAACAAAGATAAAATAGACAGTTTTGATTATATAAAATTAAATTTCTTCCATGAACAAAATTAATGTCTAACATATAATGAAATCATAAGAAGAGAAGCAATTAGGAAAAAAAAATCTTCACAGGAAATATGCCTGCTAAAGGTCTGTTATCCAAGTGATAGAAAAGATTTATAAGAGATATTCCTTCATATTTAAGTAATCAAAAAGTATAAATGGTCAATTTTTGAAAGAAACTGTACTAAGCTATCAACAACCATATACAAGTGCCTCAAATTACTGGTAATAATAATAAGAATTATATATATGTATATATGTGTGTGTATGTATGCCAATTAAAATAATTCTAAGCTTTATCTCATAATCATCAGTTCGATATAAATGAAAATTGTAGGCAGAATTGGGGACCAAATACTCTAAGAATGGAGTTGTGAATTGGTCCAGCTATTTTAGAAAACAATTTAAAATTATGCAAAACATGTCAGTAAACATACCTTATGAAGAGTTCTATAAGCTTACACTTTATATTCTTTTTAATTTTTTATACTAGGATGTTTTGTGATAAGACCAATATCTACCATGATTCCTCTCAAATCCCAGCCTCTTCTCCTTCCCCCCAAGTTGGTTAGGCTGACTTTTCTCTAAAAGGTGATAAAGCTGGGCCTGGATTGGCCTGCTCAGGCTTAAGCTGTGACTCTTTTGATAAAGCTACCTGGTAGCCTCTGGCTATATTCATGTGGTTCCCTTGTCAAATAAGTGCATAAAAAGACCTTTGATTCATTTGGTTAATACCTCTCTGACTTGGTGAATATGCCCTAGACCACATGAATCACCACACCCTGTCCTTTTGCCCTCATGTTGATAAGGAAGCCATAACTACCTAAGTTTTATGTTCTTGTCAAATATCCTTGATGTGTTAGGGCTGAATAAGCTTCCTTTGGTTAATTCTTCAGTGACTCATTAATATCTCATTTCATCCCAAAATCAAACCTGTAATACCTAGGTGCCCACCCAAGCCAGGCTCACCTCTAACATTTTTATATTTAGGTTATTTATCCATTTTCAATTTATTGAGGTATGTGGTATGAGATGTTGGTTTAAACTTAATTTTTCTGCCAAACTATTGTCTAGTTTCCACAGCAGTACCATTGCCTCTCATTGTTAGATTAGCCATTTATTAGTTCTTTACAGACTTTCCCCTAGACCTGCTACTCTACCTTGATACTGAGTATTTCTTTTGGTTTAGATCTACAAAATGTCAAAATAACCACTTTCCAGCATGAAGGCTAGCCTAGTTGCCCTAAGAAAACGCTGTCTAGCACTAAAATAAAAGAGATCTTCTCCTAACCCCCCACCCCATGTATTACACGTTCCTAAAATATAACAGCATCTCTACTGTTAGCCAGATAAATTACTTGAAAGTTTTCCCTTGCCACAAAAGTTATAATAGCCCTTGTGCTGAAATATTCTGTATTTGTTGTCAAAGACATTTGTGGTTGATTAAACACCCCAAACTTCACTTCTACATTTAATCAAATGCAAAGGCCATTTATTGCTCTGAATACCACAGTACACTGGACATTACCTCTGGAATAATCTATGCCAGCTAATTGAAGAGCATGTGAGGTGCAACCAATTATAACAAAATGAAACTTATTCCCAGGCTACACTCCAAACAATTTGTCAATACATGTTACTTAATGAAAAATTCTACCCCTCTTAGAATATAGGAATGCCTGCTAACTTGAATTTAAACCAGATAACAAACTTATGTTTAGGTACATTACAAAAATAAAATTTAGTTTATTCTGCTTCACACAATTCTTCTGGCCTCTGCAATTATCTTCGTCTTGAATTTTCCCATAACTATAGAGGTGTCTCAAAAGTCTTAATGCAGGTTTAAACTTTAATTGCTTAAACCTGTACTAAGATTTTAAGAAATTCTTTTGGAGTGTTCAGATAATAGTGAAACATTTTGGAGTGAATTTTGTTACCCTGGAAAAATATTATAGCAGTTCCCTGTCATTTTTAATGTCAGAAAAACAAAAGTTATTACTTTTATTTCCTCAGACTGGCGATGTAATATCTTTCACCTCCCATGCAGGCCATGCCCTTTTTTCCCCCATGAAATTCACACAGCACCTGTTCACTTCAGGAAGGGGGACAGAAGGCTCAACTGGCATCTAAATAAGCTAAAATTCAAAAAACAGAGACAAAACCTTAAATTAAATTTTAGCTTCAACAAGCAAATTTGGCAAAGTCAATATTCACTTAAAATAATCATGAAAAATGACTTGAAACTATTCATTTGTTCATCCTGTTGTGCTGAATAGATGTTTCAGTAAGGCTAATATCATTCCCCTGCTTAAGAATTTTCATGGTTTTCTATCAAAAACTCTAAGAACATAAGAACATAGAGGTCAAGGATGGACACCCTAAGAACTCTATTTGACATTCAAAGCCAAATCTTGTTTCAACCTGGCTCCAATTTACTTTTCCAGCCTTTGCACATTTTATTCTTCTTCATGACTTCAATCCATTCAAGATGGACTTCTTGGTCTTCCTCCCACATGCAATTCCATCTCCTATTTCTCTGCAGGGCATCTCTCATGTAAAGTATGTCCTAACTCCTCACTTTCATTTCTTAGAATTCTTAGCTTTCTTTAAAGCTCAAGCCAAGTACCGATTCATTCATGAGGCTTGCTTGATTCCCTCAGTTACTTATTTCCTCTATCTTTGCCCAAAATGACTTTATGTTTATTTATTTTGTATATAGATATTTTTTTCCTTAATAGAAGGGCATTTCATTCTTGAAAAACATGTTATAAAGAGAATTCTCCCAAGTCAGAAAGGTAGTTGCTATTTGTTTCAATGGAACACATTTTTGAGTTTCCTACACCCTTAAATTAACATTCATTTGACAGACATTATACTCAATTTTATAATTCAACCTTTAATACAGAAGTATAAAAATCCCAAAATAGGCTCAGATTCTTACAATCTAGCCACTGCTCAGATTCTTACAATCTAGTCAATAGCTCACTGATGTTCAGACTCCTTGAGAGTCTGCTTAATATGACGGATGTTTTAATAAACCTTGTCTTTGGTTGAAAGAAGGCTTGGGTCAAATTATTTCAGACTGGACCCATGTGTTGTGATTTTGGGGTCCCAACACCCCTAAACCTCAGCATTTTGGTGGCCCATGCGGGGAAACTGCCTAACCCCAAGTTCTTCTCCAGCCAAGAGTGGAAGGTATGTAAGCCTCCCCCACTCCTTTCTTGCTTTGCAGTTGGGGTCACTCTCCAAGCACCAAGGCTTGGAAGTACTTTTTGGGTAAACAGTTACCAAGCTATCTCACACTTGGCCTGACACTCTCAGGCTCTCTGTGTACCGGGTTGGTTCGAGGCCATGGACCTGGGTACACCTTCTGTGGCATAGAGGTCAAGGATGGACACCCTATCCAGAAGCATATGCCCAATTCTGTCTATTCACTCAGTGCTAGGGAATTGGGGAAAAATGCAGTTGCTTTTTGGTTCCCTGAGGCTTACTTACTCCCTTCCCTCTACACCCCTGAATCCTCCTTCATGAAAGTTACAGGGAAAAGTTAGAACAGCTAAAAATATCTTGGCAGATTCTGGAGGTTTTGTAATTGATCATTAACAAGTTTTGAAATACCTCCTTACAACCCTGGTCACTCCCTTCCCTTGAGTCAAGAAGGGTATCTGTTAACCCCTCTCACAGGAGAATAGAGTTTCACCCTTTCCCTCACCTTTGATTTCACCCTCCCACACCTGGGGAAAGGAAGGAGGGGAGAGGGGCGGCAGCTATAGCAAGGGCCTCACTGGCAATGGCCTTGGGTCCTGGGGCAACCTTTGCCTGGAAGCATCACCCAGGTTCAGCATATCCTGCTCAAGTTAAAGAAGCTTGGCCTCCGAACTTGGGTAAGGACACTCTTTTTAAAGTTGTAGTTTTAAATGTTAATGATGAGATGTTGATTCTCTGTGTGAAGTAATTTGGAAAGACATTTAACAAAACTGAAGTCACCTGATTGATAATGGGTTTGTTCCAATTTTCAAATTGGTGAATGCTGTGTATCAGTTATGTCAAGCAACTTTTCACAATTTGGTTCCCGCTAAAATAATTTGGCTATTGTTGGTTATTGTTTTAATGTGCAAACTTGCCAAAAAGCTTGTTTGGGTTTTGATTTGCTGAGAATTTTCAAGCATATAGAAATCTCTAATGATTGGTTTTTTTACACCAGGACAAATTTAAGTTTGAGATATAAATCCTGGAAAAGTTTTTCCTAAGCTGTGATTAGTGAAACTCACTGTTTGAGGTAAAAGCTCATAGGATTTTATTTTGAGTTATAATTCATTGATAATCAATAATCCACCATCTGAGAGAAATGCCACAAGTTACTCGGAGAATGTGAAACTTGTGGGAAGTCAGCATCAGGAAAAGCTGAGAGGACAATTTTAGCCTCAGTCTAAGATGTGGTCCTCCTAGCTCAGTTTCCGCATTATGTTCCTTTGAAAAGGAATGTTACCTACCTGGCTATTCCTGAGTCTGGTTATGATGTAAATTTGGTACTCCATGGTTGGAAAACTGAATTATCTGAATCCAAACAAAGCTAATGATGTTTTATCCTGTCACTTCTGGGTCCTACAGTCTTTTCTGTCAGATTTGTGTCTTCCAGACTACAGGCCATTCACCTACAGCTGATAGCAAAAAGTGGGTACCAGCCAATGTTCCCTCCATCCCCCATCATTCCCTGTATGCAGCCTGTGCTGGGTTCCAGTCAACCTCCTCTTTGGGACTCCCTCGAGGCAGGCACAGCTCTATACCCCTTGCTAGCAGGAAGCAGTTTCAGAAGCTGAGACCCCTACCGCTTACCCCAAAAGAATTTGGGTCCCATTTGTTTGAGGAGTGAATGATGAGGATGGGATCTAGAACCCCAAAAGGAAAAACCCTGGACATTCCCACATGGCTAAATCTCTTGGTGTTCACCTGAGGCTATAATCCCATCAACTGGCCTTTCACCGTGGCTACACCCAATCTAGACCTCCATTGTCTTACCTCCCTATGGCCCCTGCCCACTTCCCACCCTTAATCCTGGCTAGGCTCCATTCTTCCTTGGCCAAGTGGTACAGGTCCCTGACATTGACCTCATTGTCCTTGCAAACTACTTGGCCACTTCTAGATCCCTTGTACAGTCTTTCTGTATATAAGGTCCATCTTGTCTCCATTAAGATGCTCAGATTCTTAAAATCTAGCCACTGCTCAGATTCTTACAACCTAACCAATAGCTCACTAATGTTCAGACTCCTTAAGAGTCTGTCCATTATGACAGACGTTCTAATAAACCTTGTCTTTGGCTGAAAAAAAAATCCCAAAATAATAAAGAGAAAAGAAATCAAAGAAAACATTGCAAATGATATTATATTCATTGAATGAGTTGACATCAATATGGAAAGGAGAAGAAATGAGGTGAGGAATACTGCTCAGGAGAATTAATTTAATACCTTCTTCATCTTAAGGAGCATGATGCCCAGGATTATCACTACTATAAATTAGCAAACCATAAGAATTTAAAAATTAAAGTAGGGTTATTAAATGAAAGTCTTCTAAATTCTCACCATCTGAATGGGCATATCTTGGGGTGTGGCTGTATTTGTATATACTTATTTGTACTTATTTATTGGCATGCATTTTCCCCAGATACAATGCAAGCTCCTCATTTTGTCTTATTTCAAGAGCCCAGTCCTGTGTTTGGAACTTAGTAAGTGCTTCATAAATGTTGTTTGTTCGATTGATGATTAAGATTTATAATGACATTTCTACTAGTACAATCATAGACTTTGTAAGGAAAGGTTACTTGTCAAAAGTTGCTGACATATGGATTGTTTTGGCCATAGAAAAGTAACTTGCCACTTAAACTCCCTTTTCACGTAATTGAGTGCTTAGTCCCATTTAGCCTGAATGAAGGGGTGGGCCAGTGAGAAAAAATTTCCAAATCTCTGGCACTTTCATTTTTCATGTGGCTTTATACTGGCCACTCTCTGTCTACAAACTTTCATTCTCTTATTTTCCACTCTGGGTCTGTTTAATGTAGAGATTGTCCAATTCTTAACAAGCTTGAAATATCTAGAAATTCAATTTAAACTTGATCTAGAACACCCCAAATTATCAATTGATGACTGATTTTAGAGGATTTGTAGAATTTTAATAATGGTTATTGAGGAAAATAGTACTTTAAAGATTGGTTTGAGCAGATAACTCCTCAGGTCCTTTTAAAAGCTGAGACTCCATGATTCTATAAAGTTGTTCTAGTTCCTAAACTAGTGCCCAATTCCTAGATCTAAGTCTTTTTCTGACTATTCAATTGTGTAATAGTATCAGGTAGAGTATAGCCAAACCTGGCCCTTTGGACTGTTTCTGTTCTTTTAATCTTAAGCTTAGAGAGGGCAGAGAAATTGGAGGAAGGGATGAGTAAATTCTGAAGGAAAATGAGTTAATTTGAGGGTAGATAGGACCACACAATCAAATAAAAACAAATGTGAATTGACCTATTACAAGCATTTGATACTGTTAGGTAAAAACTCAAAAAAGAAAAATGTATCTCTAGTGAAATAAATGATATGAATGGAAGTAATAGAAGTGTTTTTGAAGCATCTTAAGCCACAGGATAATAACAACAATTCATCTGTATGGAATTTCAGAGTAACAAAAAATTCTGAATATCATATTTTATTGAATCCTAATAAAAGACATTTTTATCCTTATTTTGCTGATGAGGAAAGAGACTCAAATAGATGAAGTAACTTCTCTAATTGCCTTGCCTAAGGTTAGTATAGTATAGTATATACTATAGAGCTGAGCTAAGACCTTTACTCAAAGTCATCTTTTTAAGCCGAACTAAGCAATATTCCCAGAAAATGATAAGAAGGAATCATACAGAGTTAGAGAACAATCCTAACAAAAGTTGCCTAAATACCATGAGTATTCTCAATGAGTGAATGGATATATTTATTTATTATAAAAATTGATTTTCAAACAATAATATTTTGCTTGGATTTTGAAATCTTAATATAATTGTAGTTGGAAACCATCATTCACCCAATATGTAACCCAGTTTATCTTGCGGATGCAATGTTGGAAATCTGTCACCTTCAGTGACAGAAAAACCAAGAGCATCTTTAGGAGCTTGCTCTTTTGGTCAAATTCTCTCATTATCCACATCTTTGAAATGTGTATCCCATTTTTAGTGTAATAGTAAGGAGGTCTTGACTAAATTGAAAGAATTAATTGATTCTAGTTTTTGCTTCAGTTTAGGTAATTTATTTTTTCATCTATTGTCCTTACTTTGCTGAACAAATTGTCTGTTCAGTTTGTCATTATAGCTTTTATTTCCTCCATAAAGCCCACTCAGATATTCCATCATGGTGAGGAGGTGACACTGGGACCTCAAGATTAAGCCAATGTGGCAAGTTGCACCAGGCTGGAATGAAAACAACAACATTGAATGTGGGCACAAAAATAGTTTTCTGTTGTCTGAGAACAAGTGTACCCAAATACAGAAAGGCTCATTATCATAAAATTGGTTATAGAGTGATAAATTATTTGGTCATTGTAACCCATTCAAAAAATACAAAATGACTTTTAGCCCTCCGTGACTTACTTCTACTTTTGTTAGCACACTGGTAGCCAAGGCAACAGAGTACTAAGAATTACAGCTTTAGATTTTCTTCAAACATTCGTTTTCTGTTGTTTTTTTTCTGCGTGAGGCCTTTATCCAGTGACAAAGTTGAAGTACTACTAAAGGAGCTTTATAATGTACTTAGGAACACCCTTGGTATAAATGGGGGAAAAAATGTTGTAGCAAAATAGAACAATAGCTTACAGTTACTCCTCAGAGAGGCAACTAAAGGAATTCGAAGAGTCTGCTTCATCATGGGCCCAAGGGGAGCATGATTTTTTTTTTTGTAAGACATTTTGTTATCTTAACTTGTGTTCCTGGTGAGCATAGGCAAGAGGACTTGAAAATTCTTTATAGTAACCAAAATATAGTCAAGCAAAACAAATTTGTGTTGTAATGGTCAATCCAGGAAATATGTTTCATTATTTACCTACACTCCATCGTCTTACCACCAAAAGATAAGACACATGCTTCATTACCAGTTATCTGGACTAGTGATTGGTCATTGCATTGCTAAGAATTGTTAAGTCTTTCAAAGTTTTTTTTTTCAATTTTCAGTATTGTGGAAATATATAACTATTTGCTTCTGTTCACATCAGTATGCATCAGTTCATACAAATTTTCCTAGGCTTCTCTGAACTCATCTCTTTTCTCATTTTTAACATCTCAACAATATTCCATTATCATTGTGCTTAAGTCATTTCAGTGGTGTCTGACTCTTTATGACCCCATCTGGTGTTTTCTTGGCAAAGATGCTGGAGTGGTTTGCCATTTCTTTCTCTAGCTCATTTTACAGATGAGGAACTGAAGCAAACAGAGATGTGATTTGCTTAGGATCACACACAAAGTATCTGAGGCCAGACTTAAAATCAAGAAGATGAGTCTTCAGGCTCAGTACTCTATCCACTACACTACTTAGCTTCTCTCAGTAATCTATTATATTCACTGTTTAACCATTTTCCAATTGATTGGCATTCACTTTGTTTTCCGCTTTTAGCTACAATAGCTATAAACATCTGTATAAATATAAGTCCTTTCTTTCTTTCTTGGATCTCTTTGGGATATATGCCTAGGTGTGATATTGTTTGGTCAGAAGATATGCACAATTTAAAAATGTAATGGCTTTTAGAGCATAGTTGCAAATTGCTTTCCAGAATGATGGACCAATTAGTGTTTCTATTCCCTCCAACATATATTTTCCTTTGTTTTTTCATGTTGGCCAATCTGTAGGATATGAGGTAGCACTTTAGAGGGTTTCAGTATTAGTTTCCCTTATTATTTGTGATTTGGAGTATTTTTTCCTACTCATTAGCCCTTCTTTCCTCTTCTGAAATTTACCTAGACTCTGGTATTTATTTCCTGAATTATACTATCCAGGTAATGATCACTATTTGTACTTAACCTTCTATGTCTTAAGCCATGATAATGGTTAAAAAAATATTACTGAGGAATAGGAAGGATTAGAGAGTTCTGTTATAGAACGTGACAAAAAAAAATCATATTCTCTGCCTATTTATCTATTGGGAATTGTCTCCTATTCTTATTTATTTATATAAGTTATAAAATATTAGATATCAGGTCTTTATCAAAGGAATTTCCTGCAAAGATTATTCTCAGTTAAGTTTCCCTTAAGTGCATTGGTTTTCTTGATGGGAAGAAAAAATGTGTAGTAATCAACATTGTTCATCCTGTCTGTTATGATCTTCTCCATCTTTTGTTTAGTCACAAACTCTTCTTATAGTCATAGTTTTGAATGGCATCTCCTTTGTCGCTCTTCTAATTTGATTATGGCATGACCTTTTATGTCTGGTTCATGTATCTGTTTGGAGCTTATTGTAACATATGGTGTGTGATGATGGTATAAATATAATTTCTCAAAAACTTTCTTCAACATTGGAATTGTTTTCCAATTTTCCAAGCAGCTTTTGTCAAATAGTGAGCTCTTACTTTACCCATTTGTGTCATTCAGTTTATTGAACAATCTGCTATTGTGTTAAATTGCTTCTGGATTTTGCATATGTAATCTGTTTCACTGATCAACTATTTTTATTTCAAAAAATCTCTACTAAATAGTTTTGATGATTACTGCTTTGTGTTTTAGTTTGAAATCTACTACTTATTCCAACTTTTTCTTTTGAAATTCCTTACCTTTTGGTTCCTTCAGATGAATTTTGTTATAACTCTGTCTTGTTCTATAAAGTAATAAATCAATAGTTTTATTGTTTTGGCATTGTGTATAAATTATTTAAGTAATATAATAATATTATTTCGACTAGTATGATCTAACCACAATCTATAAATTCCTCTCCGATTATTTAAATTTTCCTTTATTGTTTAATGGTTATTCCCCTAAAATCAGACACCAAAATATTTTATACACTCTCTAGTAATTTTGAATAATTTCATTTTCTATCTCTTTTTGCCAAGTTTTCTTGGAAATGAACAGGAAGGCTAATGCTTTTAGTATGTTAATTTTATATCCTATTACTTTGCTGAAGTTATTTTTCTGTTAAGCATCATATCATTTGGAAAAGATCATGCTTTTGTTTTTTCTTTACCTATGCTTATTCCTTCAAATCTTTTTCTTTTATTATTGCTATGGTTAGTATCATTAAAACTATGTAAAATAACATATTCTTGTTTTACCTCTGATTTTAATGGAATGACTTTCGTGCTTCTCCATTGTAGATAATGCTTGCTTTTGGTTTTTGATAGATACTATTTTTCATATTAAGGAAAGATCTATCTACACTAATACCTTCTAGTATTTTGACATAAAACATCTGTATTTTGTCAAGGTTTTTCCTTTTTTTTTTAACATACATTAAGTTGCTCATGTATTTATTATTATTTTTGCTATTAATATGGTCAATTACCTTTACAGATTGAATAATATTGAATCATTTCTGCATTTCTGGTTTAACCTTGACAAGATATTTTTTATGACTACTGTAAATTCTTTGCAAATATTTTATTTAATATTTTTGCATTGATATTCACTAGAGATATTGGGCTATAATTTTCTTTCCTTGACTTCTTTCTATATGGTGTAGGAATGGGCACCATCTTTTTTTGTTCAGATGTAAATTTTTTTCACTATTTCTGTCAATACTTAATCTAAAATTTGAGTTAATTGTTCTCTAAATGTTTAATAAAATTCAATTAAAATCCATTTACAGTTATCCCTTCCACATCATAGGGGTTATGTCATAGCACCCTTGTGATTTGGAAAATCTGTGTACATATTTCCCCCCTCTCTTTGTACCAGAAAATAAGTCTGAATTTTCTATTTTTCTTTTATGGGGTGTTTATGATACCTTATTTTAAAACTTAGATTAAGTACTTGGTCATAGGCTCTGTGTCATCTGCTGGCCTTTGTGTGTCAGTCTGAAGTTTCTGTAAAATTTCCCTCAAATTCCCATTTAGTTTCTTACATGTAATCATGATATATTGAAACCATGCAACGAGGAAAGTCATGATATAGGAAGGATAAATTTATTTCTGGTTATTTGGAATTTCCTTTATGCCTTTTTAATTTTCTTTTAAGGATTGAGTTACTTAAATTCTTTATTTCTTTTTTTTATAAAATGGGCATTTTTTATAAATATCCATTTACTTCCTTTAAATCAGCTTGTCAAAAAAAGCTTTCAATTTTCAATAGTTTTTTTCTTTTTATTTCTCAAAATTTAATATTTATTTTTCTCTTTAGTTATTTTATTTCTAGCTTTTTAGTTGTATGCACAATATATTGACTGTTCCTTCTCTTTTTTGTTAATGAAAGTGTTTAAGAGGAAACAAACATTTATTAAACACCTACTGTATGTACTGTGCTATGCGTTTTTTAAAATTTTATTAATTTATTATGATTTATCAACAATCACTTCCATATGCTTTTGAGATGAAAATTTTTCTCCCCCCTTCCTCCCCCCCACCCTCCCCAAGATGGCACACAATCTGATATGGGCTTTACATTTACGTACCCATTAAACATATTTTCACATTAGAGAAGTTGTAAGTAAAAATTAAAACCAATTGGAGGAACCATCAGAAAGATGAAACAAAACTCAACAGAAGGTAAAAATAAGTGATAGCGATTATACTTCCATAGTTCTTTCTTTGGATGTGGACAGCATTTTCCATCCTGAGGCCTCTGGAGATGTCTTAGATCCTCATAATGCTGAGAAGGGTTCAGTTTAACAATCTTAGTCATTGTATAACATGGCTGTTATTGTGTACAAAGTCCTCTTGGTTCTTGTGGTATGTGTTTTAAAAAATATTATCTCACATAATCCTGACAACAAGTCTGGGAGGAATATGCTATTATTATCCCCATTTCACAATAGAGAAAACTGAGACAGACAGAGGTTTATTGACTTGTTCAAGATCATACTATTAGTAAGTGTCTAAAGCTACATTTGAACTCAGGGCTTCCTGACTCCAGACCCACCACTCTATCCACTGAAGATAGAGATACGTAATTTCCACAAAGTACTATTTTACTTGTATCCTCATTTAAAAAAAAATCTTGTGGTTATCATTTTGTTTAATAAAATTACTTATCATTTCTATTTTTCTTTGATCAATCAATTATTTGGGTTTAAGTTACTTGGTCTCTAATTTTGAATAGTTTCTTCAGAGGATCTTTATTGGCTATATTTTTTGTTATACTTTGGTCCCTAAAGGAAGCATTTAATTTTTTTTGTTTTATTTTTTACATTTTTTCCCCTGGATTTTATGTCATAGAACATAATCAATTGTTTTAAAGGTGCCATATACAGATAAGGAATAATATACATACCCTTCTTTTCCCATTCCATTATAGCCAGAAAATTATCATATTTTACTTTTCAAAAGTTCTACTCAGGTCCTTACTTATCTATTTATTAAATCTGTTTAGTTGCAAAAGAAATATATTGATGTCCTCAACTGTTACAGTTTTCCTACATATATTTTTTTCTTTTTTGGTGAGGCAATCAGGGTTAAATGACTTGCCCAGGGTAGTGTCAAGTGTCTGAGGCCAGATTTGAATTCAGGTCTTTCTGACTCTAAGGCCAGAGCACCTAGCTTCCCCTACCTACCCATTTTTTGTACCCTTCTTACTAACTGCCTTCCCACTCTGAAGAAACTCCTCTTTCTTACTAATTGTTCTTTACAAGAAGGGGGTATAAAGAAAGAGAAGGAATCTGAGAAGCACTAGTAATATTTAGAGTGATTTGTTCCTACTCCTCTGACCCACCTCTTTTTTTTTACCAAGTCTATACCTCAGTCTCCAGTTCTTATAATTTTTTTCCTTCATTTTTAATCATTATTTATCATCACCCCACTGAAGCTGAAGTTTGTTTAGCTTATTATTATTTCTTCTACGGCTCTTCTCCATCTTTTATTCATCCCCTCCCTCCATTTCTGTGTCCCTGCCTACATCACTGTTGAGTTTATCTTTCTACACAAAACTCTCCTTCCCTCTCTTCCCCTTCCCTCCTCTTGCTTTCTGCATCTCTCTCTGTCTGTTTTCTCTGTTTGTATCTATGCCTCTCTCTGGCTTTCTGTCTGTCTGACTGTCTGTCTCTCTCTGTCTCTTTCTTTCTCCCCTGCCCTCTCTTCCTCCCTCCCTCCCTTTGAAAACAAATTCACTGATTCCAGGTGAAGAATCTCTGTAGGGAAAAGTGCTACCCTCCTTAGAGAAGTAAGTGGCAGCCAGCTTGCTGACAGCCAGGGAGGCACAAGGTTTTTGGTGGTTGCCTAAATCATCTACTGGTATTGTGGTGCTCATGAAAGGCAGGAGTGAACTACACATGATTGGGTTCTAACTGCTCAATAGACAGTAGGCACTGATTACTATGTTACATAAGGTTTGGGATGCCACACACCAAGTCAAACATACCTGACTAAAATCAATAACTGTATTTTATTCATCTCCCTCATCTCCACCAAGCATAATAAATACCAAGGGAAAAGAGGCCCAAGGCAATAGACATGATATAGCTTCTATGATGGATCCCAGTATTTCTGAGTGCTCTCCTTAACACTTGCTCTTACCCTATAGATTCATTTTCCATTGGCTATCTTTCTATGATCTAGCTCTTTTAACACTCAAGTTACCATCCACCCAGTTCTTTTTTATTACCCTTGAATAGTCCCCACAGAACTGAATCAATTGTTACATTTTCTGATTATCTCCACAGTTTCAAGATTTGGGGAAGTAATTTTCTCTAGCACATATATTCTCTCCCTCTCCCAGTCTGGTAGCATCCCAGTTTCCTAAGTTATCCCTTGACTAAATCTCTGTAGGAAGAGAAGGCAAGATAGGTTTTGGAAAAGGAATTATCTAACACTTGCAAGGATCCCTAGCTGCTTAGGTTGACTAAGCATACTGTTAACCAATCAGTTTTTGCTAGTGGGTCTGTATTAGGAAAAGACTGATGGATTGTTACCATTCTTTCTGTTTTTGCACTCTCCCAACCTTCCTTCTGAAAACTATCATCTCTACTTTTCTCTGATAAGACTAAATAATCTTGATATGTCTCAATAATTGCTTCTAACCTTTCTCAAATGTGAGTTTTTTTCCTGAGACTGTGGGTTCCCTGAGAGCAGAAACCGTCTTTTGCCTTTTTTTGTGCATGGTGCCTGACTCTATACATACTATGTGTTTAATAAATACAATTTGACTGACAAACCAACTGATGTGTCTATAGGAGATGATTTTTTTAAATTTAAAAGTCTTGTGCAATGATGTTCCTTACTAAACTACCTCTACTGAAGGCCTTTTTTATGCCATTCTTGAGAGGAGTTAGATCTAGTATAGCATTACCTCTTGGAACTGTACCAGATGAGTTTACTTCTTGTTTCCCTTACAAGAGAAAAAGGTTAATGATGACAGCATTGAGCATTTGTAATTCAGGTAATTATTTCACAGTGATAGTCAAATCACTGAAGCAGTCCATTCCACATTTGGACAGCTATAATTCATTAAAATTATTGATATATTTTGTTTTTATATCACCTTCATACTTGAGTATATCCTTCCTCACCCCTTATACCATCCCTTGTAACAAAGAATAAAAAGAGAAAAAATCTATTCAGCAAAACTAGCCAACACATCAATCAAGAGTGACAGTTTATTCAATGTTCCATACCCACAGCCCTCTATTTCTGTAAAAAGGAGAAAGAGTGTCATATTTGCATATTCTAATTTGTTCCTTTGCATCAGCTAGGACATAATTATTATGCATTATTCGGCTTCTTTCTTTCTTTCTTTCTTTCTTTCTTTCTTTCTTTCTTTCTTTCTTTCTCTTCTCTTTCTTTCTCTCTCTCTTTCTCTCTCTCTCTCTTTCTTTCTTTCTCTCTTTCTTTCTTTCTTTCTTTCTTTTTCTTTCTTTTCTTTCTTTCTTTCTTTCTTTCTTTCTTTCTTTCTTTCTTGTTTCATTCCTCCTTCCCTTCCTTCCTTCTTTCCTTTCTACCTCTCTTTCTTTTCCTTTCTCTTATCCAATTTGCATAGGTTTAATTTTTTCAAAATTTCAAGGAATTGAACTATTTTGTGTGTGTGTGCGTGTGTGATTTCCTCTGTCTCTTACTTGATTAAGAAGTCTCCACTCACTGATGTTATTGTCAGATTGTGTATGCATTTTGAACTTATTTTGATTTATGATATGAGGCTGTTGTAAACCTAATTCCTGCCAAGGTACTTCCCAATTTTCCCAGCAGTTTTTTTTTTTCAAATAGAGATTTCTTTCCTAAATAGATAATATTCTTGGTTGTATCAAATTCTGGTTAATGGAGTACACTTGTTTCGGATTTTTGTTTATCTATTATGTTCCACTGATCCACTGTCATTGTTTAACCACTACCAAATAATTTTGTTGACTACTACTCTATAATATAAGTTGATGATTGGAAGCGCTATTCTCCCTTCATTCCTACTTTCCCCTATTATTTCCCTTGAGAGTCTAGACTTTTGTTCTTCCAAATGAATTTTGTTATTATTTGAACAGTTTTAATTCTCAGGAAGTTTTTCCTTATGTTGAAGCTAAAATTTTCCTCTCTGCAACTTCTCTCCACTGGTCCTATTTCTGCCTTCTGGGGCCAAGCAGAACAAGTCTAATCACTCTTCTTTATGACAACCTTTCAAAAATGTGAAGACGGTGATTGCTTTCCTCCTAAATCTTCTGTTATCTAGGAGAAACATGCCAAGTTCCTTCAACCAGTCTCACATAGTATCATAAAAGTGCCCTTACCATTCTGGTTCTTCTGTATATGTTCCAGTTTTTTAATATCCCTTCAAAAACATGGTAATCCGAAATGACATGGCATTCCAGATAGAGTTTAAGATTCTTTCTATCTCTAAATTCAAAGATTTTATCATTCCAGAAAAGACAAGCCACTTACTGACATAAATATATATATACATATATACATATATATATATACATACATACACACACACACACCACACACACACACACACACACACACACATATATATATATATATATATACACACACATTTTGTTTCTCTCTATCTTCACTGGTTGTCTTAAAAATATAAATAAAAGATAACCTGGACACCTTGGTCAATTCAACATTGTGATATACTAATTCATTTTGTTCTCTTATAAAACTAATCCTGATATGGGTGTATGTATGTGTATTTGTATGTGTACATGTATATATTTTGTGTATATGTATACACACAGATATACTTGTATATATGACAGATTTAATTCAAATCACATTTTATTTCTTTTTTATCAGGAATGTAGCTGAGGCATCAATAGAAAGGGAAAAATAGTTGAGGGACTATTGGAGTTAGAATCAAAAGGTCGAGATTTGAATCTTAACTTTATTACTTACTAGTTATATGATCTTGGGCCTGTTACTTGACTTCTCCTGACCTCAGTTTCCTTATATCTAAAATGAAGGAGTTATATTATATTCTCCCCAAAGTCCCCTTAAGTTCTAAATCTGTGATTGTTTTGCTGGAAGATTTGTAACGGCCTTTGGTGAAAAGAAATAAAACTGGCCTGAAAATGAAGAGAGTTTAACTAGGGTGATATACAGGGTGTCCCAAAACGTCTTAGTGTAATTTTAAGTTATTAAAGCTTAAGCTTCTAAAGCTTAAAACTGCATTAAAAGTTTTGGAACACCCTATATATCTATGCTGCCCAGAAACTAGAGAGCACTAATTTTTGTGGATTTGCTGATTATATTAACCCAGTTTCCACAGAGATTGGGACTATGAAACATCCCAGTTATAAAACCCAGTTGGTAATCTTTGGGGGTAAAATAATAGGATAAGACAATTTCCATATCCCCCATATGATGCTATAGTAAGAGTTTTAAGTAATATTTTCCAAAACAAGGGGTAAAGGGAGGAAACCATGCTCTCTGTCTTCAAGTATTTAAAAAGCTATCACCTAGAAGAGGGATTAGACGTGCCCTGGATAGACCTATATTATATAACTAGAAGCTGTGTATGGAGGGTGCAAAGAAGAGAAGGAAAAAAGAAACAAACAAAAACACCCTTTTCTTTTCTTTTTTTTCTTCTTTAACAATTACAGTTGTCTAGCACTGGAATGGACTGCTTTTTTGAGGTAACATTTTTCTCACAGTACAGGTCTACAAGCAATCATGAATGATCACATACGTGTCTAATGTAATGCAAAAGGTGGTTTTTTTTTTTACTTGTAGATAAAATTGTATTGGTATCTTTTGTTTTCATACCAGTGATCAATTCATATTTTGTAAAGAATTGGTACAAAATGTGTAGTACATCATTGCAGGCTGTAAACATTTAGCATATACCAAATACTTGGAAAGGTATGACTTTTTGGCTGGAATTATATGCCAGAAGCTCATTACCTTTCACATATTGACAGATAACAAGTCTCTATGCTATGAATACAGACTTCAAAATATTCTGGAGAACTCATCCAATAAATTGTTTTGGAATCAGGCTATTATTATAGACTAAATGTTGCCCACAATTACCTGGATGTAACATTGCTTCATAAAAACCTGAGAATGGAAATTTTAATAGATGTCACCATAACAAATATGTATAATCTCTAATCTATATGCAGCTAAAAATTTCTAGATATGAAAACCTAGCAGAAAGGAAAATAATATGCAATCAGGATAGGGATAATTTCTTCCTTGTTGTCTTCTTTGCTATTAGAGTTGCACGGAGAATACTTTTGGGGAATTTACAGAGAATGCACTTATATTTTTAATGTATTTATTCAACTACTTAAAGCATTTATTTTGTGAACAAGTGCAATAGTCCATAGAACATAAATATAAAATTCATAATAAAAAGGTAGTAACTTGTCCCAGGATCATTTCTATATTAAATCTATAAAAAAGAATAAGATGGTAATAATAACAGTCATAATAATGGTTAAAATGTTATGGGCTGAATCTATGTGGATGTTGATAATAGAGGGTCTTTTCCATTTTTGGAACTTTGTTTTATGGTCTCCAACCATATTTAAATCACTTTCAGTTATATTTGACAAATTCAGGTGTGTACCTGTTCTTACCCTCGATAGGATGTTTGCTTATTCTGAAATTATTTCTGTAGGATTAATTCTCTGCACCCTCTATATATCACATGTGCTAAAATTATTTGCCAACCTTCTTCCTCTGTTGTTGGTGGAAAAAAAAGTCTTAGTCTTTCTATAGTTGCTGTATGGTGAATAACTGTGTTTTATTAATATTGCAAAGATTTTTGTGTGGATTTTTTTCAAATATGGCACAAGTGTACATTAAAACAGATGATATATAACTGTTAGCTGCTTTAATTATGTTTTTCCACTCAACTTTGAATTTAGGGTACCAGTGATTGTTAATATATTCACTGATAGCTGTCTCTTTGATATCTTTATCTTTAATTAGCTCTTGCTTTAAGGATACCAAGGTATGTTTAGGTACCGCCTTTTTCTATTAGTCGATTGTGATTGATGGATTCCAAAACTGACGCCTTAGTTTTCCATTTTTCCTTGGGGTATATTAAGAATTTTATGCTTATTGAGGTTAACAGACATTTTGATATCGTTGGAAAAGGGTTGCATAGGATGAATGAGACTTCAAATCTGTTTCTCAGTGGAGTCAAATATAATCACGGAATCACATGTCATCTATATATATGAGATTATTAAGATGTTTTAGTTCAACTGTGGTACACTAGAGGAATTACTGGATTTAGAGTCAAATGACTTTAGCTGAAATCTTAGCTCTTTTGCTTACTACCTCTGTGATATTGAACAAGTACTAAATATCTTTTTACTTACTTTCCTAATTTGTAAAATTAGGTATTTGAACTGGATGTTCTCTAAGCTGTAAGGTTCCTTTTAGTTCTGAATCTAGGATTGTATGATAACTCATTAACTTGGAAGTAATACTTCATTTTATTTAGCACAAATGAGAATAGACTTACAGCTAGTTAGAACCATAATGGACTTAAACTATCTCCCTGCAAAACTGCCACGTTTTATGTCAATTGTTCTTGATATTATGGTGTTGATGACATGTTTTAGTGACCAGTTTTGCATGTGTTCATCAAATACTCTAGCATTTACCCTATTTGGGGATCTGTTTTACATATTTCTTTATAAATAATCTTTGAGTGTAGAACTAAGTTAAAAGCTTTGTGATAATAAAGGCAGTATAGATGTTACTATGCTTTTAGGCAGTCAGAAAATATTTATAAAGTACTTATACGTTCTAGGCACTGTGCTAAGTATTGGGAATACAAAGAATGGCACAAAATATTCCTTGCCCTCGAGGAGCCCACATTCTAATGGAGGACATGACATGCAAATAACTATACGAATTAGATACAAGATAAATAGAGAATAATCAACAGAGGGAAGACACTAGAATTAAGAAAGATGGAGAAAGTCTTCCTATAGAAAGTAGGATTCGGGGCAACTAGGTGGCACAGGGGATAGAGCACTGGCCCTGAAGTCAGGAAGACCTGATTTCAAATCTGGCCTCAGACCAAATACTTGACACTTACTAGCTATGTGATCCTGGGCAAGTCACTTAACCCCAATTGCCAAAGGAAAAAAAAAGTAGGATTCTAGCTTCTGGGACTTCTGGGAAGCCAAGGATATGAGGAAATGGAGATGAGGAGGGAGAGCATTCTATGCATGAGGGAGAGCCAGTGAAAATACCTGCAGGTGGGAGATGGAATGTCTTGATTATGGAAAGCAAGGAAGCTAGTGTCATTGGATTGCAAAGTAATGTGGCTGGTGGGGGGAGTTGGGTAAAAGTGTAATTGGACTGGAAAGGTAAAAGAGCAGGTTAGAAATGGTTTTGAATATCAAACAGGATTTTACATTTGATCTCAAACCTTATAGGGAGACACTGGAGTTTACTGAGTAGAGGGGATATGGACAGACCTGTTTTTTAATGGTCACTTTGACAGTGAGTCAAAGGATGGACTGCAGAGAATTGAGGTAGACAGACTCATAAGCAGGCTATTACAATAGTCCAAGCATGAGGTGATCAAGGGCCTGTACCATGGTGGTGGCAGGATTAAAGAAGAGAAGGGGTATATATAAGATGTTACAAAGGTAAAATTGACAAGCTTTGGCAACAGATTGGGTATGGCAGGTGAAAGAGATTGCAAAATCAAAGATGATACCTAGGTTGCAAGTTTAGGGGTCTAGGAGGATGATGGATATCTTGTTTATTACTGAATAATTACTGAATCAATCAATCCATTTTATGGATTAGGAAACCAAGGTTCAAAGAGGTTAAGTGGGTTGCTCAACATGTGAATCTCATCACAGGGACTTAAAGCTCCATATCTGAACTTTTCTCCTCCACCCTCACTGGAGACATCTTTGTCTCCATGGGCCCTCCTCCCAATAAGTGAGCTACTATACAGGACCTTCATTCTGAGGAAGAGCCCAGGCCAAGCATGCTGTCTTGCTCCTGTTTCTTTGGACTTTTATACTTTGCCACCCATGTGGGTAATTTCACTACCCCCTTTTCTCAGCTGCTTTTTATGTGTTTTATTCCCCCATTAGAATGTAACCTTCTTGAGGGTAAGGTGTGCCTTTCTTTTTGCTTATACTTATATTCCCAGACCTTAGTATAGTAATTGACTTAATGGTAATCTATTGGGCAGCTAGGTGGCACAGTGGCTAGAGCACCAGCCCTAGAGTCAGGAGAACCTGAGTTCGAATCTGACCTCAGACACTTGACACTTAGTAGCTGTGTGACCCTGAGCAAGTCACTTAACTCTATTGTCTAGCCAAAAACCAAAAAATATTATTCCCTTAAAAAAGACTCACTTGATAGTTATAATCTATCTAGCTATCTACCTACCTCCCTCTTAATTCTAAGATCAGTGTTAGTGGAAGTTGGCGTCAGGAGACATTCCTACAAATAATGTGAGACATCTTTTTTTTTGTTTCCTTTGGAACACACTACCCTAACCTTATTTGAATAAATGCATTTTAGGAGATAGTTATAGGAATACTTGGACCAATCTTAATTTGAAATTTCCAACTCAAAACAAAACTTAACTTGGAAATTCCTAATTGCATTTCTGTCAGTCTTCTTTAAATACCAAATTCGCATGAATCAGCGTCATATTAAGCCCATTTCCCCCAGAAGGCTCATTAGGTCAAATCCATATGGTTGTATCAAACACTTCCACCTCTAAAATTCTACTGTGGTTAATAGAGGAAGTAAAATAATATTACCTCACCTTAGAGTTCATGTAATCCCACAGACCTGAATTGAACCATGTTGTAAACCACTCCCCCCCTTTTCAGTCCTTAAATTATTTGAATTTTGAGAAAGCTGATAAGGTGGGATGCAATGAAAGGTGGGAGCAGTAGTTATCTTTGACTGGATACAGATTTTTACTCAGACGAAAAAAATAGAATATTATACATCTGCATAGTGCATTGCATATAGTACTTCCTCAATAAATACTTGATTTAAAAAAAAAGTCTACCCTCCCAGTCACATTATTGTTGATATTACCTACACTATATAGGCCATGGCATGCATACATGGCTGAAGGAAGTTTATCAGTTAATAATTTGATAGTTTTAATCCATTAGTCATTTATAATTGAAGTCACTTATAAGCCATGAACATTTATAGATCTTCTACTATGGGAAAACAATTTTCTGGGCTTACAGAGTTAAAGTGAAATGTCCCACATTCCCTGACATCTGGGAGTTTATAATTTATCTGAGGGGATAACATTTAGAATCACAGAATCATGGGATCTCAAAATTGGAAGAAATTTCAGTGGCCATCTAGTCCACACCATGCCTGAGCAAGAACCCCTGTACAAAATATTTGGCAAAGGGTCATCTAGTCTTTGCTTGATGACTTGTAGTGAGCAAGTGAAATGTGTGATTATTGTCTTCTTCTGATCTGAATATCTCTCAAGCCATCCCATTCTACTTGGGATAGCTCAGATTGTTAGAAATCTTTTTTTTTTCTTTTGCATTAAGTCTAAACTAAATTTACTTCTTTTAATTTTCTCCCATTGTTACAATTTCTCTCCTTGGGAGCCACAGAAAAACAAATCTCATTGTTAACTTACCTTCATGTCTCTCAAATTCTTTTTTTATTAATTTATTTTAAAATTAAATACACAATAAGAAAAGAAAAAGAAATATATTATAAACTTAAATACAAAATAAGAAATAAAAAACCACGTGGACAGCCATGTGCACAGCAGAACATAAGAGAGGATTCAAAATATACAACAATAAATTTCTATTTCAAGAAAGCCCATATAGTAAATACCACACATTGTGTTCCAAGCTGTCCATTTTTTTCTTTGCTTCCTTATAAGTTTGTTTGCTGCTGTGCAATTTTTACTTTGTTCTTTTTTCCCTACTTCCTTCCCCTCCCCACCCAAAAGGCTACCATTAAGCACAGATATACATACATACATACATACATACATGCATATATATATACACACACACACACACACACACATATATGTATATGTACACACACATATACATACATTTACACATACATATACTTAGATATCTATAATCACACTCATATAGACATATACATTCATATGCATCTATGTAAGACTGTACCATACTTGTTTGTCTTCTAGTTCTTTGAAGGTGCATAACATCTTCCTTCATGAGGCCAAATCTTTCCATATTTTTCTAAGTCCACCAACCCATTGTTTCCTATACCACAGCAATATTCCAACCTTATACTGTCTAGTTTTTTTTTAAAAATAGTGTAAAATTTTGATAATATTACTGATATATAGTGCAGTTTCCCTATTTTTTCTCTTTTGATTAAATCTATTTTAGCTTTAACTTTGTCTGAGATCATGATTACTATTCCTGCTTTTTTTCCCTTAACAAATTCTACTCCTGATCTTTTTTTTTATGTTTATGTATCTCTTCTTTCCTATCCCTCCTGAATCTTCTACCTTACTTCTACCCACTACCTTGCCCTTCTGTTACTTAACCTACCTTCCCACCAAAGATCCTTCCTTATCCTCTTCCCCACCCTAAAATTCTTTTTCCCTTCGCTATCCATTTAGCCTTTTATTTCTTTCAGAATGTATGACTTTTATACCCATACACACACAGAGATACATGTGTGTGTGTGTGTGTGTGTGTGTGTGTGTGTGTGTGTGCATTTCCTTCTTTAATCCATTCCTTATGGGAAATAGGGCTCCAGAACTACCTCCCCCATTTAATTCCTCTTGTCAGTTCTTCCTTTTGCACCTCATTTGTATGAGATAATTACTTTTTTTAACCTTTTCTTAGGTTTTTTTTTAGTATCACATCATACTTAGCTCTACCTCAATTTTCCTTTCAAAATACCCAATTACTAATAATTATCTTAGAAATATAATTTTTATTTCCTCATATAAAAGGTAAACAGTCTGTCCTTTGATGTTTACCTTATATTTTTCTTGGCTCTTTTATGTTAAATTTTCTATTGATTTCAGGTCTTTTTGCAACAAAGTCTTGAAAGTCTGGTAAAATGCCTGCTTTTTCATTCAGGGTTATGCTTAACTTTGTTGGGTGTGATATTTTTGGCCACAACACCAGTTCTTTTGCTCTGTGGTCTTTTAGTGTAGCCATTGCTAGGTATTGTGTTATTCTAATTATGGCTCTGCCATATTCGAATTGTTTTTTCCTTGTTGTTCTTAATATTTTCTCCTTGAGCTTGGGGTTTTATAGTTTAGCTATGATATTCCTGTAGGTTTTCCTCTTTCAGGTATTTTTTTCTATTTCTACTTTCCCCTTTTGTTTTAACACTTCAGGACAGTTTTCTTTAATTATTTCTTTTATTATTGCATCAAGATTATTTTTTTTTGATCGTAGCTTCAGGTAATCTGATTATTCTTATATCTTCTCTTCTTGATCTGTTCTCCAGATTAGTTATTTTTCTCATGAGATGTTTCACTTTCTCTTCTATTTTTTCATTGTTTAGATTTTGTTTTGCTATTTCTTGGTCTCTTATAACTTCACTGGCTGCCCCTTGCTCAATTCTAATTTTCAAGAGGTATTTCTTAAGATTCTGGATCTCCTTTTTTAGTTGGTTGGCTTTCTTTTCATAATCTTGCTTTTCCTTGGATTGATTTTACTTTTTTTTAGATTTTTCCTCAATCTCATTCATTAAATTTTAAAAATCTTTTTAAAGTTCTATGAATTCTTTTTGGGCAGCTTTTTGGGGTAGGAGAGGCTTTTTTTAACTTCAATATCCTCCTCTGAAGATGGACCCCAGTCTTCTCTATTCCCATAGTAACTTTTTATGGTTGGGCTCTTTCTCCTTTGCCTACTCATTTTACAGTTTATTTATAGGAGCTGTTATTGTAACCACCTGTAGTCCTGGAGTTTCTCTGGCCTCAGATCCTCCTTCAGTTCTTCCCTCAGGCCTGGAACCAAACCCATGATCTATGCTTTCCTGTAAGCATTCATAGCCAGTGATGTCCCTGTCCTACTGCCTCTGCACTCACGAGGTGTGTGCTGGTTCCTTCTTACCCAGGGCTGCATCTCGGCAGCACAGCTGGGCACGGCATTCTTTATCAGCAGAAATTCTCTCAATCTTCCCCTGTCCAGACACCTGACTCCCCACACTGTCTGGGAGGTGAAAATTCCTGTGGCTCCCAATACAGTTAACCTCAGGGCCCACTGCTTGCTATTTTAGCAGAACTAGCCTGGAGGTATTAACACGTCACAGGGATCAAATCTTGGCTCTTTTTAGATTGTCCTAGGAAGACCACTGTTCTGCCCCAACTCATGTTTATTTTTACCACTCTATGTTTACCCTGAGATCTATTTTTGTCTTATCTGTGGAAGAAAACTGGAGAGCTTGGAATTGTCTGACCTGCTACACCATCTTCCCAGAATCCTCTTTAGTACCTCAAATTCTTGAAGATGGTCATCATGTTCCTCACCCCTAGGTCTTTTCTTTTCTAGGCTAAATTCTTAAGACATGCACAAACATAAATAGGTACAATATAAGCAATTTAGTTGGTGTGTCATACAAATAGAATAGCTAGTAAATCCTAAAGGATATAGTCAATGATTTGGTAGTTATAGTATATAATGGAATATTCTATACATTAGGCGCTTAAGACACAGTAACAAAATAGATTTGGTCAGGTATTCAATTAAACTAGTGGTTGATTCTGGGGAGAAAAATGAATTAAATTGACTGCTTGAAAGAAATGACAACCAAAAGTAGTTAGAATGAAGTTTTCATGGGCCCCTGAAGATTTAGGCTAAGGCAAAAATCGTTCACTATAAAGAAAGTATTTTAAACTATATTTTTCATAGTTACATTTTATTTATATAGTACCTTTTCTCTTCAAAATGCATGTTTAGATCAGAGCCATCTTATTCAATTAGAATTCATAAGCACTGGGAGAATTAAATTGCAATCAAATGAAAAGCTTATTTTAAGAGCTCTAAAAATATGTATACAATAAATGGCTATGAAAAAAAGATGAAAGAAGCAGCTGCTTAATAACACTGTTAATTAAAATATGTTTTTAACAGATAGTTTAGGTTATATTTTACAACGCCCATAGTTATGATTATGGAGAAGATTTGGTTGCTTAGATACAGCCAATTTAGAGTGATCACTTTCAAATTTCAAATGAAATGATGAAGTGGCCATCTTGGAAATTGGGTCAACATTTTATGCAGAATGTGTTTTACTATTTTTGCTTCTACCTGATTCTATCAATTTTTTATTTTTATTATCAGTCCCTACTATCTATCATTCTACCTCCTTTTGTGACTAAACTCCTCCAA
>NW_027555958.1:207841549-208046549 GCF_003287225.1 Phascolarctos cinereus
CTGTTTCAAGATCTTACCTCTTCATATCTGGACTATTGCAAGAATAATCAGTCTCCCTGAACCCAAACTCTTCACTCTCTATTCTGTCCTCCATAGTTCTAGAGAAGTTATACATGTGGCTAGAATGCACAACACTCAAAAGTGCCACAAGAAACAAATTAAAATGTAAGTGGGAAATATTTAACAAAATAAATAAAAATATAATAGTCTATAGATAATGTTAATATGTAGTTTTCTAAGTCAATATATGGCCTGCAGGAATCCCTATGTATGGTTTAGTGGACCCTTCCTTCCTTCCTTCCTTTCTTCCTTTCTTTTTTTGGTGAGGCAATTGGGGTTAAGTGACTTGCCCAGAGTCGCACAGCTGTATACAGTCACACAGTGTAATAGTGTGAAGCAGGATTTGAACTCAGGTCCTCCTTACTTCAGGGCTGATAGCCACTGTGCCACCTTAGTGGCCTATTTCTATTTGAGTTTGAAACCACTGCTTCACATCGCCAAATTTATATTCCTAAAGTGCAGTTCCGACTATGTCACTCCTCTACTCAGGAAACTTTAGTGGCAACCTATTGTTACTGGGATTAAACACAAATTCCTCTTTTTGGCATTTAAAACCCATTACAATCTGGGTTTGATCTGTCCTTCCAGGATTATTATGCATTATTCTCCCTAATATACTCTATATTCTATTCAAATTAGTCTGTATACCACATTTCTTCTTCTGTCTTTGTGCCTTTGCACAGCCAGTATTTCATTTGTGAAATGCTCTCCTTCCTTGCCAGTGCCTCTTCAAATCCCTAGCTCTTTCCAAAGCTCCACTCAAATATCACCTCTTCTAAGAGAATTTTCCTACTTACTCCAATAAATACTTCCCCCTTTCTCCACTCCCCAAAGAATTATGTCTTCATGTTGTATATATTTGACATTTGCTTCTCTGATTACATGATGATGTATTTCCCTTAGTAGAATGGCAAGGCTAGTTTCATTTTTGACTTTCTGTCTTCAGAGGATGACCTAGTTCTTGGCAAACAGTAATATTTAATAAATGTTTGTTACATTGAATTAGACTTTATTTCCCAACTATGAATTCTATCTTTTGCTAACTCCTAGTATTCAGACTTTTATCTTGATAGAAGTCATAAAAAGAGTCCTTGTCAGTTAATTGACATTTATTAAACACCTACTATGTGCACAAGGAACTATGCAAAGTAGCCTATTAATAGCCAGCGAACAGAGGTCAACCAGTTAAGGAAAATAGGTCTAGCTGTCTCCCAAGAACCTTCGTTCCACCTAGCCATACAATAAATTATCTGATAGTTTCACTGACTTTTCTCTATTTCCCATCTATCTGGGGCTTTCCAAATTCATCTTTCTGAGACCCTGATATTCTACATTGTCTATCTTCAGTTGTTATACAATATCCATTTCACTTCCAGACTTCCCTCATTTCTCTTCCTTCCCACTTTAGTGCTCACGTAAAATGTGAAAGAGTTCATAATCCATACTGTCCGAATCCTGGCAATAGGGACACCTCCAATAACTAGTCCATTGGGAAGCCTATGTACCTATTGATAAGACTGTGGAAACCAGCTCAGAACATCCATGACCTGACATTAATTAAGGCATTATATCCATAGCATCACTATAAACAAGCTTGTGAATAATTTCCTATGAGTGGTTTCTTGTGAGTGTTTATAGTTTCTTGTACATAATAGGGGTATGTGTGTGTGTGTGTGTGTGTGTGTGTGTGTGTGTAGGGGGTGGCAGATGGAGTCAGGAGTGTATGCCATTATGCAGCAACACACTCATGAAAGAAATTGGAACTGATTGACTTTTAAAGGCAGAACTCACCTATTTAGACAAACAACACAACACCTCCATCTCAAACGTACAATAGCCTGCTCTGACTTGGACTGACTATCAATCACTCCTTATGTCCTATTATTTCAAAATTCAGTTTGACATTCAAGGTACTCTCAAACCCCACTTTCTTCCCCCTTTCCTCATCACATGCCTCCTCTTAGCTACCCTAACATAGTGAATCAAGTGCTGGGCCTGGAGTCAGGATAACCTAAATGCAAATCTAGCCTCTCAGCCTTTATCTTTGTATCTCCAGAAGATGACAGAGTTCTTGGCAAATAGCAGATATTTAATAAATGTTTGTTGAATTGAATTGGACTCAGTTTACAAACAATGAAATTCATCTTTTTTCAGCTCCTACTACTCAGATTGTTACCTTATGTGACCTTGGGCAAATCACTTAATCTCTATACACCTCATTTTCTTCAACAGTAAAATAAGTACAATAGTAACATCTACCTCACTGAATTGTTGCGGATATCTGATGAAATAATATTTGTAAAGTACTTAGCACAGTGCTTAACAGATAGTAGGTGCTTAATAAATGCTTATTCCCTTCTTATCTTAACTCCATAATCTTATTTATCTTTTTTCCTCTACAAAGGTTGGTAGGAAAGTAGATTAAGGAATAAAGGAATTTTGGAGGTCATCTAATCCAACTCCTTCATTATACAAATGAGGAAACTGAGACCATGAAAGATCATGCAACTTTCCTGAGGTCACAGAGGGAACAAGTTAGTAGAGCCGGGATTTGAACTCAAGTGTTCTAACTCCATATCTGACACTCTTTCCATTGTACAACAATGCCTCCAACATTTTGTCTGTCTTCACTAGGTATGCCACTTTCCTTGTGGTTCTTTGCAAAAGTTTTCTTTTTTTAGAAGCTTTTCACCTGAAATACACATTGCATGCCTCACCAATTCCCAGCCCTCACCCATGGATCCAAGAAGCCATAGCATGTGCAGTGGCCACACCTGGGTACAATGTCTACCCCAAACATGTGAAGATTTCCCCTGGTGGAATGGGCAGATGAGAACAATTTGTTCCAATGGCCACGAAGGTGCTGTGGAGAGCTTAGAGCCTGGTCACACATCAAAGACACCAAGGTCACCCATTGCATCCCACAACCATCTCCAGTAGTTCTGACTTTTGTCTTGTCACTGGATTTTGATGACTCAAGACGAGAGAGTGAGGCTGACTACTTTGTGCAGTTCTATCTCACTTAAATCCAATTCACACAGAAGTAAAGCCAAGTGATAACATTAGACTCTTCAAAAATGAATGATGAACAACAACATCAGTTTGAATTATTTACTTTTCAAGTATATAATTTATAACACCCCTCTGGAACCCTTCTTTAATGAAGTCCATAATAATCTTTCCCTTACGTGGAACACTTCAGCAAATATGTATGTCATATACACGGTGCACGTATTTATATATTATCTTAAAATTTTTAAAGTTATTTTGTGGATTTGGAAATGATACATTGTTTTGGGAGTCAGGAGCCTGGGACCTACTTTGATTATCTTACTACCTTGCTGTGATACCTTGGACAAGTCACTTAATTTCCATGAGACTTTTTTCTTTTCTTTTTATTAATTAATTATTTTGAGTTTTCAACATTCACTTCCACAAGCTTTTGAATTCCATCTCTTCCCTTTCCCACATCAAGATGGTACGCATTCTGAATATCCCTTCCCCCAATCTGCCCTCCCTTCTATCACCCCCCCCTTCTCATATTCCCTTCCCTTTCTGTTTTCCTGTAGGGCAGGGTAGATTTCTATACCCCATTTCCTGTATATCTTATTTCCCAGTTGCATGTAAAAATTTTTTTAACATTCATTTTTAAATAAAACTTTGAGTTCCAAATTCTCTCACTTCCTATCTGCCTACCCACCCTCACTAAGAAGACAATTTGATGTAGATTATAAACATGTGGTCATGTAAAACACCTCCATAATGTTGTGAAAGACTAACTATATTTCTGTCCATCCTATCCCACTCTCCATTTATTCTATTCTTTCTTTTGATCCTGTCCCTCCTCAAAAGTGTTTACTTCTGATTACCCCCTCCCCCCAATCTACCCTCCCTTCTATCATCCCCTCTCTCTTATCTCTTTCCCATCTATTTTCCTGTAGGGTAAGATATATTTTCATGCCCAATTGAGTGTGTATGTTATTCATTCCTTAAGCCAAATCTGATGAGAGTAAGATTCACTCATTCCCTCTTACCTATCCCTCCTTCCCCTCCACTGTAAAAGCTGTTTCTTGCCTCTTTCATTCTAGATAATTTACCCTAATCTACCTCTCCCTTTCTCCTTCTCCCAGTACAATTCTCTCTCACTCCTTAATTTTATTTTTTAGACATGATCCCTTCATGTTCAACTCACCCTGTGCCCTCTGCCTATATATACATACATACATATATATATGTATATATATATATATATATATATGTCTATATATATGTATACACACACACACACACAAATAAATATCATCTTTCCATATAGTAATGCAAACAGTTCAACCTTAATAAGTCCCTTATGATTTCTCTTTCCTATTTACCTTTTCATGCTTTTCTTAAACCTTGTATTTGAAAGTCAAATTTTCTGTTCATCTCTGGTCATTTCATCAAGAAAACTTGAAAGTCCTATATTTCATTGAATATCCATTTTCCCCCTGAACAATTATACTCAGTTTTGCTGGGTAGGTGATTGTTGGTTTTAATCCTACCTCCTTTTACCTCTGGAATATCATATTCCAAGCCCTCTGATCCCTTAAAGTAAAGGCTGCTAAATATTGTGTTATCCTGATTGCATTTCTACAATACTTGAATTGTTTCTTTCTGGCTGCTTGCAGTATTTTCTCTTCTACCTGGGAACTCTGGAATTTGGCTATAATATTCTGAGGAGTTTTCCTTTTGTGATCTCTTTTAGGAGGTGATTGGTGGATTCTTTCAATTTCTATTTTACCCTCTGGTTCTATAATGTTAGGACAGTTTTCCTTGATAATTTCTTGAAATATGATATCTAGGCTCTTTTTTGATCATATCTTTCAGGTAACTCAATAATTTTAAAATTATCTCTCTTGGATCTATTTTCTAGATCAGTTGTTTTTTCAATGAGATATTTCACATTGTCTTCTTTTTTCAATCTTTTGGTTTTGTTTTATAATTTTCCTGACTTCTCATAGGGTCATTGGCTTCCATCTGCTCCATTTTAGTTTTTAAGGAACTATTTGAAATTTGAAATATGACAGAACACTCTTTGCAGAAAGGTGATGGACTAGGGATGCTAAATGATTCATGCATTCCTGTAGCCACAATTAGGATTTGGTTTGCTCAACCATGTTGATTTGTTGTTAGTAAAAGATTCTATTAGAGAAGTGAGTTAGTGAGTACTGAGATGTAGCCAAAAGAAAAAATAAAAGAAAATAGCATCTTCAGTGAGAAAAAGAGGAGAAACCTTTTTAGTAAGCTTTTGGACTTCCTTTTCCATTTGTCTCCTCATTGGCTTTTTGGACCTCTTTTGCCATTTGGGTTAGTCTATTTTTTTAGGTGTTATTTTCCTGAGTATTTTTTTGGGCCTCCTTTACCAAGTTGTTGACTTGTTTTTCATGATTTTCTTGCATCACTCTCATTACTCTTTCCGTTTTTTCTCAGTTTCTCTTACTTGCTTTTAAAAATCCTTTTTGAGCTCTTCCATGGCCTGAGACCAATTCATATTTTCCTTCGAGGCTATGGATATAGAAGCTTTGACTTTGTTGTCTTCTTCTGGTTGTATGTTATGATTTTCTTTTTCACCAAAGTAAGGTTCTATAGTCTGAGATTTTTCTACTGTTTGCTCATGTTCCCACCCAATTACTTGACTTTTTAACTCTTTGTTAAGGTAGGGCTCTGCTTCTAGTGTAGAGAATGTACTGCCCAAGCTTCAGGGGTTTTGTGCAGCTGTTTTCAGAGATACTTCTAGGGACCTGTAAATTTTCAGTTCTTGCAAGGTGGTATGATCAAGGGGAGACATTTCATCCTTTCCTGGCCAGTGCTCTGGTTTATGAGTGACCACAAGCACTCTTTTCTGCCTTGGAACTGTGAGGAGGATTCTTTCTGTACCACCACCCTGACTTCCGCCATGCTAATGCTCCTCCTTGCCCCAGGACTGCCACCCAAAATTGCAACCCAGATCCAATATGGGCAAAACAAGAGACTTCTGCCCCCATGCCATCAAAGAGATCCCTGCAATCCCCCTCTGATCAGTCGCTTGATGCCCTGCTCTATCTCTGGACTGAGAGCTCCAAAAGCAGCCACTGCTGCTGCTCCTTGGCTGTGCCAGGACTGGAGCCAGACTGAGTTCCTCTCTCACCCAGATCTGACAGACCTTTCCTACTGACCTTGTAAGTTGTCTTTGGCTTCTGTGAGTTGAGAAGTCTTTGAGCCTTTTTTCTTAATCTACAATGTACAACATTTTGACAATAACTAGGATCCATCCCAGCCTTAAAATTTTATGATTTTACATCTATTTCTGCAATTATATTTTAATCTCCTTCAGAACAGTGGTTATATAACTAAGTCTTTGTATCCTTCTGAGTGACATTAAAATGTGTAAGAAAGGACAAAAGAGGAAGTTTGTATATGAAATCATCAAATCTGTAAGCACAATTTTTTTAATATACATTAAAGTTAAGACAGTAGCAACAAAATCTCCTTATTTGACTCTGTCCTGTTCTAAACTTCCTTTTTGCTTCTTTCTATGTATTTTTCAATATTTTATTGAAGCTATTTTCTTTTATTTTTTTCTTCTTTTGGCTATATCTCACTACTCACTAACTCACTTCTCTAATAGAATCTTACCCTAAAAGCAAATCAACATAGTTAAGCAAACCAAATCCTCCCAGTGGCCACAGGAATGCATGAATCTTTTAGCACCTCTAGTCCATCATCTTTCTGCAAAGAGATAGGTGGAATATTCTGTCATTAGTCCTCTCAAGTCATGATTTGTCACTGCATTAATCAGAGGAATTATTTGCTGATATCTTTTGAATACTTGTTCACTGGGAAATGATTCTTGGGCTTATCTGTTTGTATTAGTTTCCTATATTTCTAGGACATAAATGCTATTTTCAAAGATATTTTATGAAAAATTTTTCTTTTTCTGAATCAGCTTTTCCCCTTCTTAGCCTCAACTTTATTAGTACAAAAGCCTTTTCAATTTCATGTAATCCAAATTAGCTATTTTAGCTTTCACACTCACCTTTCTCCCTTTATTGCTTTAAAATTCTCCCCTGAATCACAAGGGATGGCACCTCTTCTGCTTTTTGTTTTCAAATGATCTGATCATGAATATTCAAGTCATGTAGTAATTTTGAGCTTTGTTATATATTGGTTTAAGTTGCTGATCTAGCCCTAAATTCTCTCAAACAATTTTCTAGTTTTCCCAGTAGGAATCTTATAAAACGTGAAGTTCGCAAGTTCTTAAAATATTGGGTTGTTCAATTCAGTAATTTTTCATTTATCCTTATCTATTCTGTTACTTAGGTGGTGCAATGATAGAGTGCCACACCTGTAGTCAGATGACTCATCTTCCCCAGTTTAAACCCAGCCTCAGACACTTACTAGCTATGTGCTCTGGGCAGGTCACTTCACCCAGTTTGCCTCAGTATCCTCATGTGTAAAATGAGCTAGAGATGGAAATGGCAAACCATTCTACTATCTTTGCCAAGAGAATCCCAAACAGGGTCAAGAACTGCCTGAAGTGACTGAACAATAAATTCTGTTCCACTGATCTAATTATATATATATGTATACATATATATAAATATATATATATACATATATATATATTTAATGTGTATACACATATATATTAACCACTAAGCAAGCAGTAAGTATTTATTAAACACTTATTATGTGTGACATGGTGCTAAGCACTGAGTATATAAATAGAAGCAAAATTAAAGGCAGTCCTTAGGTAACCTCAAGTATCTTACATTCTAATGGAAGAAGGCAAGACATAACAAGAAACTGAAATGGTCAGGGGAAGGAGGTGATTCTGAGTTTTCTAGAAATAAACTTTAAAACACTGAAAATAAGTATATGTAAATTAGCTGTTCAGAAACAATGAACTACTGCCATCTTTATCATCATTCAACATTCTTATCTTGGAGGCATTGCCTTCACTCAGTTTAAAATGTCCATGGAAGACAGATACAGTAACTTGAAAAGTACTTTAAAGTTGTAGAAGATGTGGGAAAATTGGAACACTAATGCATTGTTGGTGGAGTTGTGAACTGATCCAAACACTCTGGAGAGCAATTTGGAAGTATTCCCAAAGGTTCATAAAAATGTTCATACCCTTTGACCCAGCAATACCACTTCTGGGCTGAATCACAAAGAGATCATAAAAATGGGAAAAGGACCCACATGTACAAAATGTGTAGCAGCTCTTTTGCGGTAGCAAAGAATTGGAAACTGAGGGGATACCCATCAACTGAGGAATATCTGAACAAGTTGTGGTATATGAATGTAATGGAATGCTATTGCGCTATAAGAAATGATGAGCAGGCAGACTTCAGAAAAATTAGGAAAGACTTATACTGCTGCTGAGTGAAGTGAGCAGAACCAGGAGAACGTTGTACACAGTAACATCACATTGTGCAATGACTGAGTTTGATAGACTTAACTCTTCTCAGCAATGTAAGCATCTAAGACAACTGCAAAGGTCTCATGATGGAAAATGCTATCCTCATCCAGAGAAAGAACTATGGAGTCTGAATGCAGATGGAAGCATACTACTTGCTCTCTTTTTTCGATTTGTTTTGTTTCTTCTGGTTCCTCCTATTGGTTCTAATTCTTCTTAACAACATGACTAATGTGAAAATGTCTTTAATATGAATGTATATGCAGAGCCTATATTAGATTGCATGCCATCTTGGGGAGAGGAAGGGGGAAGGAGGGGTAAAATATTTAAAACTCAAAATCTTATGGAAGTGAATGTTGAAAAGTAAAAATAAATAAATAAATTTAATTTAAAAATATTAGAAAAATACTTTAAGGTTTAGAATACATTTTACATGTATTATCTTATTTGACCCTCACAATAATCCTGTGAAGTAGGAGCTATTGTTATCTCCATTTTACAGATGAAGAAACCAAAGTTCAGAGGAGTTATATGACTTGACTATAGTCACATGTTCGAGGTAGGATTCAAACTCTTTTCTCTGATTCCAAGTCCAGTGCTCCTCATTTGGCATAATATAGATAGATACGCATATATGTTTATATGTGAACATTAATTCATTATAATTAATTCACACATGTGAATGTTTATAATACATTTACACACATTTCAGTTAGTAGAGCAAAATAATATTTTAAAAGCTCTGTTCTAACCAGCAGTATTCCAAGCACATATCAAAATGACATAAGAATTCTTCAAAGATTCAACAACAGAGATAACCTTATTTAGTTATCCTCTGATTGTTAATATCAAGAGAGCTATAATGCAGAGAAATTCATATTTACTAAGGATTGCTGTTACTGTTTTTGAGAACATCTAGCTCATAGTTGAAATGGAAAAAAGAAGATTCATTATAAAAAGTGAGGTCCTACAAGTGTTTTTCTTTTCAAATAGTTGACAGTGTCCTGATTACACCAATCTCAAGAACAATGCAGGGCCTCGTAGGTGACATCCACAGTAAATCAAAAGAGCCTGGTTAAAAAACAACAACAGCAACAAAGCCATTCACGTAAGAAAAACAAACAAAAAGTGGAAGAATGACTATTATTCAGATGATGATGTGTGGCAGGATAAATAGCCCACAGAACTGGTTTATTTGTATCTATCTAGAGAGTCAGTGTGATACAGTGGGGAAAAAATGGTTCTGGGGTCACACAACACGGGTTCAAATTTGGCTTCGCCACATGTCTGTCACCTGTATGACATTGGGCAAGACATCTATCCTCTCTGGACTTGTTTCCCTGTTTCCTCATCTGTAAAATTAAGAAGTTGGATTAGTTTATTTCTAGGTTCATTTTCATCTCTAAATCTATGATCTTGTGATCACTTCAATGTAACTTTAAAGGGATAATGTTCCAGACTTTGAAATCAGCATGAGAAGGAAAAGTAGGCTGAAGTGCCTTTTATTTTTTTTAACTTTTTTATTGTTATTTTTTTAATATAAATTTATTTATTTTTAGTTTTCAATATTCACTTCCACAAGTTTTTGAGTTCCAAATTTCTCACCCCTCCCCCCACCCCAAGATGGCATGCATTCTGATACCCTTCCCCTGTCTGCCTTCTCTTCTATCTCTCCCCCTCCCTTCTCTTATCCCTTCCCCTTCTATTTTCCTGTAGAGCAGGATAGACTTCTGTACTCCATTTCCTGTATTTCTTATTTCCCAGTTGCATGTGAAAATTTTTTTTAAAACGTGTGTTTTTAAAACTTTGAGTTCCAAATTTTCTCCCTTCCTCCCTCCCCACCCACCCTCATTGAAAAGGCAAGCAACTCAATATAGCTTGTACATGTGCAGTTATGCAAAACACTTCCTTAGTAGACATGTTGTGAAAAACTAACTCTATTTCCCTTAATCCTATCCTCCCTCCCATTTATTCTATTCTTTCTTTTGACCCTGTCCCTCCTCAGAAGTATTTGCTTTTGATTACCCTCTTTCCCAATCTGCCCTCCTCTCTATCACCCCCTGCTCTCTTGTCCCCTTCTGCCCTATTTTCCTATAGGTTAAGACAGATTTCCATACCCAATTGAATGTGTATGTTATTCTCTCCTTAAGCCAAATCCCATGAGAATAAGATTCCCTCATTCCCTCTCACCTTCCCCTGTTTCCCCTCCACTGTGAGAGACTTTTCTTTCTGTTTTTTTTTGTGAGATAATTTACCCCATTCTACCTCTCCCTTTCTTCTCCGAGTATCATCCTCTCTCATCCCTTAATTTTATTCTCCAGATATGACCCCTTAATCTTCAACTCACCCTGTGCCCTCTATCTATCTATCTATATATACATACATACAATTTTTTTCCTTCAACTACCCTAATACTGACAAAGTTCTCATGAGTTACAAATATCATCTTTCCATGCAGGAATGTAAACAGTTCAATCTTAATAAGTCTCTTATGATTTCTCTTTCCTGTTTACCTCTTCATGTTCCACTGGAGTCCTGTATTTGAAAGTCAAATTTTCTGTTTAGCTCTGGTCTTTTCATCAGGAATGCTTGAAAGTCCTCTATTTCACTGAATGACCATTTTTTCCCCTGAAGGATTATACTCAGTTTTGCTGGGTAGGTGATTCTTGGTTGTAATCCTATCTCCTTTGCCCTCCGGAATATTATATTCCATGCCCTGCGGTCCTTTAATGTAGAAGCTGCTAAATCTTGTGTTATCCTGATTGTGTTTCCACAGTACTTGAATTGTTTCCTTCTGGCAGCTTGTAATATTTTCTCCTTGACCTGGGAACTCTGGAATTTGGCTACAATATTCCTAGGAGTTTTCCTTTGGGGATCTCTTTCAGGAGGAGATCTGTGGATTCTTTCAATTTCTATTTTGCCCTCTGGTTCTACTATATCAGGGCAGTTTTCCTTGATAATTTCTTGAAAGATGATGTCTAGGCTCTTTTTTTGATCATGGCTTTCAGATAGTCCAATAATTTTTAAATTCTCTCTCCTGGATCTATTTTCCAGGTCAGTTGTTTTTCCAATGAGATATTTCACATTGTTTTCTAATTTTTCATTCTTTTGGATTTGTTTTACAGTGTCTTGATTTCTCATAAAGTCACTGCTTCCAATTGCTCTATTCTAATTTTTAAGGAAGTATTTTCTTCAGTAATCTTTTGGACTTCCTTTTCCATTTGGCCAATTTTTCTTTTTAGGGCATTTTTCTCCTCATTGGCTTTTTGGACCTCTTTTGCCATTTGGGTTAGGCTGTTTTTTAAGGTGTTATTTTCTTCAGTATTTTTTTGGGTCTCCTTTAGCAAGCTGTTGACTTGTTTTTCATGATTTTCTTGCATCACTCTCATTTCTCTTCCCAGTTTTTCCTCTACTTCCCTTACTTGCTTCTCAAAATCCCTTTTGAGCTCTTCCAAGGCCTGGGACTGATTCATATTTTTCTTGGAGGCTTTGGATGTAGGAGCTTTGATTTTGTTGTCTTCTTCTGGTTGTATATTTTGATCTTCTTTGTCACCAAAGTAAGATAATATAGTCTGACTCTTTTTGTGCTGCTTGCTCATGATCCTGGCCAATTACTTGAGTTTTAAACTCTTTGTTAAGGTAAGAGTCTGCTTCCAATGTGGAGAGTGTACTGTCCCAAGCTTCAGGGGTTTGTGTAGCTGTTTTCAGAGATACTTGTAGGGACCTGTAAATTTTCAGTTCTTCCAAGGTGGTATGATAAGGGGCGAGGTGTTTACTCCTTTCCTGGCCTGTGACCACAAGTATTCCTTTCTGTCCTGTAACTGTGAGGAGGGGTTCCTCTGTACAGCCACTACAAGCTCCACCAAGCCAGTGCTCCACCTCACCCCAGCATGGCTGCCCAGAACTGTGACCCAGATCCACACACGGGCAAAGCAAGAGATTCCTGCCTCAGCAATGACAAACAGATCCCTGCAGTCACTCTCTGCTCAGCCACTGGATTCCCCCTCAGTCTGTGGGCGGGAAGCTCGGGAAGCAGCTGCCCCCCCAGGGCCAGGCTCTTGGGGAATGGAGCTGAAACCCCGCCTTCCTCTCTGACCACCGACAGAAACAGACTTTTCCCACTGACCTTCTAAGTTGTCTTTGGCATTCGTGGATTGAGGAGTCTGGAAACCTCTACAGCTGCCCGCGATTCAGTCCTCTGAGGACTGTTCCAGGTTTGCTGTGGCCTGCCCGCCCACGCCGCGCTGCGCTGCGCTCCTAGCCCTGCGTGATACACCTTTCTGATGAATCATGCAGGTTGTCTTGGGTTGGAAATTTCTTTCACTCTGTCTTTTTGTGGGTTCTGCTGCTTCAGAATTTGTTTAGAGCCATTTTTTATGAGTATTTGGAGGGGTTTGGGGGAGAGCTCAAGCAAGTCACTGCTTTCACTCCCATCTTGGCTCTGTCCCTGAAGTGCCTTTTAGAAATTGTGCAAATGCTTTTTTAATGACTCTTTTATTTCTCCATAGCAATGTGAATGTCTATGATTCATGGCATGCCACAGTCTCCAAAGAATTAAAGCTTAATATCACCTAAAAGGACAGGGACAGGTGTTCAGCAGGCAAAAAATTAAGCTGCAATGTATTTCCGATGAAATATTTTGAAGGAGAAACTGTGTAAAGAATATTGTTAGAGGGGTATGTAAATAGAAAAGGAGGTGATCCCATCACGTAGAGACAGCAAGGGCTAACCTTTGGAGCCAGTGTTCTAGAGTTATTGATACAATGTCAACAAATCTAGAGGAAAGCCACCTCCTATATGAAACTGTTTACAAGAGGACATAGACAAGAGTTACACAGAATGAAAAAGCATGGATGGAAAATATTCACAGCAGCACCTTCTATAATAGTAAAGAATTGGAAACAAGGTAGATACATATTAATTAGGGTATGGTTATACAAATCAAGATATAGGAATATTTAGGAAGGATTGTCTTTTTTATTATATTGGCTTGGCCTACCCATGAGCAATTAATATTTCTCCAATTGTTTGTATCTGACTTCATTTGTATGAAAAGTGTTTTGTAATTATGTTCATTTTGTTCCTGGGTTGGTCTTGGTAGACTCTCAAGTATTTTGAATAGTCTGCAGTTATTTTAAATGAAATTTATCTTTCTACTCCTTCCTGTTACACTTTGTTGATAATATATAGAAATGCTGATGAGGTAGATGAGTTTATTTTATATGCTGCTACTTTGCTGAAGTTGTTAATTATTTCAACTAGTTTTTAAGTTGATTTTCTAGTATTCTCTAAGTATACAATCATGTTATCTGCAAATAATGATAGTTTTGTTTCCTTGTTGCCTATTCTAATTTTTTTCCAATTTCTTTTTCTTGCCTTATTGCTATAATTATCATTTCTAGTACAATACTGAATAATAGTGAACTTAGAAATCATTTTTTTTAGCCCTGATCTTATTGGGAAGACTTCTAGCTTATCCCCATTACAGACAATGTTTGTTGATAGTTTAGTTAGGTACTAGTTATTATTTTAAGGAAAGCCCCACTTATTTCTACATCTTTTGTAGTATTTTTTTTAAATAAGAAATGAGTGTTGTAATTTGTCAAGAGCTTTTTCTGTATCTATTGAGATAATAATATGATTTTTATTGTTTTTGTTATTGATATGGTCAATTATGCTGAGAGTTTTCCCAATATTGAATCAGCCCAACATTGCTGTTATAAATCCTACCTAGTCATAGTGACAATTATCTTTGTGATATATTGCTATAATCTCCTTGCTGATATTTTATTTAAATCTTTGCATCAATATTCATTACAGAAATTGGTTTATAGTTTTCTTTCCTTGTTTTTGCTCTTCCTGGTTTAGGTATCAGTGCTATATTTGTGTCATAAAAAGAATTTGGTAGGACTCCTTTGACTATTTTTTCCATCAAATAGTTTATATAGTATTGGAATTAATTGTTCTTTAAATGTTTGATAGAATTCACTTGTGAATCCATCTACTTCTGGGGATTTTTTTTTTCTTAGGGAGCACATTGATGGCTTGTTCAATTTCTTTTTGTAAGATAGTATATTTAAGTATTGTATTTCCTCTTCTGTTAATCTGCTCAATTTATTTTTTTTTATAAATATTTATCCATTTCACTTAGATTGTTAGGTTTATTGGCATGTAATTGGACAAAATAGTTTATTTTAATTTTTTCTTTATTAGTGGTGAATTTACCCTTTTCATTTTTGATACTGATATTTTGATTTTCTCCTTTCTTTTGAAATCAATTTTTTAAAAAAGAAAAGGCATACATAGATTGAACTCTGTACCGATAGAGGAAGTACCTTCCTCAGTAAGTGCAGAGATTCTTTAAACCACTTAATTATATACATATTGACTACATTCTACTCAGGACGTAAATGACCAGATTCAATAATTAAAAGTCAAAGAATCTGATTAAATGCTCATACATTCTAATACATACATATACATATGTGTGTGTGTGTGTATATATATATGTGTATATATATACAAAATATATATGTGTGTGTATATATATATACATATATATACATATATACATAAAATGTGTGTGTATCTGACAAATAAATATATTTATACATGCATATATGAAGGAATGAGTGCTCTTTTTAATATTTAGATTGGATATTAATTCAGACTGTTAATGAAGTATGACTTCTGATTGTGTTCAGAATTTCAGGTGTACTCTAGAACAAAGGATTTAAGCCAATTTAGAATTGTCTAAAATATTTGGCATTAGGCCATGATAAGAGATATTTTCATCCTCAATTAGGATAGCAGCAGCAATGCTCTTTTCAGGTCATGATACATTTAAGCTTCATATTTTAACATAATTAACTTTCTTGAGAAATATTACTGCCAAACACCATTTTTAGTAGAAATTTTATTTTAAATATAATAAATTGGTGGGGGAAGGGAATCATCATTGGCTCAAAGCATGGTGCGCTGACTTCAAAATATTCAAGACACTGATAATGATTCTTGAAAGCATTAAAAAATTACTGGAGCTTCAAATATTAAAAGTAGATTAGATATGACAATAGTTGGAATATCAAAGCTAACTTATTAAAATAATTTACTTATATTAGAATGCTGAAATTGTCTAAGAAAGAAATCACTTCCTAAAACTCAGTATGTTGTGCAAGGCACTGTGCTAGGCATAGAGAAGATTACAAATAAATATGTGGTCACCTATGCAGTAGCTACCATTGGGAATTTGATGCCAAGGCAATACCGTAAAAAGCTGAAGATGTGAGTATTTTAAAGGAGATGCTAATCATAGATCTAGAGCTGGAAGAAACCTCAGAAGCCATCTCATCTATCCTCTCATTTTACATATAAGAATGAAAGTTGAATGGTCCAAGATCACAAAAGGAGGAAGGATCAAAGGTAGGATTTGAACCCAGATTTTTAGATTCTAGAAAGATCTAGTGTTCTTTTCCACTGTAGGCAGCCTCCCTACAGGAATGGCACCAGGCTACAGGAAAAGTAAGTTATTTTCTGCAAGACACTAGGACTAGACTGAAAGTCCTAGGTTTTTTACTTTCTATGAAAAGAAGTTTCCTTCCATCATACTAGCCATTATGAAAGAGGATGAAGGAAGAGCTAAATGAGTTCACAAGAGATGGGATCTGAAAAAGAATCTGTCTGATTCATACCTATCTATCAAGAGGGAGAGATGAACAAGAGTTGAGAATTTTTAAGTCATCTTCACCGGCTGGACCCTACTTTTTGGGAGATTTTGCTATGAGGATGAGAATCCCAGGGTAGGTACTCCAGGGTCTCACCGGGGCAAGGAAATGTACTGTATTCCTGGGTTTTTGGCTTGCTTTCCAAACAAGAGATTGGAGGTTTAAGTAGGCTGGGAGGAGAAACTTATGCTATATGTACTGATATTATTCTTATTTTTATTCCTTTCTAATATTATGATCAAGGAGGTGTGTACCATTATAGTGAGCATACATAATGGGGGGGCGCTGACCCAGGAGTGCAGGGATCCAGGTGGATATTTACTGAATCTTCTTCTGGAATTTCGTAGTAAAATGGAATGGAGGGGTTGTACATTCCAGTTTTCAGTGAGCTGAGCCCAGGGCTCTAGTATAGCCCCAAGGAGATATCTACTTAATCCAGCTAAGAAGTGGATCAAACTGTTAGCTAAATATCCTGATATGAAAAAAAAAATTAAAAAAAAATTAAAAGGGGCAGCTAGGTGGCACAGTGGATAGAGCTACTGGCCCTGAAGTCAGGAGTAACTGAGTTCAAATCCAGCCTCAGACCAGACACTTGACACTTACTAGCTGTGTGACCCTGGGCAAGTCACTTAACCCCAATTACCTAAAAGTTAAAAAAAAATAATAAAAAAAAAAATAAATATCCTGAAATAAGGAAACAACTTGTCTGAGTAGCTAAGTCACATTTGAAAGTAAACTTAGTGGCAAAAATGCATTGTAGCAACCACTTTAAATTTGAGTCCCTTCTCCCCAGGGACTGAAGTGGTAGAGAAGATAGTGTGTTCTCAGTTCCCTGAGGAAGGGGGTGTTTTTGTGCTTTGCTTTTGTTGCATATAATACATATTTTCAGTAAATGTTCCTTTGTAAAAGTGAATTGACGTAAACTGGATAATCAATATTGAGGAAAAACCACATGACTAATTTGAAAATATCATGGCAATTGATGATATTGAGGAGATATTAATTGATGATTGATATTGAGGTAAATATACAAGAACATAAACTCATGTCAATAGCATTAGAAACACATATACTTCATTCCCTTTGCATTATCCCTGGAAACCTGAGGAAGAGATGCTGCCTTCCTTTGGGGATCTGATTTGCCAGTGCTAGTAGGTATTGGGTAAAAGATAGTGCCTAACCTCATACACATATATCACAGGATTTGGAGCTTGTAGAGATCTTAGGGACTATGTGGCCTACCCTACCTCTAAATTTAAAGCTGTATCTACTAATTATGAACTGAATTCCCCAAGGTCATACATGTACTTAAATGCATGCCCAGAATTTGAACAAAATGATGGATACAAAAACACTTATTAAGCACATATAATGTAACAAGCACCATGTGGAATTCTGGGAATGAAGATCCAAAAAACAAAGGTAATCCTTTACCTGAAAAGAATCTTACAATCTAATGGTGGAGATAGCACATAAAGGAGAGTGGTGGCCAGAGGCAGGCACTGGGGATAGTGTTGAGGCCATAAGGAAGTAGATCGACACATTTCATCTACAAACAATGATAGAGTTGATTTAGTTATGGTTCATGATTCCAGAACTGGGGTAGGTCAGTGCTGAGGAAAAGGTACCTATATGCTGGAACCAAGACTATGGAAGAGATGGCTTATGGGAGTTGAGATGAAGTGAAATATGGCTAAAGTTTCTCCCAAATAGTGGTTGGTGAGATGCACTCATCAATCAGGAGAGTGGCTGGAAGTTTATACAAGTCAGAAAGGCAAGGTTATAGAAGAGATTGCCAAAAAGTTGGATCTGATTTCTTCTTTCACTGAATCCCATGCTTTTCTCACTGTACCACACTGTCTTTCTGGCAAAGTTGGCAATTTTCCTACATAAGATAATAGATCCTGGACACTCTTGGAGTTTAAGGTTAAATATACTGATGAAGATAATAAGCCCAGGCCCAAAGAATGTGCAAGGGAGCTACTACAATGGTTCTGTTTCTTTTTATTTAGAATCATTAAATAAAGGCATCTGAGTGACATAAACTCATGGCATTATCCAAGTCTTCGAATCAATTACATCTAAGATCTGAGCAGAAGGTGGGTAGAAAGCCTTCTACAGTGAAGTTTCCACAAAGCGATCCTTTTAAAAGTCTAATTTTATTAAAAAGGTAAATTAAAATAAAATAGAATACGGATCATGTGACTTCCATATTTTCCAGTGCTGTTTCCAACAAGGCCAGTTTTCTATAAACCTGGGGTGAGCCATAAGGGAAGTTACCCAACAACATCAAAACTGGAAATTGAGTTGAAAAAGACTAAAGGGCTGTTCAAAATTCATAGAACACAGCAGAGTTCTAACTCAGGTCTCTTGAATGAGACCTCTTCCACAGAGCTACTAAATAAATATCCCTAAAGCACAAGTCTGGCCATATCACTCTTCTGATCAAGAAACTCCAGGGGTTCCTCTTGCTTGTAGAATAAAATACAACCTAATCAGTTTAGCTTATATTGTCCTTTACAATCTGGTTTCAATATACCTTCCCCAAATCTATAATATGTTACTTTCCTTTATACTATATGTATTCCCACCAAACTAGATTTCATCTTAAATACCTTTCTTTAATATTCTAGCATTTCCAGAGACCTGTATTCCTCTTGGAGATATTACATCCTTGATTATGCTTTTGAGGAGTGGCTACAATTTCTCTCCTATGCCTGCCTTATTTATTGGATTTGGGGAATTGGAATACTTCCTGCTTCCCATACCATGTCTAGAATCTCTTTCTACCTCTATCACTTTTTAACCTCTCCTCCTTTGAGGTTCATTCAATCCAAATCTATTAGACAATCTGGAAGCCATTATCTACTGACCCCTAGAATCATCTTCTTCCTTAATGAGTTCAGTACCTAGTTTATAATCTTTCCATTCCAATTCTAGCCCTCATTCTAAGGCTTTATTATAAAGGCTGAGCCTTTATAAACCATTAACCTTATTAATATCCCTTAAGTTAGGGGTGGGGAACCTGTGACCTTGAGGTCACATGTGGCCCTCTAGGTCCTCAAGTGTAGCCCTTTGATTGAATCCAAACTTCACAGTTCTATGCTGTGCTTGAGGACCTAGAGGACCACATATGGCCTCAAGGCCACAGGTTCCCCACCCCTGCTAAGATATTAGTTCTTAACCTGGGTCCAGATGGTCCATGAACTTGTGTGGGAGAGAAATTACATATTTTTAAATATTTGGTTTCCTTTATAAACTTAGGTGTTTTATGCTTTTAAAAACATTCTGAGAAGGGGTCCATAAACTTCACCAGACTAATAAAAGTTCTATAGTATGCATATAAATGTGGAAAAGATAACACATTTTATTTAACCAACACTGTCCCCTGCTCCTTAATAATAGCACATATAAATAATATTTCGAGGTGAGTTACTGTGATATATTCATACGGAGGATATTTGATTAGGAATTGGAAGGAGCAGTACTCAATGCCATGGTACATTTGTTAATAGAACAGATTTTATAAAAGTTTTGCATTTTAATCATGGGAGTTCTGAGAGCTTTGTCACTCTCCTTAGTCCTTCCTGCCACTAAATCGTATTTTTTTTCTTTCATTTTACATTTACTCAGATCCAGTTTCATAAATGTGGAAATAGATGGCCAGAGCCATGTTCCATAGACTACTCATCATCTTCCCAGTTCTCTATGGCCTGTGAGAACTGTTCTGAGTGGAAGCAGGAACTTTTTTACTATCATCTGTTGAGGAATAGCAAAGAATAAAAACTTTATCTATTCTTATCTGAGGATCAAATACTTCCCCATCTCATGTTCCCATTTTCTTTGCTCTCCTATAGCCATTTCCTTGGGAGAAAAGAAGATTCTGAAAATTAGATGCTACAGTAATTACAATAAATATATATAGAATGTAAATAAACATAATGTAATAATATTAATATTTAATATCATATAAAAAGTAATAACATAATATATAATATGAGCATACATATGAATGTAATAATATATATGAATACATGTCTCTGTGTGTGTGTGTGTGTGTGTGTGTGTGTAAAGTACTTTTAGTGTATTTTCCTCTCCCTCTAATACCTAATTGTTCACAAGTTCATGTCACCATTGTCTATAAACATAGGGAGCTCACATTTCTGTTTTTAAAATTTCTTTTTTTATTAATTTATTACATATTTTTAGTTTTCAACCTTCACTTCCACAAGATTTTAAGTTCCATCTCTCCCCTCCACCCACCCAAAGACAGCCTGCATTCTGAATACCCCTTCCCCCAACCTGTCCTCCCTTCTATCACCACACCCCCTACCCTCTTCTCTTATCCCTTTCCTCTTCTATTTTCCTATATGGAAGGATAGATTTCTACACCAGAAATCTTTGCCTATTTTTTTTTCATTTCCCAGTTGCATGTAAAAACAATTTTAAACATTCATTTTAAAAACTTTTAGTTCCAAATTCTCTCCCCTCCTCTCCCTCCCCACCATTATTGAGAAGGCAAGCAATTTGATATAGATTATAAATGTGTAGTCATGCAAAACACTTCCGTTATAGTCATGTTGTGAAAGACTGTTATTTCCTTCCATCCTATCCCACCCCTCATTTTATCCATTCTCTCCTTTGACCTTGTCCTTCCTCAAAAGTGTTTGCTTCTGATTACTCCCTCCCCCAATCTGACCTCTCTCCTATCATCCCCCCTCTCTTATCCCCTTCCCTGCTATTTTCCTGTAGGGTAAGACAGATTTCCATACCCAATTGACTGGTGTGTTATTCCCTCCTTAAGCCAAATTTGATGAAAGTAAAGTTCACTCATTCCTTCTCAGCTCCTCCTTCGTCCCCTCCATTGTAAAAGCTTTTTCTTGTCTGTTTTATGTGAGATAATTTACCCCATGCTGTCTCTCCCTTTCTCCTTCTCCCAGTACAATCCTCTCTCATCCCTTAATTTCATTTTTTAGATGTCATCTCTTCATATTCAGCTCACCCTGTGCCCTCTGTGTGTGTATACATACATACATACACACATACACACATATACATACATACATATACACACACACACATACATACATACATACATACATATATTGTCCCTCCTTCCCTCCAACTGCCCTAGTACTGAGAAAAGTCTCATAAATTACAAATATCATCATCTTTACATGTAGGAATGTAAATAGTTCAACTTTAATAAGTCCTTTATGATTTCTCTTTCCTGTTTGCCTTTCCATGCTTCTCTTGAGTCTTGCATTTGATTAGATGTTTTTTTTTTTTTTTGGCTAGGCAATGGGGTTAAGCGACTTGCCCAGGATCACACAGCTAGTAAGTGTTATGTGTCTGAAGCCGGATTTGAACTCAGGTCCTCCTGAATCCAGGGCCAGTACTCTATCCACTGTGCCACCTAGCTGCCCCTTGAGTCTTGTATTTGAAAGTCAAATTTTTTATTCAGCTCTGGTCTTTTCATCAAGAATACTTGAAAGTCCTCTATTTCATTGAATGCCCATTTTTTTCCCCTGAAGGATTATACTCAGTTTTGCTGTTTAGGTGATTCTTGGTTTCAGTCCTAGTTCCTTTGACCTCCAGAATATCATATTCCAAGCCCTCTGGTCCCTTAATGTAGAAGATGCTAAATCTTGTGTTATCCTGATTGTGTTTTCACAATACTTGAATTGTTTCTTTCTGGCTACTTGAAATATTTTCTCCTTGACCTAGGAACTCTTGAGTTTGGCTATACTATTCCTAGGAGTTTTCCTTTTGGAGTCTCTTTCAGGAGGTGATTGGTGGATTCTTTCAATTTCTATTTTACTCTCTCGTTCTAGAATATTAGGGCAGTTTTCTTTGATAATATCTTGAAAGATGATGTCTAGGCTATTTTTTTAATCATGGCTTTCAGGGTTAGTCCAATAATTTTTAATATACCTCTCCTTGATCTTTTTTTCAGGTCAGTTGTTTTTCCAATGAGATATTTCACATTGGCTTCTATTTTTTCATTCTTTTGGTTTTGTTTTTTAGTTTCTTGATTTCTCATAGAGTCATTAGCTTCTATTTGCTCCATTCTAATTTTTAAGGTATTGTTTTCTTCAATGAGCTTTTAAACTTCCTTTTCCATTTGTTCAGTTCTGGTTTTTAAGGCATTCTTCTCCTTATTGGCTTTTTGGATCTCATTTGCCATTTGGGTTAGTCTATTTTTTTAAGTGTTATTTTCTTTAGTACTTTTTGGGGTCTGCTTTAACAAGTTGTTGACTTGTTTTTCATGATTTTCTTGAATCACTCTCATTTCTCTTCCCATTTTTTCCTCTACTTGTCTTACTTGCTTTTCAAAATCCCTTTTTGAACTCTTCCATGGCCTGAGAACAAGTCATATTTTTCTTCGAGGCTTGGGATGTAGGAACTTTGATTTTGTTGTCTTTTTCTGGTTTTATGTTTTGATCTTCTTTGTGACCAAAGTAAGATTCTATAATCTGAGTTTTTTCCGCTGTTTGTTCATGTTCCCAGCCAATTAGCTGACTTTTTAACTTTTTGTTAAGGTAGGGCTCTGTTTCCAGTGTGGAGGGTGTACTGTCCCAAACTTCAGGGGTTTTGTACAGCTGTTTTCAGAGATACTTCTAGGGACCTGTAAATTTTCAGTTCTTCCAAGGAGGTTTGATCAAAGGTGAGGTGTTTCTTCCTTTCCTGGCCTATTCTCTGGTCCATGAGTGACCACAAGCACTCTTTTCTGTTTTGGAACTATGAAGAGGGTTCACTCTTCACCACCTCCACAAATTCTGCCATACCAATGCTCCTTCTCACCCCAGGACCACCACCCAAAATTGCAACTCAGATCCAAGGTGGGTAAAACAAGAGAATCCTGCCTCAGCACAGCAAAGAGATCCCTGCAATTCCCCTCTGATCAGCTGCTGCATCCCCCCATCATCTGTGGGCCAAGAGCTCCAGAAGCAACCACTGCTGTTGTGGCCACCACCCCAGGACCACACTAGGGCTGGGGCTAGACTGAGCTCCTCTCTCACCCAGATCTGACAGACCTTTCCCACTGACCTTCTAAGTTGTCTTTGGCATTTGTGAGTTGAGCAGTCTGGAAACCACCACAGCTTCCCATGATTCAGTATCCTGAGGCCTCTAGGTTTGTTGGGGCCCCATCTCTATCTGCATGGCCCACACTGACCTGCACTTCTCTCTCAGCCTGGTGCAACAGACCTTTCCTACCAACCATCCAAGTTGTCTTGGGCTGAAAATTTGTTTCACTCTGTCTTTTTGTGGGTTCTGCTGCTTTAAAATCTGTTTAGAGTCATTTTTACAGATATTTGGAGGGACTTAGGGGGAGAGCTCAAGCAAGTCACTGCTTTTACTCTGCCATCTTGGCTCCACCCCCCTTGCTCTGTTCCCACTGACATAATCTTTAAGAACTCAGAGTAACTGTATGTTTTGACAACCTAAAAAAGAAACCATAGTAATGTAAAGTATACATACCAATCCAATATAAAATTGCCTATCAGACAAATAAATATATATTTAAATTAAAAGAATCTCTTGTATGCCTGAACTTAAGCTCTGTCATTACTGAAACAGGGCAAATAAAAAATGGTTTGGAGCCAGATACTGGAGAGACTCACTAGGGGTGGGGCAAACAAATAGGGAAAATCTTATAAGCAGACAATGCAAAGGTATCCAGATGGACAGGCAATTAGCATCAGTGAAGTCAATCAAGGACAGTCAGTACATCAGTAAGACATGCCTGATGTTAAATTATGAAAGTAAGTAGGAGGCAATAGATGGAAATCTAGGAAGGTAGTCAGTGAGATGAAAAGAGCTAATATCTTTTGAGTTACAAAGTGATTCTGGGCCAAGATTTCAGTACTAGAGAACACATTTAATCAGCCAAACAACAAGCATTTAATATGCTCCTGAACTGTGAGTTAGAGGATATCTACCCCAGGCATATAATGACATCCCCCCAGGGGAATGGGTGGGTGAAAACAATTTGTGCCATTGACCATGAAGATGTATGAAGCAGGCACTGTGAAGCACTTGGAACTTGATCTGACATCAATGATGTCTAGTTCATTAACTGCATCCTGGCCATCATCAGTCATCCTGGCTTTTGTCTTGTCACTGGACTTCTCTAACTCTGGAAGAGAGAATGAGGTAGATGACTTTGTGCAACTCTGCCTTGCTCAAATCCAATTTATGCATAAGTCAAGCTGTGATGTCATTGGTCCTCTTTGAAAATGAAGGACAAACAACAATAAACTCCTACTAGGTACAGGCACTGTGATAGGCATTCGAGGTTAAGAAGACAAAAATGAAATAGTTCCTGCTCTCAATGCCTCACATTGTATCAGGGAAGACATATAAGTACGTACTAAATAAATGAAGGATACACATTTAGGGACAAGAAGTAAAGGCTGGGGGTATCAGAAAAGGCTTAATATATAAGTTGGCAGGTAACTGAGATCTGAAGTAAACTGGGGATTGTAAGAGGTGACAGTATGGAATGGATATATTGCTAGCAAAGGCATAGAGATAGGAGTTGGGATATCATGTATGAGGAAGAGTAAGGAGGCAAGTTTAGCTAAACAATAGAATGTGTAAGGGGGTCAAATTAAATTAATACTTGAAAAATATGCTTATCAAGTTTGAAGATTTGACAGAAAGCTGGTAAATATAGCTAACATAATAGATGACAAAGTCAGTATCCAAACAGATATTGGCAAGCTTAGACTGCTCTGTTGAATCTAACAAGATGGCAATTAATAAGGATAAAAGAAAAATGTTATATTTAGGTACTCTGATGATAATAGAGACTTCAGAGCAGGAGTTTAGGTCACAGAATCACGGATCTAGAGCTACAAGGGACTTCAAAGACCATATAGTCTAACTCTCACTTTATAGACCAGACACAAGGCAAAAGCAGGTTAAATGACTTGCCCAAGGTCATATCAATGTCAAAGACAGTATTTGAAGACAGAGCCTCTGACTCCATAGATAATACTCTTTCCATTAGATTATCATACCATCCTGATATAAAGGAATAAGATTCTGTTATTGAAAATGGTTAATAAGCAGGAGTTGGTATAAGATTGCCTATAACTTGGTTCAAGATCAGAGTAGCCCCAATATCAAGTTTGACTTGATATTGTACCACCAAGTTTGGGACCTAAGGGTATTTGTATTATATTTGCATGTGGCCAAATTGGGAAGAGCTGAGTAGGGGTTAAGTAGATTCACATTAGTGGGTTAGAAATTTGTTGGATCAAGGAACCAGGCTGATTGTTAAAATGTACATTCACAAGAATAATAGTTGTAGCATATTGGGATAATATGGAAAATCCTTGACTAAGTGGAATATTCAACATATTGGAATTTGGGTTTTATACATTATTTTTATTATATGAAAGACAAATAATAAGTAGATATTGAGGATTTAGTAAAAAACAAAAACAACAAACAACAACAAAACAATTTCCAAATGGTGTCCTCAAGCCAGGATATAAGAATGCTATGCAATTATTATCTCATTTATTCAATAAAATTACATAAGGGACTCACTATGTCAAAGGTAACTTTTGTTTCACTCTATTCTGGGATTCAATTCAATTCAATTCAGTAACATTTATTAAGCATCTATTGGCGCTCCCTACATTTCCCTTTAAAAAGGGCTCAGAAACCCAGCTAACTCTTTATTTCTCACTGGCTGCACTGTTGGGTGTTAGTCTTCCCCCATTATGATATGACTCCTTTAGGACAGGGATTGTATTTTTTTTTTTCTTATTTATATCCGTAGCACTTAGCACAGTGCTTGGCACACAGTGGATATTTAATAAATGTTTACTATATTGTATTGCATATTGTATTGTGTTTGAGAATTGTTGCTCGAAATGATGACTCTGAGGAATTGCAAGATGTAGAATCACTAAAGAAAGATTACACTATGTTCAATGGTACTAAGTGAAAGAAAGCCACAGAGAAAGATTTTTCACTAGAGTCTGAGACCAAAAAAATATCCAACTCAACTAAGTTAACCAAAAAATTAAGTTGTCCAAAAACCTTAATTCCTAAGAAATTTGGTTAATTGCAATGACATACAGAATATAATAACCCTATTGGATCATTGCATGTGTTTGTCTCCATGTCCCCAATAGTGGAAGTATGATGCAATAAAATTTTAGAAATGACGGACATTCTAAAAAGGCTTCCTTAGTTTCTAACTCTTGGCAATGCCTGAGTTAATACCTGGTTATTTTGTGTGGGAAATGATAGTAGAACTTGACTTCTTCACCTAACTCTACAGATATTCTTCCCACATGGGTCACAGAATTAGGGGGAAGTGAATTTTATTGTCAAATAGATGAGGATCCCCTGGATTCAAAGATGTGGTACCTTAGGAGTCATATAGGATAATAGTTTTAGATTTTGAAGGGGCCCAAAGGCTGTCTGATCTAACCCCCTCATTTTAGACATGAAGAAAATAAACTCCACAGAACTTAAGTAAATTTCTCAATGTCACAGAAATAGTAATCACCAGAGGTGGAATTTGAAACCAGTTCTCAAATCAATGAGAAATAAAAAAAAGATGACTTTCTGCTCACTTGAGGCAGATCAGACTCCCCTTGTTCCAAACTGACTCCTTTTATTGGAAGAGCTCCTAGCATAGATAGACACTGTCTCTCTCATCCTTTAGTGAAGGGGTGGTGGAGCTGAGATACATATTTGGCTTCTAGGAGGAGGACACATAGTAGGAGCATATGATTTAGGTAGATTGGAAATGAATAAGCTTCCCTTAAAATAAAATTCCTTCCCTTAGAATGTTTGCTGTTGACTTTTGTCTTTTTATTCATTCATTCATTCATTCATCCAGAGGCCTCAACCTGTTAATGAATTAGGGAGATGCCTACCTCAAGCACTTAAAAACTTCCCCCACTGGAATAAGTAGATGAAAACAATTTGTTCCAATGCCCATGGAAGTGGCTGACGCAGGTGCTATGGCGAGCTTAGAGCTTGGTCAGACAATGAAGAAGGTCATTCACTGCATCTCTGGCCATCACTAGTTGTCCTGATTTTTATCTTTCTACTGACTTTGATGACCCTGGAATAGAGAGTGAGGCTGACATCGTGCAACTCTGCCTCACTCAAATCCAATTCATGTTTGAGTCAAACCATCACCCCTGTGACATCATTAGTACTCTAGGAAAAGGGCAAACAACATAACTGTGTATTTTATAAGTTTAGGATTACCATTAAGGATAGTGGATGTACTGCTGCATCTGGAGTCAGGAAGACCTGAGTTCAAAGCCTGTCTTCAGATACTTACCTGTTGTGTGAACCTGGTAACTTCTTCCATACTCGTCTATAAAATGTAGATAAATAATAGCATCTACTTCTCACTTCTCCCAAGTTTGTTGTGGGAATAAAATTGGATAATATATGTAAAATGCCTTAAAAAACTAAAAGCTCTATACATGTCTATTATTATAATTATTTTACAGGGGTATTTTTGATAGATGTGAATTTTTATTTAATATTTTCCCCTAATGATCCATGTGTTTGGTAGCTGAATTTACATTAGTTTGGTAAATTCATTAAAGAGCTAATAATTCCCCTATAGTCTATATGCTGATAATACCCATTTAGGTTCTGCCTTTATCAAGAAAAGGTAAGTAGTTATTTTGTAGGATTCAGCTTTGCAGGAACATTATGGCTACTGCCTAAAAAAATCATCACTGCACTACTGACCCTCATAATTTCAGGGGGTATAGAAGCCTCAACCAAGGGAGGAAGCCTTTATGCTTCTCCTAGCAAATTGCTTAATAGAAACCATAACACAAATTAGAACATTTTCTCAAATGTTTCAATTTTATAATCAGTTATGGCAATGAATAAAGATCATATTTATCTGTATGAACTAAAAACTGATTTAAGTCAACTTTGTGCAGAGGGTCCACCAGGGGTCCCCACTCACTTAAGAATACAAGAGACAAAGCCCATCTCCCTTGGACCTTTGTCTGAGACACTGACCCACAGGGATTCACATAGAAACATTGAACACAGAGCACTGAACATTTCAGGAGTGGAGTCTGTGGGGATGCAAAGTCCTGTAGAGCACCATCTCTCTTAATATGTATGCAGAGTCCTTAATCTTTAATAATCTCCCCACAAAGAAGTTACTGCACAGTGATGATATGTAAACAATCAGACTAAAAGGGATTTTTTTTAAGTCAAAAGCAAGCATTATGTTTAATCAACATACTTCCTAAAATAAATCAAGATGAATAAATTCCTAGAATTGCCTAATTTACAGAGTCATTATGCTCAAAGGTCTGTGTATCTTGGGGGAGAAATGCTTGAAATATTATCATATTTATTATATGTTTACAAATTATATTCCTCCTCTTAGGTTCAAGGTTCATCATTGCCATATTTAATTTGCAGGCATTTAGCCCTGTTGTATGAGAGTGGGTGTTGAGGAGATGTTTACTAAGCCTGAGCTCTAATGCAACCAGACACTCTGTCATTTATGATGGGATTTATAAAACCACTCCATGGAATTTTTTCTGTTTCTCTTTCTTGTGACAGCATTAGTCTTTAGACTTCGGGTACCAGGCTTGAAAATGAAGCGATACACATTGCATTCTCCTAGTAATGTGTGTTGACAGCTCTATTAAATTACACGTGTACTAGGGCATACTAAAACAAGGTGGGCCACTGACCTGTGCTCTCCTCGACCACTGAAAAAGCACAGTGAAAATAGATGGCTCTTCTCCTGTGTAGGAAAGATCGCTTATTTGCCAGGGCACATGATAATTTTTTGTCAACTTGTTTTACAATTATAATATCCAGCAAGATAGCAGGCGTTCATAGAATCTCTTCCTTTTACAACCCTCTGTCTCTTCAGTAGCTTAGGAAATGTCTGTAAGAATCTTCTCAGTCAGTGAGGGTCTACTGGTTGCAAAACCCTTTGGCAGGTGCTGCCGAGGGTGCAGAAACCTTCTGGGGCCTCAAGTAGATTATGGTCTGGTATCATTTTTTTCAGTTCGAAGGGCCTTTAGAGTCATTGTAGTCCAGCCCTTAGCTGAAAGATGATTTTTTCTGCAACATCCTTACAAGTGATCATTCAGTTTCTTTTTAAACACTGCTAATGATGGATAACTTGCTACTTCCATTGGTAGTCCATTCCAGGTTTTAGTCAGCTCTAATTATAAAGAAGTTCTATTCAGTAATTATTGAAATTGAATTTCAGAAGAAATAGAAAGCAAAGAGTCAAAAATGATTTGAAATATTTGAGCATGGAGGATGGTTAGAGTAGGAGTTCTGTTGATGGGGAGAAAAAAGAAAGATTGGTGAGAGAACTGATTAGAATGAAGGTGATTCTTGCAGTTTGAAATGCGGAGTTTGAGGAACTGGTTGTACAGTTAGGTGGGAACATCTAACAGGTAGTTAGGAATGAGATGCACCACAGAGACTTTTACAAAGAATATTACTAAGCATTCCTGATGAAAAGACCAGAGCTAAACAGAAAATTTGACTTTCAAATACAGGACTCCAGTGGAACATGAAGAGGTAAACAGGAAAGAGAAATCATTAAGAGACTTATTAAGATTGAACTGTTTACATTCCTGCATGAAAAGATGATATTTGTAACTCATGAGAACTTTGTCAGTATTAGGGTAGTTGAAGAAAAAAAATTCTATGTATGTATATATAGATAGATAGAGGGCACAGGGTGAGTTGAAGATTGAGGGATCATATCTGGAGAATAAAATTAAGGGATGAGAGAGGATGATACTCGGAGAAGAAAGGGAGAGGTAGAATGGGGTAAATTATCTCACAAAAAAAAAAACAGAAAAGAAAAGTCTCTCACAGTGGAGGGGAAACAGGGGAAGGTGAGAGGGAATGAGGGAATCTTATTCTCATAGGATTTGGCTTAAGGAGAGAATAACATACACATTCAATTGGGTATGGAAATCTGTCTTACCCTACAGGAAAACAGGGAGAGAAGGGGACAAGAGAGCAGGGGGGTGATAGAGAGGAAGGCAGATTGGGAAAGAGGGTAATCAGAAGCAAATACTTCTGAGGAGGGACAGGGTCAAAAGAAAGAATAGAATAAATGGGAGGGCAGGATAGGATTAAGGGAAATAGAGCTAGTTTTTTACAACATGTCTACTAAGGAAGTGTTTTGCACAACTGCACATGTACAACCGATATTGAGTTGCTTGCCTTTTCAATGAGGGTGGGTGGGGAGGGAGGAAGGGAGAAAATTTGGAACTCAAAGTTTTAAAAACACATGTTTAAAAAAAATGTTTTCACATGCAACTGTGAAAAAAGAAATACAGGAAATGGGGTACAGAAATCTATCCTGCTCTACAGGAAAATAGAAGGGGAAGGGGGTAAGAGAAGGGAGGGGGGAGAGATAGAAGAGAAGGCAGACCAGGGGAAGGGATATTCAGAATGTGTGCCATCTTGGGGTGGGGGGAGGGGTGAGAAATTTGGATCTCAAAAACTTGTGGAAGTGAATATTGAAAACTAAAAATAAATAAATTTATATTAAAAAACCCCCAAAGAATATTACTTCAAAAGATAATAAAAAATATCCTAACTTATTCCCCAAACACATAGGGGGCACAATATTCCTCCTCTCCTATACCACATCAGTCTCTGGGGAAGGGGATAATATTTATAGTTTAACTTGGTTACCGTAGAGTACAGTCCAAATTCCAAGTCCAGAACTCCTCTGGGGCTTGAGTTCCAGGCAACCTGGCTAGTGAGGGCTTCCATGCTGACCTGCCTGCCTGTACTAACTCACATGCAATCTTGGCTTCAAGGTTGCCGTGGCTAAAACTCCCCCTCCAGCCTTGAAATTGAGGACAAACAATACAACAGAAACAATCCCAACCAGACCTACTTCTTGGAGCTGGGATAAAAGAAGAGTAAGAAGGGGAAAGCAAGTCCATCTCCTCTCACCAGTTCAATTTATGACTTCCATAACAGGCGTGACCAAAACTATGACTATAAAAAACAAACAATTCAGTCTCATCACTTTTAAAGATACAGGCAACCAGTCAAGGAGTCTATAGCCATCATGTAGTAGAGGATGCAGCAGGCTCCATGTTATCTAAACTGGGCATGTTCAAAAGGCCAGCCCTTGTTGCAAAAGTATAGCGAAAGGTAGGGAAGTAGAGTTCATCAATCAATCAACAAGAATGTGAGTTCCTAGTATGTTCCAGGAAATGTGTTAGGTGCAACAGGCTATTGTGTTAGGCCTATTAGGAAAACAAGTACAAAGAATGAAACAATCCCTATTCATAAGGAGCTTACATTCTAATCTGTAGTCAAACACTACATCTATAAATAAATACAGCATAAATATAAAATGAAGGAATAAAATATGTAAAAATGTAAGAGAAAGAGAGAGAGAGAGAGAGAGAGAGAGAGAGAGAGAGAGAGAGAGAGAGAGAGAGAGAAATCACTAGTAGTTGAAGGGATCAGGAAAGAGAGCGGATGAAGAGGAGGAGAAGAAAATTATCAAAGAAAGAGTCTAAGGAAACATCTACATTTGCAGTCAGAGGAAGACAGAAGCATAGCCAGTATAAGAGACAGAAATTATGATGAGAGGTAGGCTAAAAATGGGATTATGCTATGTCAGCTATACCAAGAACAAAGAGTTTCCAGAAGAAAGGTGAAGTCAACCATTTCAAATGCTGTAGGAAAGAGTAAGTGCCTGAGGAAAGGGCAAGAATATAATAATTAAGAGGCTTAATCTAACCATTCTAGCTGAGGGTTACATAGGCAGTATGTATCTAAGACAGGGCTTGAACACGAGTCATCCTGAATTGATCCCAAGACCTGATCCTTGTCCTCTGTCAGACTGCTTTGCAATCTCATTTATTAGGACTAAATTAGATAATTTATGTAAAATACTACAAATCTTAATTGCACAGTGATGCTTAATAAATGTTTTTATTGTTGTTGCTGTATTATCCATATTGACCACTCACATTTGCTATATAGTATCTGAACTCTTCAATTTCTAGGTCTCATACTTGCTAGTTCATAGCAGAATGTCAGAAAAGAAGACATGCAATTTTGAAAATGCTGCCTTTTTCTTGCTACGGTTATTACCCACAAATGTGGCTTTAGTGTTATTTCTCAAAAGTTAGTACTCATGGCACTTCCAAGGTCACAAATATCTGGCCAATCTGTGAAAAGATACTTCCTTTGAGCATTTGTCCCATGAGTGCCTCACTTACTTATGCTTTCATAAGTGTATGGCTACAACTATTTCTTTTCTATATGTTTGATGATTTTTTGTTTTGTAAGAAATTAAACCCATCGCTCACACAGCATACAAAGTGGGCATTTTGGCCACCAAGGAAAGATATTCATTTAGAGTCCCAGAGAGAAATGCAAGCCTCAGCAGAAGAGAGAATAGATTTATTGAAAGAGCAAGAGGATTCTGTTGGTACAAAAGTAACCCTGAATTATTGTGTTGACATCTCTATAGTTTGGGAGATCAATACCAAATACACACCAGTTGTCTTCTTGAAGCACTTAGCTCAGTCAGCATGAATCTAACATCTTTTCTTCACTGCAAAGTTTGGAAATGCAGTCATTTCCCCAAGGCATTGATCCTACACAGAACAAAGATCAATTAATTCATTTTTAGTCACACAAACGTCCTTGGAGAGATTGAGAAACAATCTCTGAAAAATGCGTCTCCTTTTTCAGTTGCATTACAAATGTACTGTTTGACTATTAACAAATGTTAAATGACAAGTTCTTGGAGGTTCAGCAGATGGGAAAAAGCACTTCAGTTGTACTGAGGAATAATGGAGTACATCAACAAAGTGTATAAGAGGTTCAGGAGCAAGAAGTCCATCTGTCTGATTTGAGGCTCAAAAACTGTGAATGTATATTCAGTTGAAAGTAGCTACTAAAAGAAATTTCTAAAGTTGTTGATTATTGCTTGAAGTGGGAAAATATTCTTTATAACTACATGATTTATGTCCATTCACCTTTCATTTTTTCCTTCCGTGCATTGAAAAGAAGTAACCACAGCATGATATATAGAGAGGTTCAGGAGAACCATGAAGATACTTTGGGTTCCAGTTTCACCACTGACACATAATGGCCGTGTGACCTTGGGTAAATCACAATTTTTCAGCGCACTAGACCATTCTCTAAAGTAATTAGTTGCAAAGGAGTTGCTGACCTGCTGCACTGACAGAGAGGATTTTGTAATCTGGGAGTTCTCAATATTATCAAAATCATAGATCCAGTCCCCATCTCTAATCACAGACAAATCCTAAAGGTAAAATCTTAATGGTCCAGGTATAATTTTCGCATTGTGGTTTACCTGTGTAGGATGATAATAAACTTCTCATCATACAACTGCCATGTTTCCTGATTGGTTCAGAGCTTTAGTTTGATTTCTGCCAAACTAGGCAGAAGAGAATCCTGTTTAGGCAGCTTGCTAGTCTGAAGCAGGGTTCCTATGCACTCAGCTAGTATCACTCAGTCTCTGCAGCCACTATCCTTTTAATAGCATAGTTGTTGGGTTTTAGGGAATCAGACCAGAGGAGGAGCACAGTTATTTTCCATTTCAAGGTTTCTTTGCATTCAGTGAAATTCAACGAGCATTCATTAATTCCTACGTGCCGCTTTTGCTGGAAGTTTTGGCTTTACAAAAACAAGACAAAAAACATTACTTTCCCTCAAAGACCTCACGTTTAACTTGGGGAGAGGGGAAATGAAAGGAGGAATATCTATAAATATACATATATACATATATCAGTATATATATATACTGTTGCTTAAATACAAAACATATACGAAGTCATTTGTAGGAGATACTAGCAACTAGGTGTATCAGGAAAAATCTTATTTAGGAGATAGTTCTTGAGTTGAGCTTAGAAGGGACCTAGGGAATCTAAGCTATGGAGGTAGCAAGAAAGAACATTCCAGATATGGTGGACATCACATGGTAGACATATATGAGCATTAGCTTGTGCAAATACAGAAAGGCAGGATGTAAGACATTGAATATATGGATCATTAAATGAGCCAGTTTAACCGGAGTAAAGATTATGAGAGGGGGAATAATGCGTAGTCAGCCTAGAAAGATAGGTTGGAGTCAGATTATGAAGGCCTTTACATGTTGCAAATAAGGAAGGTCTGAGTTCAAATCCTACTTTAGACACTTACTAATTGTGTGACCCTAGGCAAGTCACTTAAACTTCCTATGCCTCAGTCTCTTCAGAAAAATGGGATTATAATCATACCTACCTCATACAGTTGTGAAGATCAAATGAGATACATACATATATGTACATACATACATACATGCATACATACATGCATGCACATATTTTCCTTTCAGGCAGTATGCACCTATAGAAGATTTTTGAGAAGGAGAAACTGCTTCAGCAGCATCAGTTTCGATACAACTCAATGGTGTATGGTTTAGAAAAAGGAGAGGTTACACAAAGGGAGATGAATTAGGAGGTTATTCCAATAATGTAGGACAGAAATGATAAGATCCTGAACCTAGAGGCCCCAGGGACACACAGCTAGTAAGTAACTTAGGCTAGATGTGAACTTAAGTCATCTTGACTCCAGACCCAGCACTCTATCCACAGTGCCACCTAACTGGGCTTGCCTACATGTTTGTCTTGAGGTACTAGAGGTGTATCTTGGTGCAAATTTTCAGTGGGTCATCAGAAATACTAGTCTAGATTTCAGGAGGGAGTCAGGGATGGAAGCAGAATTGAGAGCCATTGCCTAGAAGTGATAGTTGAAGTCATGGAAGTAGAGATCACAAAGAGAGATGTAGAGAAAGAAGTGAACAGGGCCAAGGATAAATGTTTGTAGAACAGATATATAAGGAGTAGGAAGAAGAAAAAGAAACAGGAGACAGGGAAGGGACCAGAGAAGGAATAATTAGAGTGATAGGAGACCTAGGAAAGTGTCCTAGAAGTCAAAATAATAATAACAATAACAACAACAGCAATAATAATAATAATAATAATCTATCATTTATGTCACACTTTAAGGTTTCCAAAGTGCTTTTCACATATCTCATCTGATCCTTACAACAACTCTATGAGGTAGGTACTATCACAATCCCATTTTATAGATGAAGAGACTGAGGCATAGGGAGTTTAAGTGACTTGCCTAGGGTCATACAACTAGTAAGTGTCTGCAGTAGGATTTGAACTCAGACCTTCTTTATTTCAAGTACAGCACTCTATCTGCTGTACCACTAGCTTCACCTAGCATGAAAGAAAAAGATGTGATTAAGTGTTAAATGCAACAGAAAGGTCAGGCAGTATGATAACTGAAAAAAGGCCAGGGGATTTGGTAATTGGAGGGTAAATGCTGACCTTTGAGAAAGCAGTTTCAGGAAAGTCATAGAGATAGCAGACAAATTGCAAGCACTTAAGCAAGTAAGAAGGCAGGAAACAGATTAAGCAAGTGTAGAAATATCTTTATAGTACTTCAGAAAGGGAGAAAAGAGGGGTGATGATGATTAGACAAAGTCAATAGAGTTCTTTGCTGTTGTTGTTCAGTGCTGTCCAACTCTTTGTAACCTCATTTGGGGTTTCTTGGTAAAGATACTGGAGTGGTTTGCCATTTCCTTCTCCAGCTCATTTTACAGATGAGAGAAACTGTGGCAAATAGGATTAAGTGATTTGTCCAGGGTCACACAGCTAGCAAATGTCTGAGGCCACATTTGAACTTTGGTCTTCCTGGGGTTCTATCCCCTGTACCACCTAGCAGCCACTAGGGATCAGGGGATATCTTTTTTAGAATAAGAAAGATCTGAGGGTTTAAGTCAATACGCACTGATTGAGAAAGTTTTAGTTCAGGAAGTTAGTAAACAAGCCTTAAATGCCCTCGCTGTATACTAAATCCTGTGAATACAAACACTAGCAAAAAGAAAGACAATCCCTGCTCCCAAGGAGCTTATGTTCTAATGGGGAAGATAACACATAAACTGAACCTGAAAAGGGGTAGAGGAGGGAGAAGGTATCTTTTGCTGGGAATGATGAAGTCCAGAGATATTCAACATGGTGGGAAACAAAGAGGTGGCTGGCCTGGATGCCTACCTGAAATGACTGTTGTAGCAGAAGTCCTCTACCCTCCAGTCAGAGAGAGGGAGCCCAATGGGGGAGGGTGCTTCTGAGGTCTTAGTCCAAGGGCTGAAGTAATCTTCCAAGATGAAGAGGTTTCTGGGACATATTGGAGAAGTCAGAAGAGTGCAACCTGGTAGGTTCAGGAAGAGTTGGCCTTGGAGTCATAAAGACCTGGCTTTTAATCTTACCTCTAACATGCACTAGCTCTGAGACCCTTGGCAAACCAAATAACTTTTTAATATCACAGGCAACTTTTTAAGGCTATAAATTTTGGAGAAGGTGCTGATCTACTTGATAGGGGTTACTCCTAGGAGCTATCTACAATGATACAAAACAAAAACAACAACAACAACAAACCCTCCACCCCGCAAACCAAAACCTCCAAACAGATCTAATTTTTTAAAATGCGCTGATTACAAATATTCATTTGGCTCTGAATTATGCAAGTACCTTTGTCGTTAACACTCCTGTTTTCAATAAAAATCACTACCTGTGGTGATAACAAAACTTTAGTAATATATGCATGGCTATTTCCCATTTTCCAACACAAATTCGATTACAATTTTAGAGAATACTGTTCATAGGCATTACCATCTAGCCTGAGTTAGTATACCATGCGGAGGTGAAAAGAAAGATGACATTTATTTTACTTATTATACCCCTTAGAGAGATGCCTTTTTTTTTTTCTCCTAACAGTCTTTCACAGACCATAGCAAATAAGTTGATGTCAGGTAGTATGTATTCATGTGGTAAGACTTCTGAAAGACTGATACTTTAGTATCTTATCTGGCTATATCGAATGATGTATATTCACTATAAATTGAATGTACAAATGTGTTACATTACTAGAAATGGAATTTTATACTGATTGATGGTGAATATTCATCATACCCCATAAAAGTAGGTAACACAATGAATCAATATTGTGCACATATGCATGTAGACATATAAAAATATACATGTCCTTAGGGTGATTGAATAGTGTTGGGGGGGGATGGGAGTGGGGTGGGGTGGGGTGGGGAGTGGGAGGGAGTTGAAGTTGATATCAAATGACCTGGGTTCAAATTCCAGCTCTACTACTTGTTATGCCTATATGACCTTTGGTAGGCAAATTTAACTTTCTAGGCCTCGGTATTCTCATCTGTATAATGAAAGTATTAGATTAGACAATTCCTTCCACCTCTGATTCTATGAACAAAGCAGAACAAAGTAAATCATATTAATAATTTATTAATATTTCTAAGGGGAAAACTATCATTTGCTGTAAGTCAGGAATATAGTCTTGATTCTAAATTTCAGTTGAAGGCAGTATGGATCAGATACCATTTCCTGGAATGAAATTAAAAGCATTTGGAATTCAAGATAACTACAGAAATAATATTTCATTTTTTGATAGACAATAATGTTTTAAATGAAAATATAGCATGTTACTTAAAATGAATAACTAGCCTTACGAACACAACTATAAACAGCAGTCACTAGTGAATTAACTGATTGCTATTGCTTGCTTTTGGTCACTTTGAAGTCATAAGTTTCTAACGATACATTTTAGGATAACATGTAAACAGATAACTTGAACGCCTAAATAAAATATGTTTTGATGTTGATTTGTGACAGACTTCAATATTAAAATGTAATTACTAGTGTGTATTTAAATATAAGCACACACACATATATATATCACAATCTATCTTATCTATTTATCTATCTATCCATCCATTAAAAGAACAACTGTGATACATGCATTGACAATTTGCACAAATATTTTTTAGAATAAATAAGCAATTGGGGCAGCTAAGTGGCGCAGTGGATAAAGCACCGGCCCTGAAGTCAGGAGGTCCTGAGTTCAAATCTGGCCTCAGACCAAACACTTGACACTTACTAGCTGTGTGACCCTGGGCAAGTCACTTAACCCCAATTGCCTAAAAAAACAAAAAAAACAAAAATAAATAAGCAATTGAAAAAATAATCAGTTGAGATGATAGATATTTACAACTTTTTGGTCATCTTTGTTTTGTATAAATGTGCAAACTGTGATTTTTTCCATTCTTTTAGAATCTCCACTCTTTGAGAAATCTTGAAAAGCAATTTCCTAAGTACCTTTAAAACTGTGTCACCATCAGTACTTACTTATTCTGTATCTTTTCAGTAAGGTTTTGCTTACTTGTCCTGACTTCATCTTCTTAAATGTCATTGCTATCTTCTTATATATTACATTGAATCTTGAAGTGGTAAAGTTCAAATGGTATATATCCACTAACATCATTAATATAAATAGATCATTATATAAATATCAGCAGATCTGTTCCATTTTGAACATATTTAGCATCCTCCTATTTTTAGATCTGATCATCTGAATCTCAAACCAAACTTTCTGGAAGCTTGTTTTCTCTTCTACCAATTTTTAGGTCTGAGACGTGGTGTTGTTCATAGTTGAACATCCTTCTTCATGTCTTACAAATGTATTTGTATTAACAAATAGTATCATTGTTTTTTCTTGTCTTTACATTTGACAAAGATTAAATATTTGGTAACTAAGGCATTACCTTAGTTCATTTGGCCTCATAATTATGATGATAATTTTTTATGTTTAATTTATACTATGTGATTAAGAAATAGTGATAACACAAGTCACTGTCTTTACATTTCTATATTTCTATTAATTTTTTTGGTCCACAGCTTGTTTAACCAGTGCTATAACTATGTATTGTATCTTTTAATTTTTTCCTTCTAATTTGGTATTTATTTCTTGACTCTGCTCTAACCATTTGATGGTGTGACTATACCTAGTTAGTCAATTCTTAGATGATTACCACGTCATATGGGTTATGATGTCAACTATTTTTCTCATGTGAAAGTGCAATCAATTTCATATTTCATTATATTGTTCAGGACTTATCTTGTCTAGGCCTTTTCAATGACTCTCTTGTTCACAGAAATTATGTTATGAATAAGGGACTGTTCTGAGCCCACAAACATTAAATCTCTCTCATTTCTTCATTCCAAATCATATTTTCCAACATAGTTTAGAACATAAACCACGTTGGAAAACTATTTGATGTTTTACTTAAAGAGAAATTGAGATAAAAATTAAGCATTAAAAGTTTAGTTGTAGAATCAGAGAAGGAAAACCTGGGAGGCCAGTTGCCTAATTTTATGCATCCCCACTGCCAATATACAATGTTTCCTTAGGGTACCAGTTAGTGGATTTAAACATTACAATGACTGATTATAATTAAAGTTTTGGGTTTCATAGATTTTCTAAATGGAAAATTGCAGAAAGCATTTTATCGCATCTTCATAGGATGCTGTAATTAAACTTTGCTTGTTACCTTTTCAATGTGTGAAAGACAGCCTCTTTATCATCTGTCCCTTTAGTAGAAAAAAACTTTTAGCTTTTCTTTTCATTTTTTTTTCAAGGCCAAAATTATTCTTGCAAGCTAAGGACATTAGTAGCATTGATAGATTTAAATCAGACAACCAGAAGGATTCTATTGTGAACTTCAAACTTTATTCATGCAAGTGATGGTATTAGCCTTGTGAATAAAATATTGATGCATTGACTGATGATATCAGCTATCATGAAGTTTTAAAAATTAATTTAGAGTGAAACTAGGACGCTTTAACATTATGTGTGATAAAATGGCTGAATTATGTTACTCATACTGCACATTTACCTACACAGGTTACAAATACAGTGTTCTTTACGATCATAGGATTTATAGTTGGGAGAGATCTTAGAAAATGACTAGTACAACACTGGATTGTACAGATAAAGGAACTGAGGCCTCAGGAGGTTAAGGAGCTTGCCCAAGGTAACATAGTTTATAAGACAGAGTCAGGATTCCAACTCAAATCTTCTAACTGCTAATCTGATGTATTTTCTTAAACAAGATAGGTAAATCAAGTTCCTATTACTTCATGTATTAAAGCATCATTCTCATAATTTTTCTCAGTAATATTGTATGGAGCTAGGAATACTTTATTTTTTCCTTGATAATATCTAAAATACACAGGGTAGGGGTATGGTAGATGGGGAAAGGTTGGTAAAGTATTAATAAGCAGATAAATGGTAAGCAGAAGAGATCATAGGGTACCTGAGGAAGAGGAAAGAGCTAAACCTCAGAGTTGCTAGTGGTATAAAAAAGGCAACTGAATTTGAGAGGCAAGAGAATTTGAACAAGAGAAAGAGAGACAGAGAGAGAGACAGAGAGACAGAAAGGAAGGGAGTGAGGGAGTGGGAGGTAGGGAGAGAGACAGACAGAGATATACACACAGAGAGACAGAGACAAAGACAGAGACAAAGAGAGACAGAGAAGGAGAGAGAGAAAGAGAGAGAGACAGGTAGAGGGAGAGAGAGAAAAAGAGAGGGAAGGAGGGATAGAGGGAGCGAGAGGGAGGGAGATAGAGAGAGATACAGAGAGAGGCAGAGATAGAGACAGAAACAGAAAGAGAGCAACACAGAGAGGGACAGAAAGGGAAAGAGGGGGGAGAGAGAGGTAGGGAGAGAGAGGGGGAGGGAGAGAGGGAGAGAAAGAGAGAGAGAGAGAGGAACAGGGAGAGACAAAGAGAGAGACAGAGAGACAGAAGGAGAACAACACAGAGAGAGACAGAGAGGGGGAGAAGCCAGAAAGACCTGGCTGCAAGTCTTGCCTCTGACACATATTTCCTATGTGATGCTGGACAGGCCTTTAAACGTGTCAGTTTTAAAGTATGAAACTACTTTGGTAGAGGGAGTTTTCAAAAGTCTAGTTCCTATTCATATACAAATAGACACATGTGTATGCATATTTATGTTCATATCCATATCTTTATCTATACCCATGTATTAAAAGGCATGAAGACTTTTGAACTCCTTGAGTGTACATATATGTCCACACATAGGCAATAAAGACATATATACAATTCTTATATAAGTTTATGTAAATGTATCTATATGACATACCTACATCTACGTTTGTTTATAGATGTGTCTTTTTCTCTTTGTATCTATCTCTCTGTCTGCCTGTCTATCCATTCACCCATCTATCTATCCATCTATCTATCTATCTATCTTTCTATTGCAAATGCACTGTTTTTGGCCTAAGACATGAGGCTTTTCTTTTTTTTTTTAATTTATTTTATTAATTTATTTTAATTTATCAACAATAACTTCCATATGCTTTTGAGTTTAAAACTTTTCTCCCTCTTCCCCTCCCCTCCCCAAGAGGGTACACACTCTGATAGAGGCTATACATTTACATTCCTATTAAACATACTTTCACATTAGTGAAGTTGTAAGTAAAAATTGAAACCGATAGGAGGAACCATCAGAAAGAGGAAACAAAACTCAATAGAACAGAAAAAAAAAGATAGCGATTCAATTTCCATAGTTCTTTCTTTGGATGTGGGTAGCATTTTCCATCAGTAGGCCTCTGGAGATGTCTTTGATCTAAGAGTGAGTTCTTATCCCAGAAGCCGGGGTCTTTGGGTTTATCAAACAATAGATAACAACATATTATAGGATTATGGTTTTTAATCCATTCTGCTATCCGCTTCTGTTTTATGGGAGAGTTCATCCCATTCACATTCACAGTCATGATTACTATCTGTGTCTTTTTCTCCATCTTTTTTTCCCCCTGTTTATGCTTTTCTTTCTCCTTTCCCCCTTCACTAGTGTTTTGCTTTTGACCACCGCCTCCTTCAGTTCTCTCCTCCCTTCTATTATCCCTTTCCCTTTTCTTCCTCTTTGCCCTTACTGCTTCTTCCTTCCCTTCTATCGCCCCTCCCTTTTCTTTCCCCTTTTCCCTCCTACTGCCTATAGGGCAAGTTAGATTTCTATACCTAACTGATCATGTTATTCCCTTCTTGAGCCAAATCTGATGAGAGAAAGGTTCAAACAGTGCTCACCCCCCTCCCTTCTTTCTGACATGAGGCTTTTCAAAAAGTCAAATTTCTTTTAGAACTTAAAATGCCTCCCCAAATAAAGACTCATCTTTTTAATGACAATATTCTTCCAATGTAGCTGCAAGATATGCAACACTACAGCCTTTTAAAAATTGAAATTAAAAATGAAGGGCTATGAAAAGGTCCTTGATACACATGACTGCTACAATACACACATTGAAATACCAATTAGAAGTGGACTAAGGATGTCATCAAATAATAGATGAGAAAACAAAGAGATGAGCCTGTTAAATGGAGAGAAAGAGAGAGAGAGACAGAGACAGAGATAGAGAGACAGAGAGATAATTGACAGCCACCCAATGTATTCCATTGCTGTATTTCATATAAATAAATTATATGTATACATACATATAATATACCATACATGCATACACATAAAAATACATATTTTAAAATTTGCTAAACTTGCATATCTGGAATAGAGAAGTTTGCTAAACTAATTGTGATCAGGAAGGCCTTGTATTCCTTGCTTTAATGAAGCTAGCTGATTAAAACTAGTTGTTGGGGACATAGGAGCTTCCTGGTACATGGATGGTCAGTCAGTGGTCACTTCTGACATCTAGACTCTAATAGTAGGCCAGTCCTCAGAGGCAATCTTGTGAAGACTATGAAAATTTCAGAATGTTTTTAAATAAATAAAATAGATAAAATTACAAAAGAAACCCATTATATTAAAATATTTATCAAAATATAAAACAAAACAAATCTAATTCATGTACCTCAAGTTAAAAACATATATCCTAGTACAATTTCAGGATTTGAGAAAGCTCTTGTTGGGTTACGAGAAGCTTCTTGGAAGGAAACACCAGGATAGTAGGACAGTGAACAATTTGGTAAAATGTTTTTCTGCCAACAACATTTTTTCTCTTAATTTATTATTTGAAGAGGACATACATTTATTGTTTGAAGGGGACATAAATCAGCTCTCCCAGGATCACAAGGGATTTGAAATGCTCACAATCATCATTGCATTACAAGTTGATTTCATTACCCCCATAAAATTCAATGTAACTTAAAAGTATTTCTAAACAGAGGGAAATTAGATCAAATCCATAAAGACGTTTTTAAAGAAAAACTAGGGACTGATGATTCTATGGAGAAACCAGGATCCCAAATCAAAATAAACAACCCTCAGACCTCACAACAACAAAAATAATACTTTCTACTAGGTTAGTGGACTCCACATGGATTTTTTTCCCCCAGAGTAATATCCAAGTGCATGAAATAGAAAAATCATTAGAATGTTTTCATCATTTGTAGAGGCAACTGAACCTATTTTGTGGGAGAATTTCAAGTTAATTACATCCCTAAAAATGATAATTTTCCATCTTTTCTTTTCTCAGTTCTTTCTTGCCCATCAAATAAAGTGAAATAACATCCTTTTGAGTTGACTATTCCTGGCATAGTAGATCAGATGTAGGTAGAAAGGTGGGGTAACATATTTCACCCCAAAATGAACCCTCTCATCATTGTACTTGAGTAGCCATTTAGAGAATAATATTATTCAGTGATCTAGCATCTCTGTCATGTAAGTTATTTCAATAACCCCTCCCCCCCTTTTTTTTGAGTGAGAGAGCAAAAAACCCATGGTGGCTGCCAATTAGAGATATTGGTGCTTTTTTGATAAGGACAGAAGGGTAATTTGAACTCATAGCATAGAGTCTCCTTGGAGATAGTATACCTCAACCCTTTTAAGTTCAATTCAACAAACATTTATTAAGGATTTACATTATTCAAGACATTGTCCTAGAAACTGAGTAAGTGTAAATATAGAACAATATAGAACCCCATATATAGGAAAAGGTTGCTGTTGTTCACTTGTAACTGTTGTATCCAATGCTTCATGATTTCATTTGGGGTTTTCTTGGCAAAGATACTGGAGTGGTTTGTCATTTCTTTCTCCATCTCATTTTACAGATGAGGAAACTGAGGCAAACAGGGTTATGTGACTTGCCCAGAGTCACACAGCTAGGAAGTGTCTGAGGCCAGATTTGAACTCAGGAAGATGAGTCTTTCTAATTCCAGACCCAGCACTCTACTGTGCCACTTAGCTGCCCCGTAAAGGAAAAGGACACGTATGCAAATATATGTTGTGTTATGAAGAATCAGACAAGAATGGAACCATCCAGACAAAGGGAGATTCAGGGGAAATAATTGTGAGAAATTTGAGGAGATGTAGATAGACATCTATATCCATATTTATCTATATGTATATATCAGTTTCATGTGGGGAAGTCAAGGAGAACTTCATGAAGAAGGTGGTAATTGATCTGGGCCTTGATGGATGGGAAAACCATCAATGGACTTTCACAGGTAAAGAAATAAATACCCAAGCAATTCATGATTTCCTGGAGTCCAGAAAGTTAATTGTAAAGTTAAGATCAGAAACTCATATCTCCTTAGTCCACCCTGCCCCTGAGGGCCACTCCCATCTCTAACTGAAGAGGAAGGTAGTCCACATTGAGAAGCACCTCCTAGATCCTCTTTTTAAAGAGGTTGGCCAGGGCAGCTATCTGATAATTTTCCACTTGGATTTATTTCATCATGCTTTCCAGAATCTCATCATCTCACATCAACCCTGAAACTCATACCTCCTCAGTACCCCTGCCCTGGCCTAGGGATCCTCCTCTCCCCACATTTTCAGCTTCTTTTTATATGTTAGTTCTTTATTAGATTGTGAGTTTACTGAGGGCAGGGTTTGTCTTTTGCTTTTCTTTGTATCCCCAGAAGTTAGCATAATGGCTTCAACATAGTAAAGGCTTAATAAACATTTACTGACTGTTACTGACTAAGAGGATCAAGAATTCAGGTCTCTCCACTCTCCTTTTTCACTGAATTATAACACTTCCTCCTTTAAATTTAAGCAATTACATTATGCCTACACAAACTTCTTCTTTCCTCTTCATTTGCCAAATGTCATTTTAAACATAATATAATATATATTTTTTAAAAGTCATGGGGGACAAAAGATGAGAAATAAATCTATATCCTGCTTGTTAGTTTTCCAGTATAGAATTTTAAATAGCTCTGGAAAATGAATAGGCATCTCTAAAGGAAATCCCTCACTTCCTTGCTTGCCAAAGTCCATTCTCCATCTGTAGGAGGTGGAAAAAGGCATCAGCAAACATTCCCAGAAATATTCATTTGCAACTGTCCTTTGTTTAATGAGTGCAATCCCCTCAGAGCCTGCAAGGTCAAAAGGTTCAGTGAATCAACTTTATTAACTTTAATTTGCCTAGCTAATATTTTCCATGAATATAAATACAGAAGCTCCATTGGAATATCAATGAAACATAAAACAAAACTGTATTTCTATTAAAACTCATTAAGTTGCACTTTTAGCAAATTGGAGCTATAAGGTATCACAACGATGCTATACTGTTCAGGCAGCTTTGCCATGTAGCACATTTTGGTTGATCTTCTTTTAAAGAGGCCTAAGTCAGAGGGGAACAGCTAGGTGGTACAGTGGATAGAATGTGGGTCCTGGAGTCAAGAAGACTCATCTCTCTGAGTTCAAATGTGGCCTCAGACACTTCCTAGATGTGTGACCCTGGGCAAGTCACTAAATCCTGTTTGCTTCTGTTTCCTCATTTGTAAAATGAGCTGGAGAAGGAAATAGCAAACCACTCTAGTATCTTTGCAGAGAAAACCCCAAATGGGGTCAGAAAGAGTCAGACAGGACTGAGGCAGAAAGAACTGACTGAATAGCAACAACAACAATCCACCATTGTCTACTTTGTAGTATCTAGCCTTAAGGTATGAAGGGCAGAGATGTAAATAGGGTGGAGCCATCAGAGCTTTGGCTCAGGGAGTTAAAATGGAAGGTTCTAACTATTCTTATAGTCCTGCAGAAGCACAGAAACAATTGAATGGGGCATTTACTTAGCAAAAATGATACGTTAATAGGATACAGGTCATTGTTTGGAAGCAGCAGTTTATGGCATATGAGCATTCCTACTGATATCTTACTCATACACAGGATAGAGGGAATTACTGATTGACCAAAATCAGCTTCTTCCACCTTTGATCACTAAAAGTAGTTCTGTCTGTCTCTCTGTCTCTCTGTGTCTCTCTCTCTCTCTCTCTCTCTCTCTCTCTCTCTCTCTCTCTCCCTCTTCTTCTCTCTCACACACACACACACACACACACACACACACACACACACACACACACACATCTACCTCCAAAAGACAGACTGGATGTAGCAACTTGATTATGTGGTTGGGAGGAGGAATGTCCATGTGTATTTTGCCTTTTCCAGGAGCAGTTTATGATAACCTTTGACTTAATACCATGGCAAAAGTAGACTTTATGCTTGTACTTGGACTGACAGGAAACCTGGACCTCTCAAAGTTTCCTCCACTTAGAGGAAGATAATGGCAATTCTAAAGCAACATGTGTTTGTCCAGAGGGTCTAAAGGAGTATTCCTTGTCCTCAAATTCCTGGAAACCTTGCACAACTCTTGTATTTGACATAATTTTCTCCGTTCTACCTCTTCCTTTCATTTTCTCCCAGTGCATGCACTTTTATCACCCCTTAATTTAATTTTTTAAAAATCAATCCATTATAGTCATCACATCCATGCCCTCTGTCTCTGTATATATCTTCTAACTTTCCTAACAATGATAAAATTTTCATTTAAAATAACTGTAGACAATATGAAATACTTGGGAATATGTTTGCCAAGACAAACTGAGGAACTTTACAAACACAATTTGCAAAGCATTTTTCACATAAATAAAGTCAGGTGTAAAGTAATGAAAAAATATGAATTGCTCATGGATAGCCTGAACCAATATAACAAAAATGACAGTACTATCTAAATTAATTTACTTATTAAGTGCCATACCAAACTACCAAAAATTACTTTATAGAACTATAAAAAATAATAAGAAAATTAATCTGGAAGAACAAAAGGTCAAAAATATCAAAGAAATCAATGGGAAAAGAAAACGTGAAGGAAAGCGGGCCTCACAGTACCAGATAGCAAACTGTATTTGTTTTGTTTATTCAGTCATGTCCAAGTCTCCATACTCCATTTGAGGTTTTCTTGGCAAATATGCTGAAGTGGTTTGCCATTTCCTTCTCCAGGTCATATTACAGATGAAGAAACTGAGGCAAGCAGGATTAAGTGACTTGCCCAAGGTCACACAACTACTAAGTTTCTAAGGCCAGATTGAATTCAGATGTTCCTAACTCCAGGCCCAGTGCACTACCTACTAAGCCACCTATCTGCCTCTCAAACTATATTTCAAGTGGTAATCATTAAGACACTCTGGTACAGCTAAGAAATAGAGTGGTGGAACAGATTAAGTACATAATGCAGAGTAGTAAATGACCATAGTAATCTCATTTTTGATAAACCCAAAAAACAAGCTTTCGGGACAAGAACTACTTGACAAAATTGCTGGTAAAAATGGAAAATAGTTTGGCAGAAACTAGGTATAGACCAACATTTCATACCATATACCAAGATAAGATCAAAATAGCTACAAGATTTAGATATAAAAGGTGATATCAAAAGTGAATTAGAGAAAAGTAGAAAATTTTGCCTTTCAGATCTATGGATAGGTGAAGAATTTATGACCAAATAAGAGATAGAGAGCATTATAGGATATAAAAGAGATCATTTAAATTACAAAAAAAAAAAGTTTTGCACAAACAAAACCAATGTAGCCAAGATTAGAAGACAAGTAGGAAACTGGGGGAAAAAATTTTACAGCAAGTTTCTCTGATTAGAGTCTCATTTCTCAAGTATATAGAGAACTAAGTCAAATTTATAAAAAACACACATAATTCACCAATTGATAAATGATCAGAAAATATAAACAGGCCATTTTCAGGAGAAGAAATCAAAGCTGTCTATAGTTCTATCGAAAAATTATCTAAATCATTAAATCTAAATCACCATTGATTATGGAAAGGTGTTCAATTGGAGATTTTAATTGGAGATTTAAACTTTAAATTATTTTTCATAACTTTTTTAGTTGCATGCCCAGTTCATTGATCTGTGTTTTTTTTCCCCTTTTCCTTTCAATCGTATTAATCTCACCTTTGATTTTTAGCATTTTGAATTTGGTGCTTAATTGGGCACTTTTATTATTTTCTAAGTTTTTTTTTTTTAGAAGCAGACCCAATATTTTGATCTGTTCCTTTTTTTTTTAATTTTTAAGAGAAATTAAATTTCCGTTAAGTACTGCTTTGGATGCATCCCATAAATTTTTATATGTTGTCTCATTTTTCTCTTTAATGAAATTATTGATTGTTTCTATGATTTCTTCTTTCACCCATATACTTTAGGATTACGATCATTTTTTAGCCTGTCTTTCCATTACCGTTTGTTTAATGTAAGTTTTATTGAATTTTGATCTGAAAAAGAATAAATACATTTAATATTTCTGCCTTTCTACATTTGATTTTGAGTTTTTTATGCCCTGTTACATAATCAATTTTTGTGTAGGTTCCATGTGCCACTGAGAAAAATGTATATTCCTTTCTGTTCCCATTTAATTTTCTTCAAAGGTTTGTCATATCTAACTTTTCTAACATTCTATTTGCCTCCATAATTTCTTTCTTTTTTAATTTTGGTTGGATTTATTGATTTCTGAGAGAGGATAGTTGAAGTCCCCAACTAGTAAATTTTTGTTGTCTATTTCTTCCTGTAACTCACTTAACTTCTTTAAGAATTTGGATACCATATATGTTTAGTATTGATATTGCTTCATTGCCTATGGTACCCTTTAGCAAGATGTAGTTTCCTTCCTTATCTCTTTTAATTAGGTCTATTTTCACTTTTACTTTGTCTGAGATCAGGATTGCTACCCCTGCTTTTTTTTTTTTTACTCCAGCTGAAGCTTAATAAATTCTGCTCCAGCCCCTTACCTTTACTCTGTGTGTATCCCTCTGTTTCAAATGTGTTTCTTGTCAAAAACATATTTTAAGATTCTGTTTTTTGATTCTTTTGATTCACTGCACTATCTGCTTCAGTTTTATGGGAGTTCATCCCATTCACATTCACAGTTGTGATTACTACCTGTGTATTTGCCTCCATCCTATTAATCTTTCAGTATGTCCTCTCCTTTAACCCTTTCCCTCCTTACCAGTGTTGTGTTTCTGTCTAACAACTCCCCTCATCTGCCCTCTCTTCTGTCAGTCCCCTCCTCCCCCTTTAACTTAATCTCTTCCCCTCCTATTTCCATTTAGGACAAGACAGATTTCTTTATTCAATTAATTGTATTGAATTCCTTCTTCCAGCCAATACTGATAAAAGTAAGTTTCAAGTAATATGCATCATCCACCCTCCCATCTTCCCCTCCACTATAATAGTTCTTTCATGCCTCTTCATGTGAAACAATTTATCCCATTCTACCTCTCCATTCCTTCTGTACCCAGTGTCTTCTTTCTCATCTCTTAATTTTTTTTGTGCGTCATTCCCTCAAGTTTGCCCTCTGTCTGTGACTCAGGAGTGGGGAACCTGTGGCCTCAAGGTCACACATGACCCTCTAGGTGCTCAAGTGTGTCCCTTTGACTGAATCCAGACTTCATAGAGCAAATCAGTCAAAAGGCCACACTTGAGGACCTAGAGGGCCACATATGGCCTTGAAACTGTAGGTTTTCCACCCCTAGCACTGTGTATATTCCTTCTAGCTGTACTATTAGGGATACAATTTCTAAGAATTCCAAGTATCATCTTCCCCTCAAAGGGATGAAAACAGTTTAGCTCTATTGAATTCCTCATGTTTTCTTTTCCCTTTTTACCTGTTTATATTTCTCTTGGCTCTTGGTATTAGAGATAAAATTTTTGTTTTAATTCTGGTCTTTTCATTATGAAAGCTTGAAATCCTTCTATTTCATTGAATGGCCATTTCCCCCCCCAATATATTATGTCTAATTTTGCTGGATATGTGAATGGTTTTAGACCTACCTCCTTTGCCTCCCAGATTATCATGTTCTATGACCTCTGATCTTTCAATGTTGCAGCTGCCAAATCCTGTGTAATCTTGATTATGGCTCCCTAATATTTGAATTATTTCTTTCTGGCCACTAGTAGTATCTTTTCCTTGACCTGTTAGTTATGAAATTTAGTTATAATGTTCCTTAATGTTTTTATTTGTGATCTCTTTCCTGAGGGGATTGGTGGATTCTTTCAATGCCTATTTTACCCTCTGGTTACAGGATATAAGGGCAGTTTTCATTGATAATTTCTTTAAAAAAAATTTTTTTTTATCTTAGTGACTTGCCAGAGTCACACAGCTAGTAAGTGTCAAGTGTTTGGTCTGAAGCTGGATTTGAACTCGGGTCCTCCTGACTTCAGAGCCAGTACTGTATCCACTGAGTTACCTAGTTGCCCTTCCTTGATAATTTCTTGAGATATGCTTTTGATTAGAGCTTTCAGGTGGTCCAATGACTCTGATATTGTCTTTCCTGGATCTGTTTTCTGGATCAGTGGTTTTTCCCATGATCTTTTACATTTTCTTCCAATTTTCATCCTTTTGGTTTTGTTTGATTGATTTGTGATGTCTCATAGAGTCATTAGCTTCCATTTCCCAATTCTAACTTCTAAGATATTGTTTTCTTCAATTAGCTTTTGTACTTTGTTTTCTATTTGGCCAATTGTGCTCTTTAAGGAGTTGTTTTATTCACTGGATTTTTGTATCTCTTTTTTTCATTTGGCCAATTCCACTTTTTAAGGAGTTGTTTTCTTTTTGCAACTATAGACTCTTTTTTTCATAATTCTCTTGCATCACTCTCATTTCTTTGCCCAATTTTTCTTCTACCTCTTTTATATGATTTTTAAAATTCCTTTTGAGTCCTTTAACCTTTTTTATGATCTCTTTGGGAGACAGACATAGTAGTGGTATTGCTGCATCCAAGTTATGCACAGTTTTATAGCCCTTAGTGCCTAGTTCCAAATTGCCCTCCAGAATGGTTGGATTGGTTCGCTACTCCACCAGTATTATATTAGGGTTCCAATTTTCCCACATCTTTTCCAACATTTATCATTTTCCTTTTCTCTCATATTAGCCAATCTAGTAGGTGTAAGATGGTATCTCAGAGTTGTTTTAATTTGCATTTCTTTGATCACTAGTGATTTAAAGCATTTTTTCATATGACCATAGATAGCTTTAATTTCTTCACCTGAAAACTGCCTGTTCATATCCTTTGACCATTTGTCAATTGGGTAATGAGTTGCATTCTTATAAATTTGACTCAGTTCTCTATATATTTGAGAACTGAGGCCTTTATCAGAGACTCTTGCTGTACAAATTGTTTCCCAGATTTCTGCTTTCCCTCTAATCTTGGTTGCACTGGCTTTATGCAAAAATCTTTTTAATTTAATATAATCAAAATTATTCATTTTGCATTTTTTAATGTTCTCTATCTCTCGTTTGGTCATAAATTCTTCTGTTCTCCATACATCTGACAGGTAAACCACTCCTTGTTCTCCCAATTTGCTTAGGGTATCACCTATTATATCCACATCATATATGCATATACCCATCATATAGCCAGATCTTGTTATACAGTGTATACTTCCCATTTTTCTTTGAGTTTTTACCCGTAGGTGTTTTGATATTGTTGTCTTCTTCTCAGGTTGCGTCTTGATATTGCCTGTCACCATAATACGTTTGCACGGTTAGAATCTTTTTTGTTGTTTTTTGCTCATCTTTTTTGGGCCTTTTTAACTTTCTTTTAAATTTGAGTCCTCCCAAAGTGTGAAGGACACTTTCAGGCTTCTTGTGCCAGGGTTTGCAGATGCTGGCTGTTTACTTGTGGCTGCATTGTTGTTGTGCTGACACTAACTTGGGACCCTAGTTTCTGGTGCTCTGCTGAGGGGGTGTTGTGAAGGGTGGCTGATGCTGCTGGAGGCTATAGGGATCTGGCAGCTTAGCTGGTGCTTAGCTGGGGTTATAGTGGTAGTATCTTGTCTGTGGTGAGGCCAGTGGGATGTTTTTGTTTCCTTGAGGTTACATTGAAGTTTATGGTGGTCTGGTGCTGGCAGCTACCTGTTTGCCCGGGTCTATGTTGAAGCATGTGTCAGGGGCACAGCACTGGTGATTGACTGGTTGCTTAGACACCCATAGGATTGGCATTTACCTGTTTACCCAGTGATACACTTGAAGCACGGGGAATCTGGTAGAGGTTGTGTCTTTGCCTGGGGCTATGCTGAAACACATGGCAGTTCTCCAAGCTCTAGCTGGTTCCCATGACTATGCTGAAGCATCTGGGGGGTCCTGGTGTTGGCATTTGCCTGCTCCACCACACTGGGGCTCAGGATCTACTGATGGTTTGCTCAGGTAGGACTTCATGCTGGCTTGCTGGGATGCTTACTGTCCTAGACTGTGCTCCTCTTTTAAATGAGTGAGATAATCCTTTCCTGCTGATCTTCCAAGTTTCTTGGGCCCAAAGATTGTTTCACTCATCCTTTTGCTGGTTTTGCTGTTCCAGAATTTGTTTTGGGGTGTTATTTTCTAGTTGTTTGGAAGTAAATAGGGGAGAGCTCTGGCAATTTACTGCTTAGTCTGCCATCTTGGCTCACAGAAGTTGGGCATCTAAAATACTATTTAGGGGGCAGCTAGGTGGCACAGTGGATAGAGCACCGGCCCTGAAGTGAGGAGTACCTGAGTTCAAATGTGGCCTCAGACCAAACACTTGATACTTACTAGCTGTGTGACCCTGGGCAAGTTCACATAACCCCAATTGCCTTTAAAAAAATACTATTTAGAAGGAAAAAACAGGGAAAAATGATTTTTCTTTCTTTTTTACTTCTTTATGCTTCCTTTGAGCGTTGTATTTGAAAGCCAATATTTCTATTCATCTCTGGCCTATTCCTCAAAAATGCTTGGAAGTCCTCTATTCCAAGAAGTGGATAAATCCTTCCCCTGAAGGATTACACTCACACTTTCCTGGGTAGGTAATTTTGGTTGTAATCTTAGCTCCTTTGCCTTTCAGAAAATGTTCCAAGCCCTCAATTCTTTAATGAAGAAGTTTCTAAATTTTGTGTGATCCTGACTGGTTCCACAATATTAATTTTTTTTTTCTTTATGGCTGATTGCAATACTTTCTATTTGAAGCTCTGGAGCTCTGGAATTTGGCTATAGTATTCCTGTGGGGTTTCTTTTGGGGAACTCTTTCAAGAGTTGATTGGTGGATTCTTTCCATTTTTATTTCATTCTCTAATTCTAGAATATCAGGACAATTTGCCTTGATGATTTCTTGAAAATGTTGTCCAGGCTTTTTTTTTAAATTGTGGCTTTCTTGTAGTCCAATAATTTTTAAATGATCTTTCCTTGAATGTATTTTCTAGGTCAGTTGTTTTTCCAAGGAAATATTTCACATTTTATTCTAATTTTTTATTCTTTTGACTTTGTTTTGTTGTTTCTTGATGTTTCATGGAGTCTTCTGTTTATACTTGTTCAATTTTAATTTTTAAGAAATTATTTTAATCACTGAGATTTTTTACCTCTTCTTTTCGTTAATCCAGTTCTACTATTTAAGGAGTTCTTTTCTTCAGTGCATTTTTGTGCCTCTTTTTTTCCATTTGGCCAATTCTTCTTTTTAAAGTCTTATTTTCTTCTGTTCCTCATTTACCAAACTATTGATTTTATTTTCATAATTTTCTTGTATCATTCTCATTTCTTCTCTCTTATTAGATTTTTGTAACCAATTTTTAGCTTTTCCAAGAATTCTTGTTGGAATTGTGTCCAGTTCACATTTTTTTGGGGGGGACTTTGCTTGTAGCTGTTTTGACATCATTTTCTTCTTCTGAGTTTGTGTCTTGATCTTCCCTGTCACCATAGTAACTTTTTGGTCAGGTTATTTTTTTGTTGTTTGATTGTTTTTCTAACCTATTTCTTGACTTTTAACTTTATGTTAAAGTTGGACTTTGCTCCCACTGTGGAAAAGGAACTGTCCCAAATTTCAAGTTTTTCATGCTATTTTTTTATAGAGCTGGTTCTGGGGGTTTGTAAGTTTGGGTGTTTTCAAAATGATATGCTCTAAGGAGATGAAAGGTCATTGCTGTCCTCACCTGTACTCTGGTCTTTAGCCAGGACTTGTTCCCGTAGCTTCATATGCTGGTGCTATTCTTGGCCCCAGAAATGTGATCAGTTCCCCTGTTCTCCAGCTACAAATGCTAGTGCATCTTTTTGCCTTAGAATTTAGACCAGGGTCCCTGCTTTCTTGGGAGTAACACAAGGACTCTTCTCTGCCATGAAACTCAGGGCCTGTTTTCTCTTGCAGCTGCAAGTGCTAGTGTTTCTCTTCTCTGTGGCACTGTGACCCAGCACTGTGTATGGGAAATTCAAGAAAGTCCTGAACCTGCCCCAATCAAAGGATCCCCCTATTACCATGTGTGGGCTGAGAGCCCTCAAAACTGCTGCTGCTGTTGTTATGGTAGCCTCCTCCAAGGCCTGCTACAAGTGTTACTGTGGTGGGCATGTGTTGTGTTTCAGGCTTGAGTACCACTCTAATGAGACTAACATTCCCTACTGACCTTCTAATTTGTCTTGGGCTGGAAACTTGTTTTAATGGAACCTTTTGTTGGCCTACTATTCCAGAAATAAATTGAGGCATTATTTTAATTTTAGAGGAGAATTTGGGAGAGTTCAGGTGAATTAGTGCCTCTATCCCTCCATCTCTGTTGTGTCTATCCCTCCCCACCTCTAACAGTTCTTTTCAACTTTTTGCACTTTCAGTAGGGTGAAACAAAGGCTGTCCTATATCTTCTACCTATTTTGTACTTTGTATGCTTGTATAACAAGGTACCCTATAGTCTTGTTGCTATGTTTCTATAATTTACTTCCCATTTGCCTCTTTGCTCTTATTCCATTCTACTCCCATTCAAGTACTCTAGTAAATTGGACTTCCTTGTCCCCTTGTGTTTGTAAAGGTAATTCCCACACCTGGAATGCACTACCTTCACATCTTTGTATGCTGAAATCTTTCTCTTTATCTATGTCCTAGCTTAGATACTACTTGCTCTAAGAATCCTTCCCTGATTCCCTAAAGCAATAAATGACCTTCCCTCCTGTCGGTAGATATTAACTTGCATCTCTCAATGTAATTATTTGTCAAAGGTAAAATTTAATAACACATTAGAAGAAAGGAGAAAGATGAGAAAATTATAAGCATTACTACAACAGCTATCACTCAAAATATTTCTTAAAAGCTGTTTACCCCTGAAATGGTTGAAAAACAATAAAATAACATACTATCACCATTTTCCATGTAAGTTTAAGCAGTACAAAATAGTCAATACAATGAAGAGGTCAAAAGTGCCCTAAAATTTCCTTAGTAAGCAAACACAATGTTATGAGAAGCCAAGTTTAGTACAGGTTTGAAGTTCATGCTCATTTGCAAAATGGATGATGGAAAATTATGAGCACTTTATAAAATAGTGAGAAGCAGTGAGATGAATCAGCAGAAACCCTGGCATAAGGCTCCAATTAAGCCAGGTCATTCTAAAAGCATTTATAAATGAAACTGGGAGGACAAGAAATAGGTGCAAAGTAGAAAAGATTTACCAGCATTGCCACAGTGATCTATTACTGTTATTAATGACAATTGAACCAATACATTTGGACTCCACCCCCTCAGCAACTAATGTACCTTGCAAGGAAATGGAAATGAAAATGGCACTTACTATAAGATCACATGTCTGTATCTTTGAATGTCTCTCACGCCTATAGTGCACTTCGCATTTGGCTCTGCAGTGCTTCCTTCAAAGCTCAGCTCAAGTGCCACCTTCTGATTTAGACCTGTGCTCATCCCTTCAATATTATTTTGTTAGTGCCCTGCCAAATAAAATGAATAGTGCTTGGTAGGTGCTTAATAAATACTTGTTGAATCACTAATTTTTTATAGGTATTTACTTATCTATGTTTTTATTTGTTGGAAAGTTCCTCTATATTGGAGAGGGGGCTAGGACAGCCAACTTTTCATTTCCCTCTAGGTATCTTTCTGATTTTCCAGATTTTAACGCTATGTACTCCACTTCTAGCTGGGTGCTATCCTCTCTCCTACTTTAGTGCACTCTTGTGTATTGTCTTATCCCATTAGAATATAAGATTCTGAAAGTAAGGACTGCTTTTGTTTGTTTGTTTGTTTGTATTTGTGTCCTCAGTGATTAGCACATAGTAAGTATTTAATAAATGCTTGTTACTGATCAACCTTCTCCTCAACAGAATGTAAGCTCCTTAAGGTTGTTGTGAAGATAAAAGGAGATATTTGCGACAGCACTTTGTAAACCTTAAAGGGCTTTATACATTCCATTTATTATTATTATCGAAATTTTTTTTTTGGCCAGGCAATTGGGGTTAAGTGACTTGCCCAGAGTCACACAGTCAGTAAGTGTTTTGTGTCTGAGATCGGATCTGAACTCAGGTCCTCCTGACTCCAAGGTCGGTGCTTTATGCACTGAACCACCTAGCTGCCCTAGGCTTCTTTTGTTTTCATCTCTGTAGCCACAGTACTTAGCACAGTTCCTAATCTATAGAAGATGATTAAAAGTGCTTGTCAATTGGTTGATAAAGTTGGGTTAGAACAGCTGGATTTGATAGAAGAAAATCCTCTAGCAGAAAACAATGTACACTCCACAAAAGTATGGTTTTCAAGATATCTCAAAGAGGGGAAAATTTGGAGATTTTTTTGATAAAAAATCATCACTGTAGTCATTGTAACACTTAATGAATAAATGTAAATGAATATTTTGAATAGTATATTAAATTGACCCAAAGAGTCACAGTACATTTTTTTTTGTAAAGAGGATTTATGGAACAAAAAAATTCTGGGAACCATAGCTCTAGTTACAGCTCTGCTGGCCACACATTTTTTCTTAATGAGTTAAAGCTTTTACAGAAGTAAAAAGAAGTAAAATATAAAGGAGTAAAAAGGACTTAGATTCTTTAGCACAAAGGTGAGGAAAATTAGGAACTCAGATGGGGGATTGGAATCAATGAGGAAGCCTGATTAATGGAGTCAATAGACCAAAGATTTACACCCTTGAAACCTGGAATTAGATTCTATAGCTAGTAGTATAAGAATGGCCTATACAACTTTAAGGTACTACAGAAATAATTAAAATGACAATGTTTTAGTCTAACTCCTTCATTTTACAGATGAAGAAAGTGAGGCCAAAGGTCTTGCAATGAGTCAGTGATGCTCTCAACTATGACTAATTCTCACTCTATCCAAATGTACTTATGAGGTATTTGTGAGGCATTTTGGAACAATGATCCAGATGACCACAAGTGAGTTGTAAACATCTTCTGCTATGTGGTATGGACAATAAAAAGAGGGGTGGTTTTGGAGCCAGGTCAACCTGTAAGGAAATCCCAACACTAATTGTTACCTATGTGACCATGATCAAGTCACGTAACCTTCTCTGAGGCTCAGTTTCTGAGTGAGTTTATATTGTGGCTATTTTATAATAATGTTTTTAATAATTACCTCATAAAATGGAATAAAGTATGTATCACATTTTAAAAACCTTGAAGTGATAATATATCAAATGGCAATATTAAGACTAGAGGATGAAACTATGATTTAATTGATATAGGGACTATCTAGATGGGACCAATGTAGGCTGGACTCTTCTCTGCAACTTAAAATCTTAAAGAGATACCTAGAATACTAATGGGTTTAATGACTTGCTGAGGATCAAACATCCATGTCTGGCAGAATCAGGACTTGAATGTTCTAGGTTTTCCTGTCTCTAAGACCATCTCTCTAGCCACTATGCTATATTGCCTCTCAATTGTTATCTTCATCATCATTATTATATAATTGTCTTATTTAACTATATTTTTGCTGAAATGCACTTTTTTTTTCAGAGGGGACCCTCTGAATATTTTCCAAGAGCTCACCAAGCTTCTAGAGACAGAAACACTGATAATAAAAACACTGTCCTTTCTGATGAAGGAACTGTTTTTGCAGTCAGGCAACTGCTAAGTCTTTTTTCATGACAGATAATATCATCAGTTACACTGTTAGATAACTCAGTGACCACTATATCCAGTGGTAACTGAATTTGTTCATCATCATGAGGAAGGCCCTGCAGTCTGAAGGTTTTCTATTTTTGTTTTTCTATTTATTTGCTTTCCTAGGTCCAAAGGAAAGGCAGAAATCTCAGAAAACACTCAAAGCTGTTACAGTGGAAGGCTTGATTTCTCTTTTTTTTGGAAGCCTTTATTTTCCCAATTTCTCAATTATTTTGTTGGGAGTAAATGACTAAATATACAGACTATGTGTGCTTCACTTTGCCACAGTTTCTCTGGTTTAGATGAACTCTGAAGAACACCTACAGTGTAATAGATATATTTTCTTTGTGTAAGTGTTGCTCTATATTCCTATAATGCAGCACAGGGCTGGTTGTCTAATACTTAGTCAAATACTTTGTTGAATATTGTAAGCTCCATGAAGACAGCAATTAGTCATTTTGATATCCCTGGCCCTTAACAGTGTTGTCACACAACAAATGCATATATATATACAATTGATTTAATTTGGGGCTAGTCAAACATTTAGTCAGTCAATAAGCATTTTATTAAGTACCTACAATGTTTGAGGAACTGTGCTATATGCTGAGGATTCAAAGAAAAGCAAGATAGACCCTGTTCTCAAGGAGTTTACAGTTTAATGAGGGGGGAGGGGAGCAACATGTGAATAGCTAAGTACAAACAAGATATATCCAAGATATGTAATTGCATGTAATCAATAGAGGGAAGGCATTACCACTGAGGGGGATCAGGCAAAGCTTCTTGTAGAAGGAGGGATTTTAGTTGGGACTTGAAGGAAGGCAAAGAAACCAGGAAACAGAGATGAGGAGATAGTGAATTCAGGGCATGAGTACAGCCAGTGAAAATGCTCTCAGTTGGCAGGTAAAGTACTGTGTGTGAAGAACAGAAAGGGGTCAGTGTCACTGGATCTCAGAGTACATGGGGTGGGAGGGTGGAATAAAGTATAAGAAGACTGGAAAAGTAAGAAAGAGTCATGTTATAAAGGGCTTTACACATTAAACAGAGGGTTTTTAATTTGATCCTAGAGATGATAAAGAGCCATTGTAGTTGATTGAATAAGAGAGTGAAATGATCAAATTTGTGCTTTAGGAAGATCAATTTGACATCTGAATAAAGGATAGACTAGAGTGAGAAAAGAGATGAAAAAGAGAGACCAATCAAAAAGTTATTGCTATAGTCGGGCATGAGGTTTTAAGGACTTACATTATGTTGGTTGCAGTGTCAGGAGAGAAAGGGGCATATATGAAAGATATTAGGAAGGTAAAATTGACAAGATTTGACAACAAATTGGATATGGGGGTGGCAAAAGTGTGAGTAATTAAAGGTAGCATATAGGTTGTAAGCCTGGGTAACTGAGAGAATGGTGGTGTCCTTGAAAATAATAGTGAAGTTAGAAGAGAAGAAGCTTTTTTTTTCTTTTCTTTCTTTTTTTTTTTTGAGTGGGGGTATGAGTCTACTTGTCTATGTTGAACTTCAGATGTCTTCAGATGATCCAGTTCAAGATATTCAATAGGTAGTTAGGCATGAGAGTAAGATGGTTAGAAGAAAGATAAGAGCTGGATTTGCAGCTCTGAGAATTGTTAACATGGAGATGATAGTTGACATAGAGGGCTAGAAGAAGATAACTAGAGAGGAAAGAAGAGCAAGGAGAATTAATATCTTAGAATGTGTGGGGGGAAATTTTACACAAGACCTTAAAGTTATGAAGCTTAGGATGGATGAACCATATAAAAACTAATGACTCAATGAGATGTTAAGTAATATTAAAATAAAATTAAAAGATTAAAAAAAGAAAGTAAAAGGAACACAACATCAAAAAAAAAATACTGACCTGGAAAATAGATCAAGGAGATATGATTTAAGAATGATTAGATTATCTCAAAATCATGAATATCAACCACAACAACAAATAGCTTATATGCTGTATTTCAAGAAATCATAAATGAAAACTTCCCAGATGTCTAGAAAGAGCAAAGTAAAAAAAAAATAATATAATTACTAGTCTTGAAATACCAAAATTAAAATTCCCAGAAACACTACAGAAAATATCTAGAGCTTCCAAGTCAAAGAAAAAAAAATACTACAGAGAAAAGGAAGTTAAGGACTTGTATAGAAATTTAGAAAAATCAGAGATGCTTTATCTTTGGAAATTACTTAATGGGAACAGAAAGGAGTTTCTATAACTCAGCTATGTATGGCACCTATGCAAAAACTGAATATGCATAAAAAGCTCACCCCCAAATGCAAAAAAGTAGAAATGATAAACATATAACGTCCTTTTATAGTATCCACAATACTATAAAATTATAATCAATAAAGGAATTTTGAAGAAACCACTATAATTATTTGGCAACTAAATAATTTCATTGTAAAACATTGATGCATCAAAGAACAAATCATTAAAATGATAGAAATTTCATGAAAGTGAATGACAACAGAACAAATTAATGAATTGAATATATGATTTAAAATGTAGGCAACAAGGGGGCGGAGCCAAGGTGGCGGAGTGAAAGCAGTGACTTGCTTGAGCTCTCCTCCAAACCCCTCCAAATGCTCATAAAAAATGGCTCTAAACAAATTCTGAAGCAGCAGAACCCACAAAAAAACAGAGTGGAACAAATTTCCAGCCCAAGACAACCTGGATGATTGATCAGAAAGGTATATCCTGCAGGGCTGGGAGTGCAGCACAGCGCGGCGTGGGCGCGCGGGCCGCAGCGTGGGTGCGCGGGCCGCAGCGAACGTGGAGCAGGCCTCAGAGGACTGAGTTGCGGGCAGCTGTGGAGGTTTCCAGGCTCCTCAATCCACCAATGCCAAAGACAACTTAGAAGGTCAGTGGGAAAAAGTCTGTTTCTGTCGGTGTCAGAGAGGAAGGCGGGGTTTCAGCTCCATTCCCCAAGAGCCTGGCCCTGGGGAGGGCAGCTGCTTCCCGAGCTTCCAGCCCACAAACTGAGGGGGAATCCAGTGGCTGAGCAGAGAGGGATTGCAGGGATCTCTTTGCCAGTGCTGAGGCAGGAATCTCTTGCTTTGCCCATGTTTGGATCTGGGCCACAGTTCTGGGCAGCGGTGCTGGGGTGAGGAGGAGCGCTGGCTTGGTGGAGCTTGTAGTGATTGTGGAGAGGAGCCCCACCTCACAGTTACAGGACAGAAAGGAGTACTTGTAGTCACAGGCCAGGAAAGGAGTAAACACTTCGCCCCTTATCATACCACTGTGGATGAACTGAAAATTTATAGGTCCCTACAAGTATCTCTGAAAACAGCTACAAACCCCGAAGCTTGGGACAGTACATTCTCCACATTGGAAGCAGACTTTTACCTTAACAAAGAGTTTAAAACTCAAGTAATTGGCTGCGATAATGAGCAAGCAGTGCAAAAAGAGTCAGACTATATTATCTTACTTTGGTGAAAAAGAAGACCAAAATATACAACCAGAAGAAGACAACAAAGTCAAAGCCCCTACATCCAAAGCCTCCAAGAAAAATATGAATTGGTCCCAGGCCTTGGAAGAGCTCAAAAACGATTTTGAGAAGCAAGTAAGGGAAGTAGAGGAAAAACTGAGAGTGATGCTAAAGGAGACCCAAAAAAATACTGAAGAAAATAACACCTTAAAAAATAGCCTAACCCAAATGGCAAAAGAGGTCCAAAAAGCCAATGAGGAGAAAAATGCCCTAAAAAGAAAAATTGGCCAGATGGAAAAGGAAGTCCAAAAGCTTACTGAAGAAAATACTTCCTTAAAAATTAGAATAGAGCAATTGGAAGATAGTGACTTTATGAGAAATCACAACACAGTAGAACAAATCCAAAAGAATGAAAAATTAGAAAACAATGTGAAATATCTCATTGGAAAAACAACTGACCTGGAAAATAGATCCAGGAGAGAGAATTTAAAAATTATTGGACTATCTGAAAGCCATGATCAAAAAAAGAGCCTAGACATCATCTTTCAAGAAATTATCAAGGAAAACTGCCCTGATATATTAGAACCAGAGGGCAAAATAGAAATTGAAAGAATCCACAGATCTCCTCCTGAAAGAGATCCCCAAAGGAAAACTCCTAGGAATATTGTAGCCAAATTCCAGAGTTCCCAGGTCAAGGAGAAAATATTACAAGCTGCCAGAAGGAAACAGTTCAAGTACTGTGGAACACAATCAGGATAACACAAGATTTAGCAGCTTCTACATTAAAGGACCGCAGGGCATGGAATATAATATTCGGAGGGCAAAGGAGATAGGATTACAACCAAGAATCACCTACCCAGCAAAACTGAGTATAATCCTTCAGGGGAAAAAATGGTCATTCAGTGAAATAGAGGACTTTCAAGCATTCTTGATGAAAAGACCAGAGCTGAATAGAAAATTTGACTTTCAAATACAGGACTCAAGTGGAACATGAAGAGGTAAACAGGAAAGAGAAATCATAAGAGACTTATTAAGATTGAACTGTTTACATTCCTGCATGGAAAGATGATATTTATAACTCATGAGACCTTTGTCAGTATCAGGGTAGTTGGAGGAAAAAAATTATATGTATTATATGTAGATAGATAGAGGGCACAGGGTGAGTTGAAGATTAAGGGGTCATATCTGGAGAATAAAATTAAGGGATGAGAGAGGATTATACTCGGAGAAGAAGAAAGGGAGAGTAGAATGGGGTAAATTATCTCACAAAAAAAACAGAAAGAAAAGTCTCTTACAGTGGAGGGGAAAGGGGAAGGTGAGAGGGAATGAGTGAATCTTATTCTCATAGGATTTGGCTTAAGGAGGGAATAACATACACATTCAATTGGGTATGGAAATCTGTCTTACCCTACAGGAAAATAGGGGGAAAGGGGACAAGAGAGCAGGGGGATGATAGAGAGGAGGGCAGATTGGGAAAGGGGTTAATCAGAAGTAAATACTTCTGAGGAGGACAGGGTCAAAAGAAAGAATAGAATAAATGGGAGGGCAGGATAGGATTAAGGGAAATAGAGTTAGTTTTTCACAACATGTCTACTATGGAGGTGTTTTGCATAACTGCACATGTACAACTTATATTGAGTTGCTTGCCTTTTCAATGAGGGTGGGTGGGGAGGGAGGAAGAGAGAAAATTTGAAACCTAAAGTTTTAAAAACACATGTTTAAAAAAATGTTTTCACATGCTACTGGGAAATAATATAGGAAATGGGGTGCAGAAGTCTGTCCTGCCCTACAGGAAAATAGAAGGGGAAGGGGATAAGAGAAGGGGAGAGAGATAGAAGAGAGGACAGAGTAGGGGAAGGGATAGTCAGAATCTTGGGGTGGGGGGAGGGGGGAGATGGGGTGAAAATATGGAACTCAAAAACTTGTGGAAGTGAATGTTGAAAACTGAAAATAAATAAATTTATATTAAGAAAAAAAATGTAGAAAACAAGTTAAAAACCCCAGGTTAAAAAGAATTAGAAATTCTGAAAAAAAGTGATTGACAAAATTGAAAGAATACAACATTGGATTGATAAAATTTGACAAAGCTAATGAAACAGATGAACATTTAGCTAAGATGATTTTTTAAAGAGAGGAATGCCAAATCATTTGTATTAAAATGAAAGGAAGAATTAGCAATTACTGGAGGGAAAAATAAAACTATCAGAAAATATTTTTCTCATTTGTATGTCAACAAAAATGGTAAGGTGGATGAAATGAGAGAGAAAATAGATTTTCATTAACAGGAACTAATGGGACCCTTCCAAATGCTTTCTGTAGTATGAATGTGTCTTTTTTTTGCTTTATTTTTACATTTCTTTATTTTCTTTCAAATACCAAATAACAAAGACATATTTTCTTTCCCTTTAACCTCTATCTTTCCCACTGGAAATAAGAAGACAAATAAAATTTTGTATGAATATATGCATTGTCAGACAAAACAAATTTCTTATTTAGCCAAGTCCCAAAAAAGCCTTATTCTCCTTTTTGACTCACCTGCATAACCACCTTTTTCATCAAAACTTACTTTATGACAGCAAGTTATTATATTCATTTAACAAAATTTATTCATCCATTCTCTAATTTATGGGCTCCTCCTCAATTTGTGTATCTTTTCTACTACAAAAAGAGCTGCTACAAAAATTTTGTATGTATGGTGCCTTTCCCTGGAGGTACAGGCCTCGTAATGGTATCAATAGGTCAAAGACATGCATACATGGTTTAGGAAGGACTTTTGCTCATAGTTCCAAATTATGTTCCGGAATGGCTATACCAGTTCACACCTCCATGGAAAATGCATTAATGTATACGTGCTCTTTTTCCTTAGATTCCTTCAACATTTGTCATTTTTTTTGTTTAAACTTAGAATCTGATGAGTGTGAGGTAGAACCTTAGAATAGCTTTAATTTGCATTTCTTTAGTTAATGGTGATTTAGAGTATTTGTTCATATGTTTCATGTGGTAGATTGGATTTCATCCTTTGAAAATTACATGTGCATTTCCCTTAACCATTTGATCAATTTTCTAATAGCTCAGATTCAAATATGGTCTGAATATCAAACCAGAGAGTTACAAAGCCAAGAAAGAAAACATTAGAGCAATATCCCTAATGAATAATGACACAAAATTAAAAATAAAATATTAGGAAATGAACTACAACTTCTTTTTTTAAAAGTTTATATACTGTAACCAGATTAGATTTATGCCAGGAAGTAAGGGTTGTTTTAATATAAGGAAAGGCATAAATATAATGTACCATGTTAATAACAAAATTATGATCATGCCAAAAGATGCTAAAAAGGCTTTTGAAAATTTTAACACTTTTTTTTTGGTTAAAACATCAGAAATCACAGAAAACAAAATGGACTTTTCCTTAATATGGTAAGTAGTGTGTCTAAAATAAAGAGCAAACACTATATCTAATGGAAAATATTTGGAGGTATTTCCAAAAACTTCAAGGCTACACATTTTAAACTTTATTTGGTAGGCGATGGGTATCAACTGAAGGCTTTTAGCAAGCATTACAAAACTTAATTATCTTGGGATGTAACTTCTACATGTGATAAAATAGATTACCTAGAATTTGAAGAATGCTCAATTTGGAGTTTGCAGTTTTTCTTCTTTTTAATTCTATGTGTGTAAAATCTTGCCTTGGCTTAATAATGCTGACTACCTGCAGGTTCTTTAGAAATTGAATCTTTGTTTAGCACGATCTGTGTTCAGCACAATATCTCAAAGAAAGTCACAGTAGGGACACTGCAAATAACTAGAACAATACTCAGAATGTCAAGATAATGTTCTCCTTTTGTAACTCAGAGAATTGATAAAAAAGGATTGGCACTAGGCAGCATTAGCTCTCAGGAGGGCTGTTAGGACATCTCTGAAATAAAATTGGGGACAGTAAAAGGACTGTCATGCCATTTGTAAAAATCCTTTATAGTAGCACTTGAAATTAAATACGTTCTTTATGGCAACACTTATACTGTAGTTTCGTTCAGATACTTATTTTGAGATCTTAGGGGGAAAAGTGTTCTTACTAGCTTAGAGACCATAATAAAAGTAAGACAAAAGGATAAATAAGTAGAAGATAATAAATAGTTCTCCTAGGTTAAAATGTTCCACTGGAGCTGATGAAAACCAATAATCAGTAATTTGTGAGCTAGAAAATAACAGTTTCTTTTATTTATTTGGAAAGTCAAGTTCTCTCCTTGTTTCAAATAGAAAAAAAAAAGTCTCTGCCATGCTCTGAAAGCAGAATTGAATGGGGAAAACCACTTGAATGTAAAAGGCATAGTCCATTGGTTTTCAACTCTGATCACATCACTTTCTTAGCTTGCTCAAGAGTTGCGACACCTTATAAATCAAAACAAGGAGGATGGATAGTTTTTATTACTTTAGACCCCAAATGGCCATGTAATGGAACAAAAGCCCAGCATTCTCTTGGTAGAACTTTAGACCTTACTTAGTTCTCCTCTTTAGACAGACACCTACGGCTCCTCTAGGAAAGATATCTTATTATATGTTTGAAAACAATTTTGTTATTTTATAGTTACCTAAGCTTTGGGATAGCACAGGGATATGAACTGTCAATAATTTGGGGCCAAATTCTCCACTTTCATGTGTAGAAGGGCGCAATTTATAATGTTCCCCACAGACAGAAGGAAACTAACAACACAGCTATGCAGTTGATAGGGATGAAAGGGATAGGAAGAGAAAAGACAGGGAAAGGCAAAGGTGAGATGAGGTAAAGTGATGGGAAAGGAGATATTGAGTCCATTTAGACCCTGTTAAATTTAAAGAACCAGTTTTTAGGGATGTTAATTTGTCCAAAACAAATAGAATTACACTAAGATATGAAGGTCAGAACTATTGCTTATTTAGCATTGGTCTTTGTTTTAGAAACCTGGATGTAAGTCCTGACTTTGATATTTACTTGTTATTTGGCCTTGGGGTAAGTCACTTAAACTTTATGAGTCTCATTTTCCCTACATTAAAAAATATAGGGATAATGATATTTATACCTCATGCCAGAGTTGTGAGGAAAACAATTTAAATGTCTCATAAATGTGAGGTGTTAATAATATTTTAAAGGAGCATCCTCATTAGTCAGTTTTTGTCCTGCTTTAGTGCTGTAAAAGACCTGTTATTTTACTTGGAATAGTTGGTCCTGACATGGATCTCAATCCTTCCATGCCTTAGGAAGCATTCTTTATGAGTTCTTGGGGTAAAAATAATTCATTATTTATTGGCATACCCTCTGCTCATCAATCTCTTGCTATTTGCCTATGCTGATCATAAGATAACTATCCATAAGTCTAGGCTCATGCCTGAGGCTTTTCCTTTCCATTTCAGCCAGAAACAAGGGTCATATCCATATTGCTATGACATAATTGAGTAGGAATTTAGTGGAGGATTCTGTTTTGGTACAGATGGAAATAAACTTGTGAATGGAAGTGGGTAAATGTTCCTTAAAGGAGTGGAATCCATTATTTTGATGCTATTAGAAATCTGTGGAATACTGATTCTTATTTATTATTAATAATAATGCTTAATAGCAAAATGACAACTATTATTAGTTTATAACTTTTAGTTAATAATAACTTTTATTTATATAGCATTTTAAGGTTTACTTAAGATTTTTCCCACAAAGACCTCGATAGGGAGCTCAAGCATTATTATATCCATTTTATGGACTTAGAAACTGTGGTTCAGTGACTCAAGCAATTAATAAGCATTTATTATCCACTCACTATATTCCAGGCATATGCTAGGGATATAAAGATAAAATAAATGATCATTGCCTTCAAAGAGTTGACGTTCTATCAGAAGAGATCACATGTTCATCTATAAGTAGTTAGATCCTGATTAGTACAAATAATGAATCCCACAAAGTGGCTTCATTATTCAATTTCGTGCTGCACATTTCCATCAGACTAGAAGCAATTGCCATCTTTTACGTAATTGTAACTTCTAATGATGTGAATTTGAATTCATGGAATATTTTGTGGGATTCATTATTCACACCAATCAGGAGTTAGCTGCATATTCGTGTGTGTGTGTGTGTGTGTGTGAGTGTGTGTGTGTGTAATATATATGTATATATGGTATATATATGTGATATATATATGTATATATGGTGTATACACACACACACACACATATATTGTATGTATGTATTCAGAGATACAAAAATACGCACACACATAAAATGAAAGTTTGGGAAGAGAAGGTGATCAGGAAATGCTTTATAAAGAAGGTGGCTTTGAACTGAGCTTTGAAAGAAATTAGAGATGCAAAGAGTAGGAAGTGAAGGAATGCATTTCAGGTATAAGGCATAGTCTATGCAGAAGCATGGAGAAGAGACATGGAATATTCCATGTGATGAATGCAAAATGGTCAATTTGGATGTATTGTAAAGTACAAGAAGGGCTATAACAAAGACTAGATAATAGGTAATAAGGCTAGAAAGCTATGTTAGAGCCATGTCGTGAAAGGCTCTAAATCACAGAGGACTTGGTATTTTACCTTAATGGTAAGAGGGAGCCCCTGGAGTTTATTGAATAGGGGAGTGCCATGGTTAGGCCTGTACTTTTTGAATATCACTTTGGCAACTGTGTGAAGGATAGATTGAAAAGATAAACACTTGAAGAAGGTCAATTAATAGGGTACTGTGATAGTTTAGGTGAGAAGTAATCCAATGTGGTGGCCATGAGAGAATGATCAAATGTGAGAGATCTATAAAAGATGGCAACTGGCTAGATATGTAGATTTAAGGAAATTGAGGAGATGAAGATGATTCTGATGCTTTGAACCTGAATAACTAATGAAATAATTAGCCTACGGTCACACAGCTATTGTTAGACCTCAGCTTGGAACTTGGGTGACTTGCTTTCTATTACACCATACCAATAAGATTCTAATGTTATTTCCTTTATGCCCAAATTACTGAGAAGTGGGGCAGTTGAATTATTTTGTTTACATTATAAAAACACAAAAAACATTTTTACTAAATTTTCACCAAAGAAACCAGGTATTTTGCAGTGAAACAATCTCTCCTCCCTAAATGATTGAAATAAGAATTGATTAAATCTAAATAACTCAATTTGTATGCTATGAAACCTACAGAGAACAATAGAAAAAGTGTGTCCATTAACCATGCTGTAAGTATATTCATTTCAAAATAGATTCTCATAGACTCAGCTCCTCATTCGGTAGATGCTATTTAGTGATGCTTCAATGGGTTTTATTATAAACTCTGTCTTTTTTGTTTGCATTTATCATGGAATCTTACAACAGAACATATCGTACATTTAGATCTGAGTTTTCTGCTTTTTATTGATGTGCTTGTTTTATTTATTTTAATATTCTCAATATAAAAACTCCATCTCTCAAAGAAGTATTCATCCATAATGAAGTTCATAAAATGAACAATTCTCTGATTTTCCAGGCTAGATTAAACTCATAAATTTATACTTAGTGCCTGGTTATTGGGAGATTGGAAAGAGAAGTTATTCCTGTATTGCTATGTACAATTTCATAAATTTCAGCAACCTTATTTAGCTAAACCAAAAAAAATAACTCCTAACAAGGCAACAAATATTCATTAAATACCACTGGGATGTATGGATGTTCAGGGTATACCAAAAGTTGCAGTGCAATTTTAAGCTATTACAAGTAAAATCATTACAGCTTAAAATTGCACTGAGACTTTTGGGACACCCTGAATAGTCACTTCTTCACATAAAAAGATGTGTATGGATTTATTTTTCAATAGTAACAAAATTATTAGACACTAGCTTGCCTTAAACTGTCCACATTCTCTCATTCTGTCTTCCTCCCAATCAATGAATTCCACTCTGAGACTAGGAATCAGGATGTGAGGTATGGCCCATAAATGCAGAATATCATATTAAATAGCCCTCTAAACTTTACAATTATCCCTTCCACATTGTGGGGATTACAGGTACAGCATCCCCATAATCCGGAAAATCCACATACAATTTTTTGGCCTTCCCTTTGTACGAGAGAAGAAATCTAAATTATTATGGTATTAAAAATAAAATATATTGATATTATTCAATGCAATACATATATTTTATGCATTTCTGAGTTTCTAAACTTGTTTTGTGTCATCTGATGGCCTTCATGTGTTGTCTGCGGCTTATGTAAAACTTCCTGTAACTTCCCATTTTTTATGCTGACCCACCATATATTGAAACTGTGATGGGGGAAAGTCATGAGGTAGAAGGGATAACTGTAGTATATAAAAAAGGATAGATATGGTCTCTACCTAAAGGAGTTTATAATCCATGAGAGGAACCAAGTTTACTTCATGTAAATATAAATAGACGATTATAATAATTACTAAAGTGATTTGAGGTAGCAGTGTATGTAAGGTTTTATAAAGGTTGAGTCAATTGAGGGAACATTCCCAGAGGGGACAGACCTTTTATTGGTTTTAAAAATAACTTTAGTGATATGGTATAGAAAATCTTCCTGATCTTTGTCATGTAAGGATATAAGTCTGAAACATTTTCTATATTGAACTGAAATGAATAAATGCAACAAATGTTTCAATTAAAAAAATGTAATTGATCTAGATAGATCATGTTCTTACTATTGAGGAAAGGATTTGTTTTGTGTATATGAGTTGTGGTGGTCTGAGCCTGGGCTTGACTCAGGTAGGTTCTCTGGTTGTTTAGGTAAGATATTAAAATGAAAGGAGATACTGGTAAGTCATTCAACAGGACAGCTAGATGGTACAGTACATAGAGTGGCTTGCCTGGAGTTAGGAAGACTCATCATGAGTTCAAATCTGTCCTCAGATATATACTAGCTATGTGACCCTGGGCAAGTCACTTAACCTTGTTTGCCTCAGTTTCCTCATCTGTAAAATGAGCTGGAGGAAGACATGGCAAACCACTCTAGTATCTTTGCCAAACAAACAAACAAACAAAAAAATAAACTTCCAAATGGGATCACATAGAGTCAGACAAGACTCGAATGACTGAGGTCATTGAACTGACTTTACTTAGCCAAAGCAGAGGAAGAATATTCAACAGAGATATTCAGTAAGGATACAATATTGATTCAGCTGAACATAGCTTCTTAGAATCAGTCATGCTATCTATACCTGTTTGGAAGCCCTAGGGCAGGGAATGGAACTCCTCATGGCCTTTTTTACTAAAGAGAATGGTAAGCCACATCAGCAACCTAAGCCATTCCTCCAATCTAATCAAATCTCAAAGACAGTTTAAATATTTCTGAAAGAAAAGAAGTAGCCTAAACTGTACTGGGTAAGGCTCAATAAAGTTCTTATGACATGACTAATCAGTTGTTTGGTAGTAAAGAATAAAGGTTTCTGATAGTGCTGCATGAAGACATGTACTACCCATCTAATATTTTATGCATCACATCCATTTACAAAAACTGATCATGTGCTATAATGCACAAAGGTTATAGTAATAGACCACTTTTACAGACAAAAAAAGAAGATAAGTTTGGCTAGTATGACTGAAACTGGTATCTGAAGGAAAATGTTGAAAGATCTGGTTAGATGGAGGATGGTAATGCCATGGTTGGAGGAAAGAGAAGCAAAGTACCACAGACTATCTTCATGATACCAACATATCTGAAAGATGTAAAGCCAGCCAATCAGTCATTCCATTTATGTGATTTCCAACAAACGGGTTGACTAATGTTTTTCTCACTTAAATTCCTGAATGGATTATTATTGTCATCATGATGACTTAACCATGTCAAAGGAGAAGGCATGGAAAAATACAGGAAATGGAAAGATGGAAAATCACACTATCCTTAGTAAAAGCATCAGCATGCCATAGTTGAAAGAATATTTGACTTGGAGTCAGAACAACTGGGTTTGATTTCTACCTAATACCCTTATTAGCTGGAGGAGCCTGGTCAAGTCACCCTCTCTCACCTTCAGTTTACTGATCTGAACAATAAGGCTAATGACATTTACATTGAAAATCACTTTGTAATCTTTTAATCCTTACATAAATATGAGTTACTATTAAAATGTCTGGATATTTAAGTTTTTGGAAAAAAATGGAATCAGGAGACTTTGGTTCAAATCCTGGCTTTAACATATATAAGTTGTGTGACTTTGGAAAAATCACTTAACCAAACCTCCTGGTTTCCTCATCAGTAAAATGCCAACAAAGAAGTTTCTAAAAACATATTAAGTTACTTCTTTCTTCTTATATTCATTCAAATTGAAATATGAAATAATGTTTTGAAAGTAACCTAAACTTTATAATATACTTACTCTTTCCTCCCTGGATGGTTGTGAGGACAGTACTTTATCAACCACCAAAAAGTATTCCATGAGTGTGAACTCACGTTGTTATTTTTGCTATCCCTTTATCTTGTTCTTTTCATCTTCCTAAGGGGTTCATATAGAAACAGTCTGAGAACAAGTTGTTCTATGGCTATTATTCTTTTAAATTTGATGCTGTGTGTACTGTTGCACAAGTTGATACAATATCTGTTTTGTTTTGTTTGTTTTTGGAGGTGTGCATTTGAATAAGAGCATCAGGAAGTAGGCTTATCTTTAGTAGACTCCCTGAAAGTATATTCAGAAGAGGTTGTTGTCTTTCACTCTCAAAGAGGACCAAAATGACATCACTACATCAGTGTCAAGTTACATTGTGTCCACCTGTGGTAGATCAGACCAATATGGCCTCGTAGTGCTCCACCACGGGTCAGACACAAATAGTTCATACAAACAATTGGGGTGGATTCTCTAAATTTGTGCATCTTGCTTTTCTTTGGAGGTACTTCAATTCTGCTTTGCTCATAGAGCACAGCACCTTCTCTGATGAGGGCATGCCATACTGGACAGTCACATGCCAGTGTCTCCCATGTCATGAAATCAATTCCAAAGTTCTTAAGAGAATTCTTTAGAGTGTCCTTGTGTTGCTTTTTCTGACCACCATGTGAGGGCTTGCTCTGTGTGAGTTCAGAATAATTCTGATAACGGGTAAGTTGACATGTATCTGGCCTCATTCCATATAGTTTTAATTTCTTCTGCCATGACTATATCCGGAAAGCTTTCCATTTCATGGAGTTTGAAGATTTTTGGTGACATCAAATATAGCAATTAGTGGTACAGTGGATAGAGCACTAGGCTTGGAGTCAGGAAAACCTGAGTTCAAACCCAACCTCAGACACTAGCTGTGTGACCCTGGGCAAGTCACTTAAACCTGTTTACTTCAGTTTCTCCATCTGTAAAGTGAGCTAAAGGAGGAAATGGCAAACCACTCCAGTATCTCTGTCAAGAAAAACCCAAATGGGGTCATGAAGAGTCAGACGTGGCTGAACAATGACAATAACCAATGGTGACATCTATTAGAAATATTGTTCTTCAATTTATGGGTCAGTGTTATGACTGGGTGATTGTTGACAACAGTTCCATCTGTAATGGTGCTCTAGATCCTGACAAGTTCATTTGTTGAATTCTTAAGAATACTTTGGAAGTTGTATTAGTAGTGCTGGGATTTGTTGTTTGTTAGTTTATGTAGGATAATGAGCTTCTGGTGTATTATTCTAGGCAGCTAACCAGGTATTTCTAGATGTTTTATAGATGCTAGAGTTTTAAAACCTGGAAAACAAAAGAGAAATCTAGTTAGTTTAAGGTTTTAAAGTTAAACTCTATCTAAGTCTACTATTTCCACAGATACAACATTGTTTGGATATTATGCATTCTAAGTGTTAAAAATCTTCATTTTAAAAGTGAGGCAAGTTCATGAGGAATTTTTAAAAAATTAATTCCCTTTTTATTTTCTTTTCAAAAATTGATTAAAATATTCAATTAATACCTAATTTAGTATATGTAAAGTGATTCTGTGTAAATGTAAATCAGATTATCTCCTGCAAAGAAAATTAAAAAAAAACCTTCAGTGGTCAATAAATATAATTTCCCTCATTAATTTCTAAAGGCAATGACCTAATCTTAAATCTCTGTCATAAACTCTAAATTTTTATTAAACAAATCTGCAAGACTCAGTGAGGTATTTGACTACTCTTTCCTGACACCAAGAAAGTTGGTTGACTTCATGCAGCTGTCATCCATGGAGTGACTTTGGATTCTATTCTGAAAATGGTCTCTCTGGAGATAACCCACCTGCAGTCATACTTAATAAATCCAGTGGCATATATTATTAGTCTTTACTATAGCTTTGTGAAATGAGGTCTGTTTGTTCCAAAAAGTATTTCTATAAAATTCTAGCCTGTTTTTCATGTATTCTAAAAACAGCTGTCAATTTTCTTATGTGAGATACTGCTTTAAAAATTCAAAATATTGGATGCTCATCTTGTATTCAACTGCCCCCAACTTTTTAGTATTACAGTTTCCCTGAGCTGACTTTGCTGCCCTGATTCTGTCTTTGAGACTCTTTTAAGTGCTCCATGGGTTTTTTCTACTATGCATATGTGAAACATTTTCCTCTAATACAAACCTGTTTTTTCTTGCTTATATTTATTTCTAATCTAGTAAAGCAATTTTATATCCACCATTTTCCAGTTGCAATGGAAATCAAAGGCACTTCTCATGGTTAGGTATTATTTTTGAATTAAACATTAGCTCTATGCTATATCAGTCCTCTAAGTCCAATTAATGCAAACAAAGGGGTTTTAGAAAGGATGTATTGATATTCTTTTCCTTCTGAGATTCATTGAAGTTGCAATATCTTTGGAAAGAGATGTAAATCTCATCTTTTTTTTTTTTATCAGCCTCCTCACTTAACTCAAGATGTCCTATCTCTCCAATCTGCAAGCAATATTACATGTTCATGGTATAATCAAAAGAGAAGTGAGTTACCGAAAGATAGTAATAATACATATATATTCTGAAGAATTAAACTTAAAGTCAGGACTGGGATTTGAGTTCACATCCTACCTAAGTCACTCACCATCAGTGTGACAAGAAGAAAATCATTTACCTCCCCTAGCATCAGTTTAACTGTAAAATTGGGATCATAATATGTATGCTATTGGCAGGGATGGCGCTAGGGAACCTCAGACAAACAATGCTATGGCAAGAAAAGAGAGTGAGTGCTTGATGGTTTTGAAATTGCAAGAAAGGTTGCTTCCAAGACTTGGTGCTCAAGCTCTTGCTTTTATATATTTAAATGCTTTTGATATAACTTCAGGAATTTATGTCATGCTTCAGAGCAACTTGGGCAGCTCTGGGATCAGGGAACCTCAGGTCTTTTAGAGACAGGAGAGAGATATTGCTCATGTTGGTCTGATTGTATTCCTATTCCTGAAGTCACAGGCGGGGAGATGCTAAGCAGCTACAAATTTGACCCTCCCTTCTAGGCTAGAAGATAGAGATATTGTGGAAAAGAATGCAAAAGATGAACCATTCTTCCTGATTCACTAAACGAAGAAATTCCCAAGAAGTTTCAAAACAAAACAACAAAATAAGGACATGTTGAATCACCCTGGCCCTGTCAGAATGAGACCAGCAGTAAGGGCGCTAAGCCCCCTACCCATTCCTTTTTTTCCACTATGAAGGAAGAATTTGAGTATCAAATGGATGCCAACATCTCCTTGCTTCCCACAACTAATTTTCACATCTTTAACATAGAGGATATAGCAAGCAAGAGGTGATTCAGGATCCATGTGCTTCAAGGCAAGGGCCTCCCTTCCGTTTTCCCTGGCACCAAGACTGTGACTTGGTCATACTCTAATTGCATGAGCCTCAGGTTCCCCACCCTAGAAACATAAGTGAAATAAGTGAATAAAAATAAGTGAAATTGAAGCCTTTTCCTGTGCTGGACTTTGGCATTTTGAACCTCTCAAGTCTATGGTTTGTTTTTGTTTTTTTTGACTAGGCAATGGGGTTAAGTGACTTGCCTAGGGTCACAGAGCTAGTAAGTGTTATGTGTCTGAGGCCACATTTGAACTCAGGTCCTCCTAAATCCAGGGCCTATACTCTATCCACTGTGCCACCTAGCTGCCCCCTCTCAAGTTTATGTTAAGGAGATTAGGGGTGGGGTGGGGTAGTTCTAGAAAAGCAATGAGCCAGAAGAGAGGGGATAGCAGACAGGAAGTGGAGGTGTGTGTAGGGCAAAGGATAGAGAAATAATAAGGCAAACCTTCAGGCTATAACCAGTACTGATCTTAAAGAATAAAGATAAAATGCATAAGATAATGTATATAGACATTTTGCAAACCTTAAAGGCCAGCATGAATGCCAGGTGTCATTACTTTTTTATTATTATATCACCTCAGAAATCAAGAGAGACTTTCTGGAAGTCATGTCATCATATTCAAAACCTCCTCTCAACACTCCCAAACCCTTAAACTCCCCACATCAGCAAAATACAGTCAAACTCTCAAAAATAAACTATATAAATAAAATGGCTTAAGCCTAAGGATAGCAAAATCATCACTGTCAGCCAAAGGTCAGGCACTTATGAAGAATAAATGAGAAATGAGGAGGGACTGCAGTGGAATAAGCAGTGATTCTGGAGTTCGAAGTCCTGAGTTTAAAACCTGATTCTGACACTTATTTATTTTCCATATGACCTTGAGTAAGTTATATAATCCCTCTCAGCCTCAGTTTCCTTATTTGTAAAATGAGGGACTGAACTAGCTTTTTAAAGTTTTTTTTTTCCCAGTTTTACATCTATGATCTTAGATTCTACCTATCTTGTATAATTTTAGGAAGGCTAGCTGGGTAATCCCCTACTTTCAAATTATCTCATTCACTGACTTTCCAAAATTCCTATAATTAATATTATTTCTCAAGAGTCTTCTTAAGCTTGGTGCTTTTTAAACTTTATTTTCATGATTCCCTTCGGGGTTACTCTTTAGCTAGTGGACACTTTAGCAGAGATTAATTTATCTAATCAACCATTACTAACCATTTCCTAATATAGAGTCACAGTATCATAGATTTAGAGCTGGAAAAGGCTTTAGGTCATCTAGTCCAGAGATATTAAATTAAAATAGAAATGGGGGCCACTAAATCATACATAAGAATCCCTGTGAGGACTGCATAATAACTTAGAAAACCACATATTAGTACCAGCCCTGGAGTCTGGAAGACTTGAGTTCAAATCCATTCTCAGACAATTACTAGGTGTGTGACCCTGGGCAAGTCACTTAATCCCATTGCCTCCAAAAAAAGGTAAAAAAACCAAAATGAAACCACATATTAATACTATCTATGTTTTATTGAATTTTGACTTATTTTGTTAAACATTTACCAATTGCATTTTAATTTGGTTCAGGCAGCTGTCAAGAGTGTTGTGTGGGTGGCAATGGAGTTTGACCCCTCTGATCTTGTCCACCCTCCTTCTTTTATAGATCAAAAATCTTAAGGAGAGTTGTACTTTCTGGCCATGCTTTTTGGAAAGCATATATTCTGTTGAGCAAGGGAAATATGCAGAGAATTTATATCGAGGAAAACAATAATATAATGTTTCTGAATGAGTTATAAAGAATATGCTGGTATAATACAGATGGCATTCTGAAATAACAGATGCAAACTCATTTTGTGAATTATGAGGTTATTCTCAAGTTATACACAGGTTTATTCTCAAGCACTTTTCCTTGCTTCTCTTCTCTGAATTCATTTTGTTTGAAGGAATAATTTTCTAAATGCAAACCATAACTTACACTCTAAAATAATATAAGGATTTTACAAAGAGATACCTGGTTGAAGACTCTTCTCTATGATTTCTATTCACCCTGGTGGTAGTATAGATATAATTAAAGCCTCCACATTATTAAGGTGCAGAAAAAAATAAAGAGTTGTCTAAGATATATTATATATTAGTCTATATAGTATCAGAAAGCCAAATAATCCTATGATAAATACTCACTGTTATAGCCTAGCAGGGTTTGCCTCTGTGAAATTAAAATGTTATGCAATTCTCTTCAGTGACACAGACACACAGAGTAAAATGTCTTTAGATATACTGACATATCTTGGATCTTTTAGGAAACAAACTTGACAAATGTGACTTTGAAGAAAGTTTGCATTTGATCTTCTACAGAAGCAAAATTTCAAGCTTGAACACAAATACAGATTCACCTTTTATTTATTTTTTCCCCCTGTATTACTTTGGGAGCAGCTAGTATTTCTTCAACCACAGATGACTTACAGAAAAGCCTTTGCCATGGATATCTCTATGCAAGGAGTCAGACCAAATGCCTTGACTTGTGTCAAGAGAGAAAGAATTGTTTCATTTTTGATGTGTCACATGGACGAATAGCTTTTTTTTAAATGATCTCACCATTTTGTACTTTCTGAGAACACTGTTTATAGGAAATATAACTGAGGGCAAATGACCCTCTTGAAGTACTGGGCACCTACTAGCCTGGGACAATGTTATATTTCATATATTTATACATATATGTATATACATACATGTACACGCATATTTGTGCATATACATTACACACATAGGTTTATAAATACACACATGTACAGTCTTACACATACACATATATACATATACATATGTATATATATGTGCATGTATGTATATATGATTGTCATTATATACTTCTCTCTTCTCATACTTAAAATCCCAAGCAGCCAGCGTAACAACAAATGATTTAATGATAGCAGTCAGTTGGCCAACCAGCATTTATTAAGTGCCTACTATGTGCCAGGTACTGTGCTAAGCACTAGAAAATCTCAGAACTTTTAGATTATATGTTTAAAAGATTTTTTGAAAAAAATATTTGAATTTACTACAAATACTTTCATTTTCAACAATGACTTTATTTCATGAGTATTTTACATGGTGAATCACACTGGACTCTCACAAGGGCATATTGGGAATAATGAGTGGGAACAGTTGCTCATTGCTAATGCACAACATTTTGGGAGATTCCCATATGACCCATAAAAAAGAAAAAAAACAACAACTTTGTATATAAGGCAACAGCCACCTTCACACCCCACTCAAAAGGCATAGCTATGGGAATGATTTAGCAATGTTAGTAGGAATGAGTGGGACATCTCTTTCATCACCATTTTAGACACAAACTATTTTCAAAAAATAGCACCTAAGGTAAATGCATTGTAATAATGCTAAGCAGTAGAAGCTTTTGTATAGTCAATCTAATTTAACAAGGAGAGACAAATAAGTGCCTACTAGATGCAAAACATGATATAATAGGAGCTAAGATTGCAATGACAAAAAACCAACAAATAGTCTCTACTCTCAAGGAATTTACATTCTATTGGGGCACATTTCCACATGATGTGGAAAAGAACAGTAATGATTGAGGGAACAAGAAAAGTTTCCCATAACAAGAGTTTCTAACCTGGTATCTGTGAATGCTTTAAAATTTCAATATAATTGTTTTCCTTTGTTATCCTATGCATTTTATTAAATGTATTAAAATATTGTTTTTGAAAGGGATCCATAGATTTTACCAGACAGCTAAAGGAGTCCTTAATACATCAAAAAGATTCAGAATCCTTGTATAGGAGGTAGCACCTGACTGAACTGAGGCTGGAAGTAAGCAAAGGATTCTAAATGATGGAGGTGAGGAGGGAATGAATTCTAAGCATAGGAAACAGACTGTTACAAAAGCAGGAGGTAGAAGGAAAACAGTTCTGGGAACACTAAGTAGGTCAACTTGACTAGAACACAGAGTGCATGAAGGGAAATAATAAGCCAGAAAGTCTGCAAGATCCAAGTTGTCAAATGTTTTAAATAACAAGCTGAGGTGTTGGTATATTACCCTAGACACAAGGGGGAATCATTGAACTTTTTTGAGCAGGAGAGTGATATGGTCAGACCTGTGTTTTAGGAAGATTATTTTGGCAGCTGTGTGGAGGATAGATCACAAAAAGGAAAGAATGGAAGCAGGAAGAACATTTAGGAGACTATTACAATATTCCAAAAGAGAGGTCATATGGCTCTGAATGGAGGTGGGACAGGGTGGGGGTGGAGGTTGCCATATGAGTGGAGAGACAGGAACATTTTTGTGGGACATTTTGGGGATCGAATTAATAAGATTTCATAATTAATTTGATATAGAGAGTAAAGAAGAAGTTAAGGTTAAGAATGACTCCCTGGCTGCATACCTGGATCATTGATAGAAAGGTGGTGTGCCCTGACAGAAATAGGGTATTTGGAAAGGAGATGAGGAGTTTTTCTGTTGTTGTTTTTGTTGTTGTTTGAGGAAGGGGAGGATAATGAGTTTTGCTTTGGCAATGCTGAGTTTGAGATGCCTAAAGGATATCTTGGTGGAAAAATATGCAGTTGGCTCATGTGCCTATTTTTCCACATCTATAAAATCTTTATATGTGCATGTTTCAAGAGAATTTTTGATGAAGACATGAGAAGGAAACAGGCAGATTATTTTTCAACTGATTTTCTTTAGTGAATATCTTCTGTCACAATTGACTGGAAGGTATAAAGAATAAAAGATACCACAATGGGTTATTATTTTTGCATTTATAGAAAAGCACAACTCAGTAGAGAAAAATATGACCTTGAAGGGTCTCTCTTTCCCAATAAGTTGTCTCCTATACATATCCTACAATCATAAAAGATTGGTTTACATATGCAACAACAGAGATGATTTTGTTAAAGGATTCTCTGATTTCCATTGTTAGTGAGACTCAAAATATGTAGCCATATGTTTATTGTAGAGGTTTGCCACTGACATGGATGTTGTCCTATGAAGAATCCAAGTAGAAGTATTCTCTGAAGATGCCTTTCAGATGTTTCTGTTTGTGGATATTAGTTGTTGCTGTCATCTCAGAAAATTACAGCACCTCCTCAGTGAGATGCAGGGACATTTAAAAGAGATAGTTTTAAATATAATTATAAATAGAAATTTAATATATAATTTATATATGAATAAATGTATATCTATATATGTACATATACACACATTCAAATACACACATATGGAATTGCATGGATCTTGTAGAAACATGCAGATAGACAAAAAGCTAAGCCTAAAATTGCATAGATGGAAGAGAATAGGTCTGTTTGTATTTGGGAAATTACACAGTGCTTCCAACAATTCCAAGCTGTTCCCCTACACAAAAATCTACCTACTTCACAACAATATGATCCCATATACCTGCAAATCATATAATATCAAAGTCTCCAAAGTATCAGAACTATAGGTGACTCAAAAAACAATGAAGTAAAATGTGTGAAGTGGTGTAAAAGTGGGGTTGAGAAAAGACGCAGCCCTTGTCCAAATGTAGTTTACATTTACATTACATGAGTAGGAGGATGTGATACGCAAACAGACAAATGTAATGTAAAATGTTACATTAGAATTGATTAGGGATATTTAAGTTCTACTTCATCTGGAGGCAGTTGGGTAGCTTAGTGGATAAAGTGCTGGGCCTGAAGTCAGGAAGATGCATCCTCCCAGCCTCGGACACTTACTAGCTGTGTGACCTTGCACCAGTCACTTAACTCTTTTTGACTCAGTTCCTCATATGTAAAATGAGCTGGAGAAGGAAATGGCAAACCATTTCACTGTCTTTGCCAAGAAAATGCCAAATGGGGTCATGAAGCGTTGGACATGACTGAAAGAACTCAACAACAACAACAATAACAAAGTCTTGTATCAGAGCTGCAATGGGAGAAGTTTCTCTTTCTCCTCCTCCTGTCTCTCTTCCTTTTTCTCTCTCCTTTCTTTCATCTCTCCTTTCCTCCAATCTCCCCTTTCCCTTCTCTGCTATTTTCTCCACATCTCTGTCTGTAGTTCTTTCTCTCTCTGTTTCTGTCTCATGCATCACGTGCCCATGTTAATATATATCCAGTCAAGCCTGGGTGTATTTATAATATAAACAGGGATGTGCTGGTAAATGTTTAATAACTAGCTTCCCTGGACAGAAATACATTCATGATACACTCTTAAGTTTAATCTGCATTATTCACATTTCTCCATGACTTTCTTAAGGCTAGACAATCAACAAAACAATAAATCAAGCCCTGATTTGTGGCATTTGTCAATTTTTGAGTTATAAATGCTCACAGTGAAAATTTAACAATTGGCTCTTGAGGGCATATATAATCTTGCTCTGTCATACCACTGATGTATAAGGCAATTCTATTAGTAGTAATGCTTCTGTAGCCATAGGGTTATTGTGAATTTCACATTTGATTCTGCAAACATTAACCTAAGTGCCTGATGGGGTTCAGAGATACAGTTTAGATGAGACATTGTCCCAACATTTGTGGATCTCATAGTCTAGTGGAAATGGCAGTATCTGTTATATGTGCTATTATGTGGTTTATGCATGGAAGAGTTTCAAAGGAAAGTGCTATATGGGGTCTGAATGAGAAGACCTGTTAGCAGGTCAGTGCAATAATGCATAGTGATTAGGACCTGTCTTAAAATGGTATCAGTGGAAATTGAAAAGAGCGAGAAGAAAGATATTGAAAAGTACAACGAGACAAACTTACTAACTTAATGAATGCGATATGTGAGGGAGAAGAGTCAAAGATCACCCTAAGGTTTTGAACTTGGGAGGCTGGCAAAATTGTGGTGCCACTGGAAGAAATAGTGAAGTCAGAAGGATGAGCCTTTTGGAGGTGGGGGGAAGGAAGAATAATGACTTTGGCTTCGAACATACTGAGTTTGAGTGGGACACAGTGGAACTGTTTGGTTGGAACTCAGAAGAGAATGCAAGACAAGAGAGAGTGATTTGGAAGTTAGCCATAGAGGTGAGAACCGAAGTTATGAATGCAAGGGAAATTACTAAGGTGAGAGATATAGGACAAGGATAGCATACCTTATAGAATACTGACATTAAGGAATATAGAGAAAGGTTGAAGAGCCAGCTAAAGAAGCTTAACAGGTAGAATTAAAAATGGAAAAGCATGTTGTGTCTGAAATCAATGGAGGAGAAAATATTAATTCAGAAAGGGAATGTAGTAAACAGCATCAAAAGGCACAGAGAGGTTAAAGAGAACTGGCACTGGGAAAAGCCTACTTGGTTTTATGATTAGGAAGTCAGTAGTTAGTTTTGAGAGAATAATTTATTAGAGTGATGGTTGGGGGTGGGGAGCTGATTTTAAAAGGGTTGAGGATAAAGAGAAGAAATAATGTTTCCAAAAACTTCAGAAGTGAAGGAGAAGAGAGATCAGCACTAGCTTAGTTTTTTATTTTATTGATTTATTTGTTTAGGACTGGGAACTAGGTGTATTTTTTTGGGAAATGTGAAGCAGCCAATGTAATGGAAGGGACTGAAGTTTCATAAGACACAGAACATGATTGCTGGATCAATTTCCTAGAACAGGTAACATGGTATAGATGAAAAAGAGCCAGATTTTGAATCAGAGGTCTTGGGTTTGAATCCCAGTCATCTCCTCATAATGAATCTTTCCACCATCATGCTTTTTGTTTTCCTTCTAAATCTGTGATTTCATTAATATAGGTAGGTACAGTCAATAGAACACTGACTATTGAGTCTGAGAATTTGGGTTCAAATATCAGCCCTGAAGATTACTACTAGTATGACTTTGACCAAATAACATAACCTTTCTAAGCCTTAATTATTTCATCATTAAAATAAGGAGGTTGGATTAGATAGATAGATTAGATTAGGTAGAAAAAAGTTTGAAGCTTTAGAACTATCCTCCTGGTGAGGAATTTTTTCTACTAATGCAGATTAGAAGCTTCAGGGCAATTTATAGTCTTAGAGAGTTTGCTGAGGACTGATAGTTTAAGTGGCTTGCCCAGGGTCATATAGCTAATATATATCAGAATCATGAACCTTGGTCATACTGACTATGAGGCCAGACTATGATCATTCTGCTTCTCAAAGGAATTGCCTAATGTCAACCTTATATAGAGTTTGGTCTAAGAAAGACAAACAGAATTAGGTTGTAGTCCAATGTTTATTTTTTTCAAAGTGAGTAGCGGGCATATGCACGGTAGCTACAGTGTTGGAAATGAGCTCATTTTGGGGTTAGAATGCACAGTTTATATAGAGTGTACAAGGGTGATGTTTTCCCAGCATCATTTTACCTCTCAACAGAGGATATACCTCTTTTATCAGACCATCTCCAACCATACCAGACCACTCCCAGCCTTGGGCTATCTAGACAGAAGAATCTGTCTCCACCCAAGACCCAGCAGAACATTAGGGGGCTTCTCTATCTTAGATTAAATTACTTGAAAGCTTGGATTGGGGGCTGACCAGGATGAGGAGAGTCAATGCAATCTCATTATCAGTAATGTCCTTCTGAACTTAAAGTCTGTACTTTGGAAGAAGGGGGCTGGGGGAAGATATTAATCTCATTTTTCATATTAGACAATAAAATCACAGATCTAGATAGATAAGGATATCAATATTGATATCCGTGGTAGATGAATTCAGTATAAATAAAAGAAACATTTATGTTTCACAAGCATTATACTGAAACACTTCATAGATCTTCATGGATTCAGATAGCAACTTCTATTCATTCCTTGGTGACATGAATTTACATGGTATCCAAAGTCTATTGCTGGGACTAAAGAAGCTTTCCAAAAGAGCTGGATGAACTACTCAGTGACGAAAATAATAGATAAGTAAGATATATATATATACATATATATATATATATATATATATATGTATATATATATACATATATATACATATATATGCATGTAAATATAGATAGGTAGGTAGGTAGATAGATAGATAGATATCAAAGAATTTATGCATCAGTGGAATGGGTATTGAGTATAATGAAACCCTGTAGCATTAAGTTTATGAAACATAAACTTTTCCTTCATTTGTACTGAATTCATCTTCACTTAAATCCAGTTCACACACATGAGCACGCCACTCTGTGATGCCTTTGGTCCTCTTTGAAAATGAAGGACAAACAACAATCTGTGACAGATACTAAAAAAGTGAACTTCCTTTGCAGCCTTCCCCCGCTTCTTATGCTCCCCCCCCCAATGACAGAGCAACATTCAGAACATTCAGAAGCTCCTCTTTTTGGCTATTCTACTTTTTACTTCCCTGTCAAATGACTTGTGGCCTCTCTCCACCATAAATGCTTTCCGTTATCTGTAAGGTTCTCAGAAAATTCTGCAGTGAGAAAGAAAATCCCCAAATCCCAAAGTTCCCATTAGTATTCTTTCATTTCTAAGTGAAAGGAAAAAGAGCACAAGGGGAAAAATCTAAAGAAAAAAAATGTTTTATTTAACATCATATTGAGAAGCAAATCTATCAAAGTTTTGATGAAGCAAATCTTTTATAGAGGTCCCATTGTTTGCAAACAGACCCATCAGTGCTCAGCTTATTTCCCTAAGCTGCCACCAAATTCTTTTGTGTAAAATTCTTAATTTCTTGCTGTGTTAGCAGTATATTGCCATACAATCTACTAGATTAACCAAGGCATCAGACAATATCATAGTTGAAGTAACCAGACCAACTGTGCCATGGTCCAGTTATTTTATTAATATAGAAAATGCCTTAGAGCCTTTAAAATACAAACATACACAGCAATGATGCAGAATGCTGGAGTGTTTGTGAATTACATGCCTCATTTTGCCTTTAGAGAAACCAAGTAGATTTAGCTTTCTGCAGTCAAGTCAAAGTATAGAGGTTAGGAGTTAGTGCGGTATGGCATCATGGATTGAACACTAGACTTTCATTTAGGAAGACCTGACATTTTTGCTTATTAAATATTTAAATAGTATATGTGTAACCACATGCATTCTATATATTGTAGCGTTTTTAAAATTTTGTTCCTCTTGCATATTATATTCCTCATCTTCATCCTGGGCATTTGCTGTCCTGATTCTACTGGGAATAATATGAAACTCCTCCTTCAAGACCAGACCATTAGTGAACCATTCCAGGTAGTATTTCAGCAGAAGTGTGGTGGTAAATGCCTAACAAGTGGTTATCTGAAAAAAAATGTACTCATGACACACAATTTTTTTACATTATTATTTTTTGTGATGTGCTTTGAAGTTTAATCTGCGTTATTCACATTTTCTTTATTAATTTCTTGATTCTGTGCAGTCAACAAAACAATAAATCAAGCCTTGAGTTATTGATTTTCAAGTTGTAAATGCTCACACTTAAAATTTAACAACCTGGCTCTCCCAATCCTAACAGCTGGCTTCTGCATAACCAAGGAGTGAATCCATTTAGCTCTATACTTCCCAGCAACTGGGAGAATTGTAACCAAATTAACATTATTATTGTCTCTGGACCACTTTCCATCTTTTTTATTTCTGAAATCATAATTAACTTCCCTGGTAATTAGTCATATGTGTTTTCTCCTCCAATAGAATGCAGGCTCCTTGAGGGCAGGGGCTGATGTTCCATGGTTCACATGTTCAACTATTCATGACCCCATAGACCATACTGTCCATGGAGTTTTCTTGGTAAAAGTACTGGAGTGGTTTGCCACTTCCTTCTCCAGTGGATTAAGGCAAACAGAGGTTAAATGACTTGCCCAGGATCACACAGCTAATGAGTGTCTGAGCTTTGAACTCAGGTTTTCTGACTCCAGGACCAGTGTTCTACCCATTGAGCCATCTACGTGGCTCTATAAACACAGGATTTTTATAACCTGCACTTAGTAAGTACTTGACACTAAATGTTAGTACATTGTAAGTGTTTAATATGTGCTTTTGATTCATAACCTCTCTAATAAGGTTAAGGTAATAGCTGCCATCACGGTTATTTAAAAGAGTCCCAGATGTATGTAGCTTATTACATACTTGCAAGGACAGCAATAGACTAAGTCAGCCTTTTAACTCTTTCATCCCCTCAACTAATTTTAATTCCCTAAGACCCTAAGACCTTGAATTAGAAATGAATTAAGAAAAAACTTTTCTAATCACTAACATGAGAAGCCCAGACTGGAAATGGGTCAGCAAAGCTCAGAGATGGCACCTCAGAAAAAGGAATATCAACCTATACAAAAAAAAAATTAAAAAGAAAGTATAAAATAGTGAATAGAAAATGAAACCTGTGCTTCTGCTGCCTTTCTACAAATCTGTTATAGATGTTGGAGGTTGATGGTGGCAGAGCCTACATGCCTAGACAGAACATATTTTAAGGAAGAAGAAACCAAAATGGGTCAGGAACAATTTAGCAGCTGTTTCTGAATTCACCCTAGGATGGTAATGAATGTACTTTATCCTTTAACAAATCTCGTCATAATGTATGAGTTGTCACTGGGATTGTTCTCTCACTTCCTTGGTGTAGTTTCAGGCCTACAACATAGCAATATGAACAATGAGGCCTGACCACAAGAAAACGATCATCTCTCCCATTTTAGTTTGCTAATCCAAATCCAAAATACTCAAGCAGATCATTTTACTTTTTGGTGCCTCGGTTTCCTCATCTTCATTAAATAGACTATAAATTCCATTTCAGATCTAAATTGTGGGGTCTCACCTCAAGTTTTGACTTGGTCTATGCTTGTTGCAATAGATTAAATGTGTAAAACTGTGTAGTTTATATGCAAATTCACTGCAGAAGGCCACATTTTTTTCCTTTTCTAGATTTTTCTTTTCTTGCCTCCTTCTTCACCTTCTGCTAATACTTTGCTACTTTAGATATTAAAACGGTAGTGTTGTATAATGGATAGAGTACTGGCTTCAGAACCATGATGGCCTAGGTTCAAAATATATTAACTGTCATATAGGCTGTGTGACCAATTAATCTCTTCATGCTCAAGATAAATTGCAGAGAAGGCATCAAATTTTCCTTGGTATAGGTAGTTTCCTAGTCCAGTGAAATCACAAGTCTAATCACTATCCCAATTTAAATTAGAACCTAGGATGCATAGAAAAAAAAATCTGACAATTGGATATAAAAAAGTATTAAAAGTAATCTCCCAAAGTAGCTAGTTCTTGTTTCACTTCTAACCCTTATTCTTTTAGGATGTGCACTTTTTCCTGACCAGATGTCCAACTGACATGGTTAAAGGGTGCTGGGATCCCCACATTGTCAGGGTACAGATCAATGTCACCTGGAAAGAATTCATGCACTCAAACTATCTTCTAGTCAAGTGGCAAAGTTTATTGCGAAGCTAATAAAGAGAAGTTCTTCAGGGAACTTGCTAGCTAATGAGAATGATGCTAAAGCTTATATGGAAAAGGCAAAAGGAAAGTAATTCCAAGTATGCTAATTAGATGGCCTGGGCAGGGATTAAGGAATTGTCAGTTTTCAAAGGAATAGGAAAGTAGTCCAGGTGAATTGGGAACAGGTGCCTTGGGCTTCTGGACTTCAGGAGTGTATGGGGAAATTCAGGGAGTCCACAGACATAGCTCTGTTGATACCAGATATTGGGGGAGAAGAGACAAGACAGTTCTATTTAAACAAAGGTTTGCCAGAGGCACAGTTCTTGGAGACCAGGCCCCAGAGACAGAGTCCTTGGGCAGGCACCCCTGTACCTGTACTGATAGTTTTTATCTGAGGAATTACAGGGCCAGGCCTGCATGTGCCTGCAACAAAGAAAGAGCCCTCTGAAATACTGGGTTGCTTCCAGAGACGTAGCCGTTTCCTTTTTGGGGTCCAGGTGGCATCACTCCATCACAATAATAACAACAGCAAAAATATGAACCCTAAAGCAGACTGGGGGGAAAAACAATCCTCAGGAGTTCATCTCATGTTTTGTGGTTTTATAAAGCCCTGTTTCAGTTGGTACTTTCAAGATATGTAATGCAGTTTTTTTTCCCAAGGCAGTGCAGTGCAGTGCTTAATGTCTTTTCAAATTATGATTTTGTCTAGTCCAAAATAATTAAATAAAACATGAAAAACATCCACTCGTTTCAGGCAGCTTGTCTCTTGCCATTTGCAAACTTCTGTGTGCTGTTTTCTACTCCTTCATATTACAGGAAATGTGCCTTCTTTTTGTTCATGCTAGTAGAAAGAATCAACAAAGTGCACTTTAAACATTGTTTATAAAAGAGATGCAAATGTTCAGCTCCAGAGGAGAGAGCTATTTCCATCCTCTTTCTGAAACTTAAAAAAAATGCCCTACCTTCCTGTTAGTTTCCCATTTTCTTTCCTTGGGGCTGACTGATTTGGGGCCCAAATGGTTTATGCTTTTTGCAGTCATGAGGACATTTTTTTTTTTTACTCTTGATCTTGAAGAGGCCCTCTTCCCTTCTCTTCCTCCAGTGGGGTAGTTGCTTTTAAACATATAGTTGGGAATTTTATAATGTCGGTGCAGTGAAAGTCAATTGCATGATATTGAATTCATTGACTTTTCCCAGCTGCAAGGGACCCCAATGTTTTCTGTGCTGCATTGTTTTGATCCCTAAAGAGAGACAAAGGCTAAAATAAAATCTGAAAATAGAAATAAAGGGATGACAGAACCTCAGTGTTAGAACACAGGACTTGAAAAGGAGTGGCTACAGACCTAGGAGGCCCTACAGATACTAGCTATGAACATTTCTTTCTCCTTCATATTCTGGCTGGTTCATTTCCCTTCCTCCCAACCTCTCCACCTTTTCATTCTTAAATCATTTGGCAAAGCACTGGTAACTAATGACGATAGTATTCTCTGTCAGTGTTTAGACCGCCCAAGGCAAAATGTTGAGTAATGGAATTGACTTATCCTGTGCTACAAATACCTAATGAACAGCCTAAGAATATTCTTATGGAAATGCAAGACTACAAATCTGAGGTTACAGCTGTAAATATTATAAATCATTTGATGAACAAATTTATTCAAATCCAAGGGAAAGAAAATATGAAACTGAAATCAAGAAACATTTCTTAAATGTCTACTATGCACAAGGCGTCTTGCTAGGTTCTGGGGCTGCAAAGATAAAAAGAAGCTTATATTCTTCTAAATGCAGAAATCAGCTTAGAAAAAAAGTTTTTATGATACTGAAAATTATTCTGTTGAAAATTAGTTGAAAGTGCTATTTTCTCTCTTTTATATTCAGTAAAAAGATTTTTAATTTGTGTTCTTTTAACCATCAGGCTTTGCTATGTAGATTCTTTACCCTCATTTGAATGGATTTTTTGCATATATTCTTACCCATCAGTTAGACAGCCTAAATGACAGGATAAAGATTCAATCATCAAATGAAAATTCAAAAGATGCTACTATGTCCTGTTGGTTAATGAATTTTAATTGATAAAATATTATTATTTTATCCGTTTACTGAAGTCCTACTTTGATACTCCATCATTGTAATGAGGTGACCCTGACTTTGTGCCTTTTTATAGACTATACTTCATATTTGAATGCTCTCTTTCTTCATCTTTGCAGCTTGGACCACAGCATCTTTCAAGACTTAGTTGAAGCATTAACTCTCAAAAACTGCCTTTCTAAAAAATTTCTCCAGTTATTATACTTCCTTCCAAACATTTTACTTTGAATTTTCTTTGGCTCATATTCTATGCTCATTTGCTCCCTAAGTAGAACACAAATGCGTTGAGGGCAAAGACTGTCTTTGTCTCCTCAGGGCCTAACACATTGTGGACTTTAATGAATGCATATGTTGTAGGTGGATAGGTGGCACAGTTCGTACTTGGTCAGTCAACAAGTATTTATTAAGCACTTATACGCTAGGTATTGTGCTAAGTGCTGTTGATACAAAGAAAGGTCTCTACGCTCAAGGATCTCACCTACCAAGGGGAAGAAAACATGCAAATAACTATTTACGGACAGGATATATACAGGGTGATTTGAAGGCATTGGCAAAGGGAAAGTACTAAGATTAAGGAGGACAAAGAATAGCTTGTTGTAGAAGGTGAAAGTTAGGCTGAGACTTGAAGGAAGCCATGGAAGTTAGGAGGTGGAGGTGATAAAGGAGACAGTTTCAGGTATATGAGAAAGCCAGTGAAAATGCTCAGGGTCAAGAGATGAAATACGTGTAAGGAACATCAAGGGAGTATTCATGCAAAGAGAAAGGGGAGGAGTGTAAAGTGCAAAAGGACTAGAACATAGGAAGTGGTCGGATTAGGGAGGGCTATAAAAGCCTGACAACAGATTTTATATTTGATCTGAGAGGCAACAGGGAACAATTGGAGTTGATTGAATGGGAGGGAGGGGTGAAGTCATAAGCCTTTTGCTTTAGAAGAAGACTAATTTGAGTGTGGGGGGGAACTTGAGGCAGAGAAATCAACCAAAAAGCTGCAATAGTCCAGGTACGGAGTAGTGAATTTCTGTACCAAGGTAGTAGCAATGTCAAAGGAGAGAAGGAGCTTATATGAGGTAGAAATGATTTGGAAACTGATTGGATATAGAGGATGAGAGACAAGAGTTGAGGGTGACATCTGGGTTGTAAGCCTAAGTGACTGAGAGAATGATAGTATCCTTGATAATAACAGGAAAGTTAGGAGGTGGAGAATTTTGAAGGAAAAATATTATAGAGTTTAGTTTTAGACATGGTGGGCGTAAGATAGCTATAAAATATCCAGTTTGAGATCTCCAATAGGCGTTTGGGAATGTGAAACTGGAGAGGTTGAGGCTGGTTAAGCAGATCTGAGAATCATCAGCATAGAGAGAGTACTTAAATTCATGGGAGTTCATAAGACTATCAAGTGAAGTAGTATAGATGGAGAAGAGAAGGGCCCAGGACAGAGAGCTGGGGGACACTCATGATTGGCAGGTTTTGGCCTTGATGATAATGCAGCAAAGGAGATTGAGGCAACAATCTTAGATAGGCAGGAGAAGAACCAGGAGAGAGCAACATCATGAAAACCTAGGGAAAGGAGACTATTAAACAGAAGGAGTAATAACAGGGCTTCTTAAACTTTTTTCCTCTTGTGACACCTTCAGAAAACCACAGATTATGAAGTGCTGAATTTTACAGTGTCAAAGCCTATATAAGATCAAGAAGAATGAGGATTGGGAAAAGGTCTTTAGATATAGAAATTAAAAATATCATTGGTAACTTTAGAGAAAGTAGTTTCCGTCAAATGTTGAACTTCCAACCAAACTCCAGACAGTTAAGAAGAGTTATTCCTCTCACACCATGTACCAAAATGAGGTCAAAATGGGAGCATGATATAAAGGGTGACACCATAAACAAATTAGTAGAGCATGGAAGAGCTACCTGTCAGATTCATGGGAAGAGGAGGAATTCATGACCAAAAAAAGAGAGAGAGTATTACAAAATATGAAATAGATTATTTTGACTATATTAAATTAAAAAAAAAACTTCTATATAAACAAAATCAATGCAACCGAGATTAGGAGAAAAGCAGAAAGCTGGGAAATAATCTTTATAGCAAGTGTCTCTGATAAAGGCCTCATTTCTAAACTATACAGATAACTGAGACAAATTTATAAGAATACAACTCATTCCTCAATTGATAAACAGTCAAAGAATATAAACACGCAGTTTTCACATGAAAAAATCAAAGCTATCTATAGGCATATAAAGAAGTGCTCTAAATCACTTTTGGTTAGAGAAATGCAAATTAAAACAATTCTGAGATACTACCTTTCACTTACCAGATTGCCAAATATGGCGAGACAGGAAAATGGTAAATATTGAAGAGGATGTGGGAAAATTGGGATACTGATGCACAGTTGGTGGAGTTGTGAACTGATCCAACCATTTTGGAGAGCAATTTGGAACTATGTCCAAAGGGCAATCGAATTGTGATCCAACAATCCACTACTAGGTTTGTATCTCAAAGAGGTCATAAAAAAGGGAAAAGGACCTATATGTGCAAAAATATTTACAGCCACCCTTTTTGTGGTAGCAAAATATTAGAAATTGAAGAGATTCTCATTAATTGGGGGATGGCTGAACAACTTGTGGTATATGAATATAATGGAATACTATTGTGCAATAAGAAATGGTGAACAGGCAGATTTCAGAAAAACTTGGAAAGACTTGTATGGACTGATGCAAAGTAAAATGAGCAGAACCAGGAAAACACTGTATGCAGTATCAGCAACATTGTATGATAATCAACCATGAATAACTCAGCTCTTCTCAGCAACACAATGATCTAAGACAAGTGCAAAGGACTCATGAAGGAAAATGCTATCCGTATCCAGATAAAGAACTGATGACTCTGAATGCATATTGAAGAATCCTTTTCCCTTCATTCTTTCTTGTGTTTTTTCCCCCTTTGATCTGTTTCTTCTTTCACTACCACGACTAACAGAAAATAATTTTACATGATAGCACATGAATAAACTATGTCAAACTGCCAATCATTTTCAGAATGGAGGAGGGAAAAATTTGGAGCTCAAAATCTTATAAAAATGAATGCTAAAATTCTTCTTTGTTGGAGGCCAGCACCTGGTAGTGGGCCCCTAACCCCCGTGAGAACACCACACCCCAAGCAGCTTGTTCCGGGGTAAACCGTACCATAACGTACCAGGTCAACAGATGTGCTAACCGCAAGATGCTGGCACACTGCCCTGGAAAGTCCTGAAGGCCTATCTTCCTCTTTTGCCACGTCAACAGAAGTTTTGCTCCTCCCCCGCTTCACCCTACATAAGCTTGTAATGCTAAAAAATAAAATTAGACCTTGCCTACCATCTTTTTGGTCTCACTCCTCCTTTTCACCCATTCCTTTCAGCCAGGGTCCTCCTCGACCCCCCACGTATACTGGCCCTGCAGGTCGGGGCAAGTGGCGCCCAACGTGGGGCTCGAGGTCCGGATTTCTGCCAGGCGGACCAGCATTGAGAAACGATTCGTCGCGACCCCCTCCTTCTCATCGCTCATGAAGAGCCCCTGCGTTTTGGTAAGTTGAGTTTTCGTCCGCCTCATTCTAATCATGGGTTCCAACCTTTCTAAGGAGCAGGTCTTTATCCAAGACCTTAAGTATGCCCTTAAGGAGAGAGGAGTTAAAGTTAAGAAAAAGGACCTTTTGAAATTCTTTCTTTTTGTAGATGAGGTCTGCCCTTGGTTTATGGTTACCGGCCCAGATATTCATCCGGGAAAGTGGCAGAAGGTAGGGAGAGACCTCAATAGAAAGTTGCAAACTGAAGGGCCAGAGGCGGTCCCTCCCTCGGCTTTTTCTTACTGGGGTATCATCAGAGACATAGTGGAATCTGCCCCTGGGGACCCAGGCAAGCGCCAACTCCTTTCGGTGGCAGAGTTTTGTTTACGCCCCTTGTCGCGGGCAGCTTCTGTTAAATCGCTACAGCGCCCTTTATCACGAACCGCCTCTACAAAGTCATTAGAATCAGTGGGAAAAAGTCCCCCTAGACCCCCCTCCGTGGTCATTACCATTCCGCCGGAACCTCCAAAGCCTCTTTATCCTCCCCTCCCTGTGGAAACGGTCCCGGTTACTGAACCTTTAACACTGCCTATAATTGCAAAACATAAAACTCCTCCTTTAGGAGATCCTGACCCTGACACTCTAGATCCCGGGGACGAGGCGGAACTGGAGGAAGAAGCCGCCCGATATAATAACCCGGACTGGCCCATAACTCCCAGTACCTACCCCCTCCCTACATATCCCAAACTTGCGCTCCTGCGCTTCTGCCCCCCATTCCCACTTCCTCAGCCCTCACATCCGCCAGAAGTCAACTCTCCACTCAAGTTAAGGAGCTCCGAGAAGTCTTAGATCTACAAAAGCAATATGCACAACTCTCTTCGGAGCTGAGTTCCCTGCAACACTCCCTCCAGAATTCTGTCATTTTCTCCCCCAATAGGTCTCAGTTACATCAGAAACCCCTGAAAAAGATCAGAGCCAGTGCTAGAGATAAAAAATCTAAAAAGGCGCAGCCCATGATATTCCCTGTTATGACCCGGTCTCGTCAGCCTGACTCCCCACACAACGACCCCAAGGAAGTTTCTGCCAGTGAAGGGGAGGGAGATGAAGAAAGTGAGGGAGAAGGAAGAGGACGAGGGAGAGGGGGAGGGACAGGATGGTAGGAAAACAGAAGCAGAGCGGTTAGAATATAGGAAGTTGCATTTCAAAGGGATTAAGGATCTTAACGCCGCCGTCAAGTCCTATGGTCCTAATGCCCCGTTTACCCTCTCAGCTCTTGAAGCTATGTCCCGCGGAGGATATCTCTTGCCGGCAGAGTGGCTTCGCGTAGTACAGGCAGTCCTTTCAAGGGGACAGTTCTTGACATGGAAGGCAGATTTCTTCGATCGCTGCCAATCCATGGCTACAGCCAACCAAAAATCCCCTGGCTCCCCCGCTTTAAAGTGGACTTATGAAAAGTTGAGTGGCCAAGGGAAATACGCAGAGGAGGCCAGACAACGCTGCCTCCCAATAGGCCTCTTGGCGCAAACCGCCAATGCTGCATTCGCAGCTTGGCGTGCCTTGCCCACTTCTGGATCCCCCCTTGCTCCGCTTAATAAGATCGTACAAGGAACTCAGGAAGATTTCTCTGAGTATGTTAGTAGGCTCTTGGAAGCAACTGAACGAACCTTAGGGCAAGAAGCGTCTAATGATCAGCTTGTGAGACGCTTAGCATATGAAAATGCTAACAATGCCTGTCGGTCTGCCTTACGCGGGAAGTGGAGAGATAAAACATTAGAGGAAATGATACGTATGTGCAGAGATGTAGATCCCTTCACTACCAAAATGTCCCAGGCCGTACATCTGGCCATAGGGGCAGCTCTCCAAACCGGGGACTCCCAAAAGGCATGCTTCCGGTGTGGTCAACCTGGCCATTTTGCCCGACAGTGCCCTAGTGCCCCTGACACTCCCTCCGCTCCAATCAGCAATAAGGCTTCCCAACCCTCCACCCTCTGCCCTCGGTGTAGGAAAGGGAAACACTGGGCAAACCTGCCGCTCAACTACAGACGTTCATGGCCACCCTTTACAGGGAAACGGTCGGAGGGGCCAGCCCCGGGCCCCCCAGACGACTCCCTTTGCTCGGGCCTCGGGGATCAGCCTGTCCACACCCCACTCTTCAGAGCCACTGCAGGAAGCGCAGGGGTGGACTTGTGTGCCGCCTCCACCTCAGTATTGACCCCCGAGGGTGGCGTCCATATTATTCCTACAGGCATCTTTGGCCCCCCGCCCCCTGACTTCTATTTTTTCATCCTTGGTCGCGCCTCCGCTACTATTAATGGCCTCATGATTCACCCTCCATTGTGGATAGTGATTACACGGGGGAAATTCAGATACTTGCCTCAACCCTGAAAGGGCCCCTCACTGTCCGTCAGGGACAACGCCTTGCGCAGGCTCTCCCGCTCCCCCTACAGACTCCATACCCTGCTCTCGCCACTGTTAGAGGCCACTCCAAGCCTGGTTCCTCAGACATCTATTGGGTCCAGGCCATTTCCCAAGACCGCCCCATGCTTACGCTTTTTATTCAAGGCAGGCTTTTTGAAGGAATATTAGATTCAGGAGCTGACTCGACTGTTATTCAAAAGACAGTTGGCCATCTTCGTGGCCCCTTCAACCATCCATGACACACTTGCAGGGCATAGGTCAATCCCACAATACCTACAGAGCTCTCAATGGCTGCCTTGGCAAGACAAAGAAGGAAATAAAGGGACTGTTCGGCCTTTTGTGATCCCCGGCTTACCTGTCAACTTATGGGGAAGGGACATTCTTTCACAGATGGGGGTAATTATGTGCAGCCCAAATACCGTTGTGACCCGTCAAATGCTCTCCCAGGGATTTCTCCCAGGGCAAGGATTAGGCAAGAAAGGTCAAGGGCAACTGTCCCCATTGTTGCTGAAGGGAGAAAAGGACGAGCAGGCCTTGGTTGTGAGAGCCCAGATAATCAGAACCATTTTTCGTGAGGGCCACGGGTCCTCCTGCACTCCAGGCAGATAGGATCTCGTGGAGAAATGACCTACCCGTCTGGGTAGACCAGTGGCCCTTACCCAAGAAAAAACTGGAGGCAGCGCTTGCTTTAGTGCAGGAGCAACTAGCTGCAGGTCACATAGAACCATCTACATCCCCGTGGAACACGCCCATTTTTGTTATCCAAAAAAGATCAGGTAAATGGCGACTCTTACATGATTTACGGGCCGTCAATAAAACTATGATTCCTATGGGGGCCCTTCAACCTGGGCTCCCCTCCCCTGTAGCCATACCGCAAGATTTTTCTAAGATTACAATTGATCTTAAGGATTGCTTCTTTTCCATTCCCCTCCACCCTTCCGATTGTCAGCGCTTCGCTTTTAGTGTTCCTATTACCAATTGTGTGGGCCCTTCTCCGCGCTTTCAGTGGAAAGTTTTGCCACAAGGCATGGCTAATAGCCCTACGCTGTGCCAAAAATATGTTGCCCAAACAATTGATCCTTTCCGCTTGCAGTATCCCAAGCTTTATATTATCCATTATATGGACGATATCCTCCTTGCAGGACCAAATAATGAGGAATTGACTCAGGTATCACAGGAGCTCATTAAGGCGTTGGAATATCGGGGCCTTAATATTTCCCCTGATAAAGTGCAAACCTGCCCCCCCAGCTGTTCTTGGGATTTGAACTCTTGACGAATCGCATTCTCTCCCAGAAGGTTCGCCTACGAGTGAGTCACCTTTGCTCCCTTAATGATTTCCAAAAATTACTGGGAGAATTGAATTGGCTTCGGCCATATCTTAAGATCACTACAGGGGAACTGCGACCCTTGTTTGATATTCTTAAAGGAGACTCCGATCCAAATTCACCCCGCTCTCTCACGCCGGAGGCCCGTAAGGCCCTTGCCTTAATTGAGCAAGCCATTCATGAACAACATATTGGCTATTACGCTCCTCAAAAACCTCTTTGGTTCTTAATTTTTTCCACCACTTTTTCCCCACTGGATTGTGGCAGGACATCCGTTATTTGGATTCATATGCCAGCCACACCTACAAAGATCCTTTCTTCCTACCCGCATTTAACGGCAGGGCTCCTGCGCCTCGGCCGAGAGGCAGCCCTTCGACTTTTTGGTCGAGAACCAGATCATATTGTTTGCCCCTACACTGCTTCGCAGATTCAATGGCTGCTTCAGAATGATGATGATTGGGCAGTTAATTGCATTTCCTATATGGGAGCTATAGACAATCATTATCCCTCAGATAAGCTCATTCAGTTCTTTCAGAAAACACCCGTGGTCTTCCCAAGGATCACCAAAGCGGAGCCCATAGAAGGCGCCCATTTGGCGTTCACTGATGGCTCCGCCACAGGGAAGGCAGCCTTTAGTGTTGATGGAAGGTCACCTCTTTTGACACCCCTTTCACTCCGCGCAGCTGGTAGAGCTCGCAGCGGTCATTAAGGTTTTTGAATCTGTCTCGGGCCCCCTCAATGTTTATACTGATAGTTCCTATATTGCACAGTCAGTCCCTCTATTGGAAACCGTCCCGTATATCCGTCCCTCCACTAATGCGTCTCCTCTTTTTGCCACTCTTCAGCTTCTAATTCTCTCCCGCAACCACCTTTTTTCATTGGTCATATTCGTGCCCATTCCGACCTCCCCGGTCCTCTTTCTGAAGGGAATGATCAGGTTGATCAAGTAACTCGTCGCATTCTGCTTGCTCTGTCTGCCTCCCTGTTGAGGCTGCCACACAAGCCCACAAGCTGCATCACCTGAATGCCCATACGCTTCGTCTCAAGTTCCCTATAACCCGGGAACAAGCCAGACAGATTGTGAAACAGTGCCCTGGTTGCCTGACCCTCCTTCCTGAACCTCATAATGGCATCAATCCCCGAGGTCTTATCCCCGGGAACTTTGGCAAATGGATGTCACTCACTATCCCCCTTTTGGTCGGCTTAAATATGTTCATGTGTCCATTGATACCTTCAGTGGCTTCATTTTTGCCACCCTGCAACCTGGAGAGGCCGCCAAACATGTCATTAATCACCTCATTAGTGCCTTGGCGGTCCTCCCGCAGCCCAAAATTCTTAAGACAGATAATGGCCCTGGTTATACCAGTTCTTCTTTCAGATCTTTTTGTGCACAATTGCATATTAAGCATGTTACTGGTATACCCTATAATCCTCAAGGGCAAGGAATTGTGGAAAGGGCCCATCAGACACTGAAAAACATGGTCCTGAAATTACAATCAGGGAGGGAAGTTCTTTATCCCAGAGCTGGCAATGCCAAAACATTGCTCAATCACGCTCTTTTTGTTTTAAATTTCTCACTCTGGACACTGCGGCAAAGAGTGCCGCAGACCGCCTTTGGCATTCCACTACGGCCCAAACCTACGCTCAGGCAAAATGGAAAGATCCCCTGCTTGGCAAATGGCAGGGCCCTGATCCTGTGTTAATCTGGGGCAAAGGCCATGCTTGTATTTATGACTCAAAGTGCCAAAATGCTAGATGGTTGCCTGAAAGGCTGATTAGGTTGATGGACAAGCCAGAAACTCATAATGCCGTCCAGGGAACCACACCCCCCTGAGACACCTCTGTTTTCTTTCTCTGTTTTACAGAAAATGACATCCTCGTAATTTTCCTCCTGTTCCGTGGGAGCCACGGTGGTTTTCAATCTCCTGACCCAGTAGCGCTCAGCCGTGCCCTCTTTGGAAGCCCTTGTGACTGCGGCGGGGGCACGTTCACTGTCCGTCCCGCCACCTACACGCAAGAAGTGGACTGCGGGGAAAAGACAGCCTACCTCGCCTACCGTCATTCTATCACGGCGTCTCCAAACCCAAGTGGGAATGCGTAAGGAAGCCCCGAGTTATCCCTCCGAATGGTGGCCAGCCCGGGCCTTGCCCCAGTGATTGCAACTACCTTGAGGCCTTGCACTCCACATGCTATAGTTCTACCCAGCAGTGCAGTGGCAGCTCAGGAACAGTCTATCTTACTACAATACAGGAAAGAGAATATGGTGGCTCCACAGGAGGGGACTGGGCGCATATAACTAGCCAAGGCCTACGTGGAAGTACCAATAAGTATGCTCAGGCTTCCTGTCGTAAAGAAAATATTGGAAAAAATGTCTGTTGGCCCCTTCATGCACCTGTCCATATCTCTGATGGGGGTGGCCCTACAGACCAAATTAGGGAACATGAGGTTAGGGAACGAATAAATGAAATAATTAAGAGTATGTATCCCCCCATCCATTACCATCCACTTGCACTGCCCAAACCCCGGGGAACGGACCTAGATGTCCAAACTTCAGAAATCCTTGAAGCAACACTTAAGGCCCTTAATTACTCTAACCCTGATTTGGCTGCCGATTGCTGGCTGTGTATGGCCCTTGGCACACCCATGCCCATAGCTTTGATATCTCAGAATGGCTCCACATCCACAAATTGTACACTTAGTCCACCTTTTAAGGTACAATCTGTTGGTCTCCGCCCCTCTCCTTGTATCCAAGCCCCATTTCAGAATTCCACTGCTGATATTGATGTTGGTTCTACCTTTGCTAATTGCTCTGAAGTCAAAAACTATACCTCACAGGAACTCTCTGTCCCCTGCCGGGACAACTTTTCGCCTGTGGGGGAAATATGGCCTACCTGCCTCCCCCAGAATTGGACAGGACTCTGCACACAAATTTCAATCCTCCCTGATATCGACATCATTCCGGGAGATGAGCCTGTCCCACTGCCCAGTTTTGATTATATTACTGGAAGACCCAAGAGGGCTGTTGCATTTATCCCCCTCCTTGTTGGCCTTGGGATTACAGGGGCACTCGCTACCGGCTCTGCCGGCATAGGAGTTGCTGTTGATTCATATACAAAACTATCCCATCAATTTATTAATGATGTGCAAACCCTCTCGGGGACGATAAATGACCTTCAAGACCAAATTGACTCCCTGGCGGGAGTCGTTCTTCAGAATAGGAGGGGCCTAGATTTACTCACAGCAGAACAAGGGGGAATTTGTTTAGCCCTACAAGAAAAGTGTTGCTTTTATGCAAATAAGTCTGGGATAGTGCGGGATAAAATCAAAAAACTGCAAGAGGATCTGATTAAAGACGCAAAAACTTTTTGAAAATCCCCTCTGGAGTGGCTTGAATGGAGTCCTCCCATACCTCCTCCCTCTCTTGGACCTTTAATTGGTCTCCTCCTACTTTTTCTTTTGGACCTTGGGCCTTTACCAGACTAACCTCTTTCATTAAAACGCAGATTGAGGCTTCTCTTAAAAACACCGTCAATATCCATTACCACCAACTTGCTTCGTCAGAAGATCCTACTGATACCATGGAAGAGGGTCTCCAGTTCTCGAAGCTCGTGCATCCGGAATCTCGCTGCTCGCGGTGGTGGAGAAATCTTAAGGATAAAAAGTAATCCGGCAGCTGTGAGAGAGCCCATGACGGGAGTATTGAGGTCCCATGTGTCAAAACGATAAGCGCAGCTGCAGTTGCTTCCCCATGACGGGAGTAGAGTGAGGCCATGGTGGGTAACATCATGGGGTCCCCTCACTTAGCCTAAGACAGGGACCACTGCCACTAATGCGCCTTGACCATGGACGCCGACCTCATAGCCTAAGACAGGCCTCTCACCTGCTATTTTAAATAAAAAAGGGGGACATGTTGGAGGCCAGCACCTGGTAGTGGGCCCCTAACCCCGTGAGAACACCACACCCCAAGCAGCTTGTTCCGGGGCAAACCGTACCATAACGTACCAGGTCAACAGATGTGCTAACCGCAAGATGTGCACACCGCCCTGGAAAGTCCGGAGGCCTATTTCCTCTTTTGCCGTCCAGAAGTTTTGCCCTCCCCGCTTCACCCTACATAAGCTTGTAATGCTAAAAAATAAAATTAGACCTTGCCTACCATCTTTTTGGTCTCACTCCTCCTTTTCACCCATTCCTTTCAGCCAGGGTCCTCCTCGACCCCCGTATACTGGCCCTGCAGGTCGGGGCACTTCTTGATATGTAACTGGGGAAAAATAAAATACTATTAAACTTAAAAAATAAAATGAACAGCTAAACAAAGATCAAGTAACTGAGGTGCAGAAATATTGGGTTTTTTTGTTTGTGTTTTTGTTTTTGACAAGATAGAAGCATCAAACGGAAAAGCTTGATTTAAACCTGGTTCTTAAATCTAGTGTTCTCTCTACAATGCTATTGCTATTCTTACATTTCCTTAACATGTTCCTTAAAGAAAATGAAATAATAAGCATATATCACATTTCCCTATTATCCATTTGATGTTTCAGGGTGATTGTTACTGCTTGGAAAATCTGTGTAAGCTAGATAAGTTTCATTAATTTAGAGCTCTAAGGACCTATCTTCCTCATCTGATATTGGAGGAACTGAGCTCTGAAGAGCTTAAATTATTTACTCAAGGCCACACAGTTGGTAAGTTACAGATCCTAAATTTGAACACAGATTCTTTAACTACAAATCCAATGCTCTTTCCCTCATGTTATGCTTTCTCTTTCCTTTGACACAGTTCTTAGAGTCCATCCAAATCACCTCATGCTCATGTGATAGCCTCACCTATAAGGAAATTCTTTCAGGTGAAACTATTATATGAGCATTATACAAGTTGATTTGTGTGTATTGGTGGGTATTTCTGCTTCCATGGTGTCTAACAGAGACCTATTCTCACCCAACTCTGCTCTATAGCCAATCACCTCAGATAATCTTCTGGAATATTGGCATTTCTAATGATGTAGTATTTAATGCAAAGAATGGCATATTGGAAAAAGCATTTGTTTTGGAGTGAGAGGTCCTGGATTAAGATCTTTCTTCTATCATTTATTACCTGTGTAACCTTGGGGAATTTATTTAATTACTCTGGGACTCAGTTTCCTCATCCATAAAATAAAGGGGGTTGTAGGCAGCCTCTAAGAACCTTTCTAGTTGAAATATATGGCATATGAAATCTGCTAGATATCGTATCTCTCTCATTTTAAGCAGCATGTGGTAAGAAATTGATTTTTTTTTTTATCATTCATTGGGCTGTTTTAGCTTTGGCTTTTCTTTCCTTTTGTGCAGTGTCAAGACTGCTTTGCTTGCCTTGAGGTTTTTTTTTCCTTTAAGGTTAAAATGCATATTCTAGTAACATCAACTTTATTTATAGAAGCAGCAGGATAAGAAAGCAAAATGTAAGGACCCCATGCTGTTACAGTTAAAATATCACACTGCAGAACTGAAATAACCAAAGACTAAGCCCATATATCAATTTCCAACTGATGTGCTGTCAAAGAGTGATGGAACAGCTACAAATCAACACATTCAAGTTTAAATCTTACGTTTCTTCATATTTAACTCTCAGTTGTACAAGTAAACAATTGAAATCAGAAAAAAAAAAGACTTGTTAGAACATAGTCCTACTTTGTAGATCTGTATATTCTGTTAAGTCCAGTGATTCTTACTTGTAGCAGTCTACAAAAGCCAACTTACTCCCAACCAGACAGGGAACACAATGCTGAGTGCCCTTATTATAGTCCATATTATTGATCTCACAAATGTATTAGCCATGAGAGGTGTAAGTGGTTTGCTCAATCAACTTCCGAGTTCACTCATCCTGAAAATTCTGTATAACCTATTGGTATTTCAAATATATTACAAGAACATAATTACTCTTTAAAACCTTGTAGGTGACACTTGCCAATAGACTACAGTTGTCATCTTAGTTTCAGATGTTATTTATGTGATCTATTCACATTTAGCATTCTTTGACAATGTATATAAAAGCCCCAATCACCTGGTCACCCGGTAGCATAGTAGAAAAAAACAAAGAACTAGAAGTTAAGAGACCAGAATTCTAATCCTAGTTTTCAAACAAAGTTCCATCTAGCTATACCTCTCTCATCTTAAAATTTTGAAGTTGGTATTTATCTTTATTAAATTTCATCTTATCATATTCAGACCAATATTCTAGCCTGTTGAGATCTTTTTGCCTTGTGATTCTATCAAGCAGTACATTAGCTATCTCTTCTAGTTTTATGTCATCTGCAAATGTGGTAAGGTTCTATCTTTGCATCTATTCAAATCATTGATAAAAATGTCAAATTGTATAAGACCAAGTACAAATCCCTAGGACCAATAAGTCTTCCACTGGTGATCCCTTGTTAAGTTAATATCAAACCACTAATTACTACTTATTAGATTTAAAAATTTATCCCATTCTGAATTCATTTAACTCTACTCTGATGCAGTGCATTATCTTATCATCTTAAAAAAATAAGAATAGCATTAGGGAACTAATCAAATGCTACACTAAAATCTAAGCAAATTATATCTTTAACATTCCCCTGATATACTACGTGAATGACCCTTTCATAAAAGGAAATAAGTATAGTATTTCATGGCCTGTTCTTTATGAAGTCACGTTTCCTCTTTGTGATCAACACTTCTTTTTTTTTTCCTCCTCTATGTTTACTTGTTGAGTCATTTCAGTCATGTCTGACTCTTCTTGTCCCCATTTGGGATTTTCTTAGCAAAGATACTGCAATGATTTGCCATTTCCTTCTCCAGATCATTTTATAGATGAGGGAAACAGAGGCAAACAGGGTTAAGTGACTTGCCCAGGGTCACACAGCTAGCAAGTGTCTGATGCCTGATTTAAAGTCGCGAAGATGAGTCTTTCTGATTCCAAGTCCAGTGCTCTAGCCATCTTTTTAATAGCACATGTTCAGATTTTTCCAGAAATCAAAGTCAAGCTCAAAGTCTATACTTTTCAGAATCTATTCCCTTTACTTTTTTGAAGACTGGGATGGCATTAGCCCATCTTTGATCCTGTGATTTCTCTGTATTTCTCCATGATCTTTCAAAGATCACTAATACTAGCTCAGCAACCAAATCCATTTTTTCCCTTCAGTAAACAATGAATGATATAGTGCATCTGGGCTAGGGCACTGAAGCACAGCAAGGAAAGTTTGACTAACAATTCCCTACTAGTAATTTTTTTTTCTATTCTTTCTAAAGATGAACTAGGGCTATTTTTGCTTTTCTTTTTATTCTCAATGCTTTTTCATATTGCCTGGAACAAAGTTAGAGCTTAATAAATTCTTGTTGACTGTCAGTCTAATTAAAAAGTCATACTCTTTGAAAGAGAAAACAGAAGTGAAGTAGAATTAGACAAATCTGTCTTATCTCTTTTTTCAGTTATCATCATTCCATTCACTCCAAAATATAATCCTATCCCTTCTTTGATTCCTCTCTTTTCTCCACTATAACTAAAACATAAATGAATAACCAGAAGTCTGATCATGTAACAAAACTTTGGCATACTTAAGATTTAAATTGATCACAGTTCTAGTCACAATTGGCTGCTGAAATTCCAGAAAGTTTGTTGTATACAGCATAGTTATAATTCCACCCTCTTCATTCTGAGTAAGCCTTCCTATTTAATTTTTAGAAATTTTATTTTTGTCGTTGGCCCATGCTCCCTGACCACATTAACTCACTTATGACAGCAGCCATGGCAGACACTTTGCATGAAAACTCTTTGTAAACTCAAGCTCTCAGTGATTCTGGGTCAATATGTCCCAGAATTTAACAGATATCCATCTACAGCACACTGCCTCATAGAATTGTAAAGATATGTGTAAGAAGGGAGGAAAGACATGTAGGACTTGGTCTCTAGCTGTATCCGTGCACACCCTACCCTTCCTATGCTGTGCTTGGCTGTGAGTACTAATAAACAATCCAAACCTATACCATTCTCCCTGTATGCCTGACATGAATCTGAAATCCTCCCTAAATTTGCATGACAATAAAGAAAATTTTTTTTGGCTGCTCTTAGATTCTCCACCACCTTCTGCTTATTTTCAGTTTCTGCGCTACCGATGCTATTTTTACAGAACTAGTCACACTTCTGCATTCATCTTCTCCTATCTGTCCTTGTTTTTACCTACTGTTCAAGTCTTTAAAAATCTATGCTAGTGATGAGTTCCCTATGAAATTGCATTGATATTTTAAGAAAATTCTTTTGCCCTTCATTTAACTTGATTGGGGTGTGGGGGGTGTGGGGGGGAGATTTCTATCCTCCCAGTAGAATGTAAGCCGCTTGAAGGTAGCGGCTATTTTATTTTTGTCTTTATATCCTTAAATCCTAGGAGAGTACCTAGCATAGAACAGGAAGATAATAAACATTTGTTGAATTAAGTCAAAATGCTATGATTTTACTCTTACAAGTTCATCTAAATTCTCCTTTTCTATACTGCTCTAAGTTGAAAGGTGTTACATTGATTTCAAATTACTTCCACCAGATTGAAAAGAATTAGGGGAGTAAAATAACCCTGACTGTTTGAGAATACAAATTGTATGTTTACCTCAAAAACATGCTAAAAGTTAGTAGAACATGATTATGTAAATAAAGAAAGCTACATGATGTGCACAAATCTCACCTTTTCCTTCTCTCGCATCTGGGCATATTTACTTATTTATTTATTCATTTATTTATCTATCTATTTATTTATTCATCCATTCACTCACTCATTTATTTACTTATTTATTTGTTTGTTCACCTATTTATTTATTTATTTACTTGTTTATTTATTTATTGTCTAACCAGAGCCATAAGGTAAACTTGTTTCATGGTTTTGATTTTGGAGTTTTCCTTAGTTTTGGTTCATGATGATATGAATAACAATACAAAGGGCAAGAAACAAACTGAACAAATGTCAAAATTGAGAGTGGATAGCATCAATATGTCAATCATTAAGCATGCTAGGATATAACAAAGATACAACAAACACCTATTTTGTGCCAGGCATCGTGCTAGGTGCAAGGAATACTCTCTTCCATCTAGGTTTTCATAACACTGCTCTCTTCTGGGTTTACTCCTACCTGTCTGTCCCCTCCTTTTCTCTCTCTTTTGAATTATTAAATATTTTCATTCATTTATTTTCTTTTCAAAAATTAATTTTTAGTTGTCAAAATTCACTTTTATAAGATTGCAATTTCTAATTTTTTTTTTGCCGCCCTGCCCTCTCCCCTCCCCAAGAGGCATGCAATCTGATGTAAGGCTATACATGCACAGTCATTTTAAACATATTTCCATATTGGTCATATTGTGAAAGAATCAGAACAAAAGGGAAAAACCATGAGATAGAAAAAAACCACAACAAAAAAAGAGAAAATAGCATGCTTCGATATGCATTGAAACTCCATAGTTCTTTCTCTCAATGTTGATAGCATTTCCATCATGAGTCTTGGAATTGTTTTAGTTCATTGCATTGCTGAGAAGAGTTAAGTCCATCAAAGCTGGTCACATCACACAGTGTTGCTGTTACTGTGTAGAATGTTCTCCTAATTCTGCTCACTCCACTCAGCGTCAGTTCATGTAAGTCATTCCAGATTTTTCTGAAATCCTCCTGCTCATCATTTCTTCTGGAACAATAGTATTTCATTGCATTCATATAACACAACTTGTTCATTCATTCCCCAATTGATGGGCATCCCTTCAAGTTCTAATTCTTTGCCACCACACAAAGAGCTATTGTAAATATTTTTACACATGTGGGTCCTTTACCCTTTTCAATGATCTCTTTGGGATATAAACCTAGTAGTGATATTACTGGATCAAAGGGTATGCACAGTTTTAAAGCCCTTTGGGCATAGTTCCCAGTTGTTCTCTAGAATGGCTATATCAGTTCACAACTTCACCAACAATGCATTAGTGTTCCAATTTTCCCACATCTCCAAAATTTGTTATTTTCTTTTTTTGTCATGTTAGCCAATCTGATAGGTGTGATGTGGTACCTCAGAGTTGTTTTAATTTGCATTTCTCTAATCAAAAGTGATTTAGAGCATTTTTATAAGACTATAGATAGCTTTAATTGTTTCATCTGAAACTGCCTTTTCATATCGTTTGACCATTTATCAACTGGGGAATGGCTTGTATTCTTACAAATTTTACCCAATTCTCTGTATATTTTAGAAATGAAACATTTATCAGAGATCCTGGCTGTAAAAAATGTTCCCCAACTTTCTGTTTTCCTTCTAGTCTTGGTTGCATTGGCTTTGTTTGTGCAAAACTTTTTAAATTTAATGTAATCAAAATTTTCCATTTTCTATTTCATAATGTTCTCTATCTCTTGTTTTCTCATAAATTCTTCTATTCTCCATAGATCTGACAGGTAAACCATTCATTGCTGTCCTAATTTGCTTATAGTATCACCCTTTATGTGTAAATCATGTACCCATTTTGACCTTATTTTGGTATATGGTGTAAGATATTGGTCTATGCCTAGATCCTGCCATAATATTTGCCAGTTTTCCCAACAGTTTTTGTCAAATAGTGAGTTATTATTCCAGAAGCTGGAGTCTTTGGGTTTATCAAACAATAGATTACTAATCATTGACTACTGTATCTAGGGTATTTAAACTATACTGCTGGACCCACTAATTTATTTCTTAGCCACTACCAAGAAGTTGTGAAGATTGATGCTTTATAATATAGTTTTAGATCTGGTATGGCTAGGCCACCTTCCCTTGCATTTCTTTTTCCTTGTTATTAATTCCCTTGATATTCTGGACCTTTTGTTCTTCCAGATGAATTTTATTTTTTTTTCTAGCTCTATAAAATATTTTTGGTAGTTTGATATGGCACTGAATACATAATTTAATGTAGGTAAAATTGTGATTTTATTATATTAGCTTGGCCTACATATGAGCAACTGATATTTTTCCAGTTATTTAGATCTGACTTTCTTTGTGTGAAAAGTGTTTTGTAATTGTGTTTATATAGTTCTTGGGTTTGTCTCGGCAGGTAGACTCACAAATATTGTATATTGTCTACAATTCTTTTAAATGGAATTTGTCTTTCTATCTGTTGTTGCTGGGTTTTGTTAGTAATGTATAGAAACGTCAATGATTTATGTAGGTTTATTTTACATTCTGCAACTTTGCTAAAGTTGTTAATTATTTCAAGTAGTTTTTTAGTTGATTCTCTAGGATTCTCTAAGTTTACCATTATATCATCTGCAAAGAGTGATAGCTTTGTTTCTTCATTGCCTATTCTAATTCCTTCACTTTCTTTTTCTTCTCTTATTGCCAAAGCTAATATTTCTAGTAAAATATTGAATAACAGTGGTGATGATGGACACCCTTCTTTCACCCCAATCTTATCAGGAATGCTTCTAGTTTATCTCCATTACATATGATGTTCTTGATGGTTTTAGCTAGATGCTACTTATCATTTTAAGGAAAACTATGTTTATTCCTATCCTCTCTAGTGTTTTTATTTTTCAAGCAGGCACAGGTGCTGTATTTTGTCAAAAGCCTTTTCTGTATCTGTTGAGATAATCACATGATTTCTGTTAATTTTGTTATTATGTAGTATTGGAATTAATTTTTATATAAATGTTTTATAGAATTCACTTGTAAATCCATTTGACCCTGGAGATTTTTTTCTTAGGGAGCTCACTAATATTTTCTTTCAATTTCTTTTTCTGAAATGGGGTAATTTAAGTTTTTTTACTTCCTCTTCTGTTAATCTGGGCAATTTATATACTTTTTTTTTGGTAAATATCCATCCATTTCACTTAGATTGTCAGATTTATTGGCATACAGTTGGCCAAAATATCTCCTAATTATTGTTTTAATTTCCTTTTCATTGGTGCTGATTTCATCCTTTTCATTTCTGATACTGGTAATTTGGTTTTCTTCTTCCTTTTTCTTAAGTCAAATTAACCAGAGGTTTATCTATTTTATTGTTTTTTTTCCCATAAAGCCAGCTCTTAGTTTTATTTATTACTTCAATAGGTTTCTTAATTTATTTTATTAATTAGGTTTGTTAATTTCAATTTTATTAATCTCTCCTTTATTTTTCAGAATGTCTAATTTGGTATTTAATTGGGTATTTTAAATTTATTCTTTTTTAAAGCTTTTTTAGTTGCATGTCCAATTCAATCCTTTTTCTCTATTTTATTCATGTAAGCATTTAAAGATACAAAATTTCCCCTATGAACTGCTTTTGCTATATCCCATAAGTTTTGGTACGTTGCTTCATTATTGTCCTTCTCTTTGATGAAGTTATTTATTGTTTTTAATTTTTCATGTTTGACCCACTCCTCATTCTTTAGTTTGCAATTAATTTTGAGTCTATCTTTCCATGGCCCTTTATTACATGCAATTTTTATTATATCATGATCTGAAAAGGATGCATTTAATATTTCTGCATTGGAGTGTGAGGCTTTTATGCCCTAGTATATGGACAATTTTCCTTTGCTAGATCTTTATCCACATCATACCTTCTAATCATGGGATTCCCGAATCTCTCTCTTGGACCCTTTTCTCTTCTCCAGTATTATTTTACTTGGTGATCAAATAAGCTCTCATACTTTAAATTTTCACGTCAATGTAGATGATTCTTAGATCTACTTATCCACTCTAATCTGTCCTCTGACCTCCAGTCTCATATTTCCAACTGCTTATTAGACATCTTGAATCAAATGTCCTGTAGAGACATCTTAAATTCAATATGTCCAAAACTGAACTAATTATCTTTCTCCCCAAACTCTCTCCTCTTCTTACATTGTCTATCACTGTTGAGGATACCACTACCCTCCTAGTAGCCCAGGCTCACAACCTACATATCTGATTTAATTTATTTCTCACTGTCTCCTCCATATCCAATCTATTGTCAAGTCTTATACTATTTGCCCTCATAACATCTTTTGCATATACTTTCTTCTCTCCTCTGACACTGTAATTTCCTACCCTAGTCCATTCTCCATCAGGCTGTCAAATTGATTGCACAGGTAGTAGGAGACAGAGGCAAGATTTGAAACTAATTCCTTTGCCTCAAGAGCTAATACTCTTTCCACTGTTGCATGTTTCCTCTCATGATAAACTGGAGTGTGAAGAACAATAGTCTCATTGATATTTATAGACAGACCAGTAATTAGGAGCATTCATTCATTTGTTCAACAAGTAAAATTTAAGCTTCTTGAGGGTAGAGATTTTTATGCTTTTGTCTCTGTATCTCTAGTGTTTAGGGGCAGCTAGGTGGCACAATGGATAGAGTGCCAGTCCTGGAGTCAGGAAGACTGAAATGACTGAAAAACAAACAGCATCTCCAGTGTTATTACTATTCTTGGCACATAGTGGGGATAATTAATACATGTTTTTAGAATCACATTGAGTTGAATGAAACATTTGTAAAATACCTACTGTAAGCAAAGAACTGTTTGCCTCTAGGGAAATGACAGAAGTTACACGAAATATAGTACCTTTTTATGGATTTTATAGGGGCAAGTTTTCCCCTATTTTTATAGAATAATCCATATTGCATCTGACCCTCCCTCCCCTTGTAATCAGCAGCTCACAAGTATAATATAAAATAAATTTTTATTTTATCCAAATACTTTATTGAATTAATGTAGCTTTATTGGTTAACATGGCTCATGGGCAATGAGCTTACCAAGCATGCAAAGCCAAGTTCCACTTCTTCCTGGATATAACACCTCATGTCCAGTAATCTGTATCCTATTCTTCTCCTTTTCTCATGATGCTCACAGGAGATACTCCTCATTGGCCTCTCTCTGGGTATCACTCCAATATCTGTCCAATATATGCTATGCCTTATCTCTGTTGTTGATCCTCTTTATATAATTTGCTATCCATTAACATGGCCTCTTACATACTCAATTCAAACTTATGACTGAGGAGGGGGAAGATATCCATTTAATGCTCTGATAATACTTCTTGATCAGGTTCATTTTCTGGTTACCCTCACAAGGTTTCTACTGTGGCTATCTTCTTCATATTAACATCTCACAAAACTCATATTTCATTCCCAGGGAGGAAAAGCACCTATTTCTCCTCTTAGTTGTGTCTCCTCCCCTATGGGAAGAGCCAGGAAATGTCTCATGATACACTGTTCATGGAAATTAATTAAAATATAAAGTTACCAAGCATGTTTAGTTGTTTATATTGGAATTCAAAGTTGTTTCTAATAAAATGTTCAATTAAAAAATAAAGCTAGTAAGAACTTTGTAAATAACAGAGGTCCCCTGTCTCTTTACTTTTCAGGAGGCTGAACCAGTCTCTGATACAGCCACTCTCAACCCAGTCCTAAACAGTTTCACCCCTTGTCTCCTTCAGTACCCTGAGATCCTATCAATCATTTGGCCTACAACTTATTGTAAAGGATTGTAGGATATAGAACTGAAAATGACTTTAGAGGCTATAGAGTTCAGCTGATTAATTTATAGATGAAGAAACTGAGGACTAGAAAGATTAAATGATTTGCCCAAAGTCATATAGCTATTAAATAACTGAGTCAAAATTCAAGCTCAGATCTTCCTGATACCACATCCAGTGATATGTATTCACTATTCCACCTAGTTGCTTCAGTCAAGAAATTAGGAGTACTCACATTGCCCAGCTGGTATTGTCAGGATGGCTCAGGGACATTGATCTTCCTTTAGCTCATCCACTGGGCACAAGTAGGTTCTCTTTTTTGCTACATATGTCAAGTATGGGCTGCATTAGGCTACAATGATTAGAGAAATGAAGGTTTTTGTGGGCAGGCAAGAAAAAAAAAACAAAAGAAAATGGACCAAAATGACAGGATCTCTAATACTTTTTATATTGATCAAAGTGTCATTCTTGCTTCTGTAATGATTTCTTAGATGAGCTATCATACACCCCTATGGCAATGTCAGCTTTTCGTACAATATTAAAAAATATTAAACTGCACAGGGACATTTATGGTAATTTACACAGTGTATGATGTGACAACCTTGAATGTATTCATCAAAAAGAAAATGAGTGTATAATTAATTAGTAGGAAATGTCCTTGTGATTCCTTATTAGCTTATTCCAAATTTAAAGAATGTTCTTGTGATCATAGCGTAAAGTAAGTTCCTCGCCATATTTTAGAAATGTTATCTGCTTTTTCTCTGTCATCCAAGGTTAAATTTGCTATAAATAACAAAATTTAGTAATTACTGCATTACACTGTGTCAAAAAACAATTTTTTTTTTGCTTTAGTACTTCAAGCATTTGTGGTTTCATCATGTGAATATTCCCTTTATTAGGTGAAACTTCAGTCTCTTCTTACCTTAATAGATGGTATCCTGAGAGGTTGTGGCCTAAAAAAATTCATCACCTGGTGGCCTAGCTTCTTCAGACTAAGCTAGAATGGATTTAGCAAAATAATCCAACACTGGGGTTATACTTGAAGTCTTTCCAGCTTAGTAGAATTTATTGTCCTCCAGCATATCCTTAGAAAACCCAGGATACACCCCATGGCATGATAAAATACCTGAATAAGACTTCAAGGGAAGAATTAAGCTTTGAACATAGAAAGAATTTCAATGGGCAGCTAGATGGCTCAGTGGACAGAGTGTTGGGACTAGAGTCAGGAAGACATCTCTTCTTGAGTTCATGTCTGGCCTCAGATACTGATTAGCTGTCTGACCCTGGGCAAATCACTTAACCCTCAGCACCTCCTCTGTAAAATGAGGTGGAGAAGTAAAAGGTATACCATTCCAGTGTCTTTGCCAAGAAAACCCCAATGGGGTCACAAGAGTTGTGTATAACTGAAAAATGACTCAAAACCAACAGAATTTTCTATGTGACTTAGTCACTGACATCTATCTACTAATTATTTCTCTAGTTAATTTTATATATGCTTTAATCACTTTGAACAGAGACAGTATTGAGTTTACTTTAAAAAATTTAGCTACTCAGACTTATAAATCAACTTTTACCATTGTAAAATAATCTAAAAATTTATATTAGCATTAATATGATTTTGTGGGTTTGGAGGTCTGGACCTGCAATTTCATTAAGATAGGAAATTCCCTTTACTAATAAGTTTTGCTAACTTATCTGTAACTCATAATCTTAGAGTTGTGCTGAGGGGTAGGCAAGGTGATCATAGAAGTGACTTGCTCAGGGTCACATGTTCATTATATGTCAAAGGCAGGATTTGAAACTGAGTCTTCCTGATTCCAAAGTCTGCTTTCTATTCATTATGTAATTCTGATTCTCAACTAGCTTATAGGGTGAATTGAAACCAGGATATAATTTTATAGTTAAACCTGATTGAGTTTTATATTTCACACTACTCGCTTCTGAACATTCAACATATAAAAGACATATATGTTGCTTAGTTATGCATATATAAATAGCAATGGAATATCATTAAAAATACTGTGAATTGGAATCATAATTGTTTTTAGAATCAGATTTGAAGGATATGTTAACTTTAAGAAGGAGATTTTTTTTAATATAAAGAGGGATCTCCCAATGATTTATTCCTGATTTATCTTCTTTGGTCAGAAACTTCAAAAGCTAGAGAAAACATGCAACTTTATTATTTAAATAGCTTCCTGGGTAAGAGGCTGTGCTAGGTTAAATTTGCTATAAATAACAAAATTTAGTAATTACTGCATTGCCCTGTGTCAAAAAAATTTTTTTTTTGCTTTAGTACTTCAAGCATTTGTGGTTTCATCATGTGAATATTACCTGTTGCTCATTACTTTGCTGTTATTATCTCTCATACATAGAAGATACACACCAAGAAGACGGGACATTTTTTTATGAGTGATATTGATTTCCCTCTAAATTCAGGTATTTGGCAAGAAAAAAGTACATTCTTAGGTGATAATAATCTGTCCTACTGTTAATGTATATATATATATATATTTTTTCTTTTCTGAGGTTGCTCCTATATAAAAGATACAGGTGAGTGTCATCAATGAAATTAACAAGAACCAAGATCATAATGGGTTTTTATTCCCCCTTCCCACTCTTTCACATTGTAAAACAGTCAGAAATCCATCATCCTTTGATGCTGAATCATCTGCATAATTGCTGTGTATATGTACACTGAATTAGCTTCCATTTGGAAAGAAAGCAAGTATGAATTTAGTCTAAATAAGACTGAGGAATAAATAGACTTAACATCAAGGCAGGAAAGATAGAAAGAAAAATAGAGTTGGACCCTGATCAGAATTTCCCCTCAGACATCATCAATGTCTATTTTTTTTCCTCCTTCTCATGTTTGAAAAGGCAAAACAAAACTTGGAGTCTTTTAACCACTAATATTTAAAATCCTGTAGTGATGTACCAATTTTTATTCTCCCTTGCCTCATAACTAATCAGTTGCCAAATCTTATCCACTCTACAACAGCTCTTGCATTCATCTCTTATTCCTTGCTCACCCAGCCACCACCCTTATTCAAGATCTTGTCACTTCTCACTTGGACTATTCTAACACTCTTTTAATTGCTGTCTCTGATTCCTGTTCTTTTCATCCTCTATATATCTTGGATACATCTACCAACTTGTCTTCAAAAGCACAAATCTAATCATTGGTCAATCAGTTAATAAGCAAGTATTTATTAGACATCTAATATTTCTGATATGTGATAGACAATGTCCTAGGCACTGGGGAAACAAAGACAAGGAAATAAACAATCTTTATTCTCAAAGAGCTTACATTCTAATGGGAGATAACAAGGACATATATAAGTATATACACAATAAATATAAAGAGAACAAATACAAAGTAGTTAAATATGAGGTTATTTGGGAAGGAGGGTTAACTTCCTTGTTCAAAATTCTTAGTGACTCTATATTTCCTCTTGTATAAAATACAAAAAGGCATTTAAAGTCTTTCACATTTTGCCTCAAGCCCACCCTTTGAGACTCAGTTGCTATAATTTTCTTCCATACAAAATTTCTTAATAACAGCCCAACTCCCTTTCTTCTTCTTGGGCCCAGCTCTTTTTCCAGTCTAACACATGCATATACATGCATAAATCCATACATATATACCTGATGTACCTAAGTGAGAAGAAGAGCCAGACTTTCATGTGACCATGTACCTACTATATCCTGCTGCATATTCTGAGGGAAAGTGGTCATCAGGGACCAGGTGATTTCCTTATACTCAAAGTGAGATTATTTGCTGTGAGCTCCCTCTTTTCCGCTCTTCATTATCTTGCATCACTCATATGCTTCCTACCCCTAACTCCTCTTTCACCCCTGACTCATATGATTAGGCAGCCTTACTCTTTACTAGGACTAATCTAGCTGCTAAAACAATCCTATTTTATCCTACCTCCTCCAACAAGATTGACCTCTCTGTCATCCCCAATCTATCACTTATTTTCAATTTCTCTCTGTCTACTGGCTGCTTCCCTGCCACTTTTAAACATGTTCATGTCTCCTTCATCTTCAAAAGCACCTTCATCTGATCTTTCAATTCTCAGTAACTGTTGTCAGATATCTCTTCTGCCTTTTGTGTCTAAACTAGTAGAAAAGATTGCCTACTATAGCTTCCTTCAATAGATCCTTCAGATTCATTAGATTCTCTTCTTAATCCCTCACAATACTGGTACCAATATTGTCATTCCACAAAGAAAACAAGACAAAACAAAACAAAACTGCTCTCTCCAAAGTTACCAATGATATTCTATTTGCTAATATTCAATGGACTTTTCTCAGTCCTCATTTTACTCCACTTTTCTGCAGCCTTTGATACTACTGAACATCCTTTTCTCCTTGGTACTCTTTTCTCTCTACTTTTTTGGGATTTCATTCCGTCCTGCTTCTCCTGCTACCTATCTGACCACTTTTTCTCAGTTCCTTTTGCTGGATCTTCATCTAGATCTTACCCTCTAAAACTGTATCACATACAATTCTATCTTGGACCCTTTTATCTTCTTTCTCTATACTACTTTCTCTACATGTTGACCTTATCGGCTCCCATGGATTTTATTAATATCTCTCTGCTAATGATTTTCAAATCTACCTATTCTGTCCTGATTTCTCTACTGGCCTCTAATAAGGAATTTCCATCTGCCTTTTAGACATGTCAAACTGGATGTTTAGTACACATCTTAAATTCACCATGTCTGAAAGCTACCTCAATATCTTTTCCCTTAAATCCTCCCCCTCTCCTAACTTCCCTATTACTATTGAGGGCAGCACCATTCTCCCAGTCTCTCAGGTTTACGACATAGGTGACATTCTTAAGTCATCATTTGTCATACCCCATATCCAATTGGTTGCCAAAGCGTGTTGATTTCACCTTTCCAATATCTTTCATATGTGTTTCCTTCTCTCTTCTGTCCTTGTTACTACTCAGATGTAGGCCCTTATCTCCGCATGCCTAGACTATTGCACTAACCTGCTGGTGGATCTGACTGCCTCAAGCCTCTCCCCAATCCAATCCATTTTCCATTCAGTCATCCAAGCAATTTTCCAAAAGCACAGCTATGACTGCTTCCCCCACACCCAACCCTAAACCTCCATTTGCCACCACTCAATAAACTTTAATGGTTCCCTATTGCCTCCTGGATCAAATATGAAATCTTTTTTTGGTATTTAAAGCCCCCTCCTACCTTTCCAGTCTTTTTGCACCTTACTTTCTTCCATATACTCTTCAATCCAGTGACACTGCCTTCATTGCTGTTTCATGAACAAGATACTTCATCTATCAATTTTGAGCATTTTTTCCAGACTGTCCTCATACCTTGAATGCTCTCCTTCATCTTCACTTATTGGCTTCTCTGACTTCCTGTAAGTCCAGCTAAAATTGCATCTTCTACAGGAACCCTTTCCCAACTCCTTTTAATTCTACTGCCTTCCATCTTTTAGTTAGTATCTATTTATACTGTATGCAGCTTGTTTTGTATTTTTTTATTTGCATACTGCTCACACATTGAATTGTGAGCTCCTTGAGGGTAGGGACTGTCTTCTGCCTCTTTTTGTATACTTAGTGCTTAGGACAGTGCCTAGCACATACTAGTCACTTAATACATGTTTACTGATTGATAGAAGAGCTCTTTAGGGGATCTAGCCAATTGTTTATGATAGTCTGGTTGATAAATATTGTTCATCCCTTTAATTTTTCCTTTGTGGATACCTAGACAACTATTTTGAGTGAATATAAGTCTCATTTAGGAGCCTTTCTAATGTTCTAGGACTTGATACAATAAGCTTGTCGTCTGCAAACAGATGCATCTAGAGTATCTTGTATATACTAGATGGTTAATAAATGTTGCTTACATTAAATTAGCAAGAATCTGTGCATAAATATGCATTTGCATACATTTTACCAGCTAATAATGTACTTTCCTTTTTTTAATGAGAATTAAGTCCATTTTCATACAAATTAATTAGTACCAAAAATAACTTCTTTGACTGATAGAAGAAAACAAGAACAACAAACATGCTCTCAGTTCTGATCAATTTGCATGAATTCCTCAATCTTCAATGCCAAAATACACTTCCAATAATGGATGAATTATCAAAAAAGAGATAAGGCTGCCTCACGTAAGAAACCTTATTGTAACAGTCACTCAGTTATTGTTGAGATTAAACCTAAGTAAAATCATATATAAGGGAAAATTTGTCCAAATCAGATGGTTTTAATGGGCTTGAAATCATGATGTCCCTATGAAAAAAATGAGCTTGATTCAATTGAAACTGAAATCAAAGTGTAGATTCAATATGGGCATGATGCTAAGTGACTGATTGACCACTTCAACTGTATTCTATTACTTTAGTATTGGATATTTAACTATTGACAGAAAGAGTAAGCATCCCAAGTACCTTTGCAAAGTAGGGAGAGAAAACTTTTTCCTACATATTCCTTAAAATGAGAAATTAGTTTCATACAAATGGCCATTTCAGATCAGTATTTTTAAATCAATTCTCAGATATCAGTGCCTCATCACTGTCATTATTGCAATGCTTTTTGTTTTTGTTTTAACAAATTCTTTTATTCAAATTACCTAAAAAGCATGATCAGAAAAGAAGAAAAATCTCAGTTCACATTTTGTTCCATTTTTATTTGAGAAATTCTACCAAGATCTAAAAAAGATCTGCATCACCTTAACATATGCCTTGGGGCAGCTAGGTGGCTCAGTGAATAGAGCACCGGCCTTGGATTCAGGAGGACCTGAGTTCAAATCCAGCCTCAGACACAAAACACTTACCAGCTGTGTGATCCTGGGCAAGTCACTTAACCCCATTGCCTATTATAAAAAAAAATTAACACATAGCTTTATTTATGTAGTAATTTTCATGTAAAGAAGAGCTCTGTTTGGACAATGAAGTAAGGACCAAGAAATCCTTTTATATCCTCAATGTGTTTGTATAAAAAAGAGTTGGACAGAGATCACTGTAGCAAATATCAAACAATATTCACACACAAAAGTGAAATTGCATGCAACTGTGTTGGAAATGTCAGATTAGTGTTGTAGGAGTCATTTAAGAATTGACTAGTCGAGGGGCAGGTAGGTGGCACAGTGGATAGAGCACTGATCCTGAAGTCAGGAGGACGTGAGTTCAAATCCAGCCTCAGACCAAATACTTGACACTTACTAGCTGTGTGACCCTGGGCAAGTCACTTAACCTCAATTGCCTAAAAAGAAAAAAGAATTGACTAATTGTGTATATTCAGATTGGCAGTTGGTTAAAGTAAAAATTATTACCAAATTAGAAGAAAAATAAAGATTCTTCTGGTCACCAAATTCCCAACTATGGAGTCATTCATTCACTACACACTGTCCTTCAATATCGTATATTCCCACGTCTTATTTTCCACATTTCTCACACTCAGTCCCATTTCTTACAACCACTTTGCAGTCTTCCTGTGACTATTCTCTCCAGAGCTGTCAAGTTGATATTTCTAAAACACTGATCTGACCATGCCATTCTCCTGCTCAAGAAGTTTCATTAATTTCTTGTTGCCTCAAGGTTAAAATTCAAACAAAATACAAGCTCTTCTGGTTCACATTCAAAATTCTTTGCCATCTGACTCAAGCTTGTCTTTGTAGGATAATTACAAGATTCTCCCTGGCTGACTATATATTTCAATGAAATTGGTTCACTTGTTATTCCCTTTATAAGATACTGAATCTCTCATATCTCTGTTTTTGCACAGGGTGTTGCTCATGCTTGGAATCATCTCCCTTTATCTTCACCTCTACTTCTTGAAACCTCATCTTCCTTCAAAATTAAGCTCATATGCTATCTCTTATATGAAGCCTTACCTGAATTCCCTTGTTAGCGGCCACCTGAATTTATTTTGTGTATATTTTATATCTATTTATCTGTGTAGACGTTGTTCTCCCTCACAGAATTTAAGCTCTTGAAGGATTATTTTTTTTAATCCCCTGTGCCAAGAGCATGTTCTGGCATATGGTAGGTAGTTAGTCAGTTCTTGAGAAGATAAAACTGTGTGTTTTGACAGCAGTTGCAATATGACTCATTTAAATAAATTGTTAACTCTTAAAAAAGGGTAATGGATGAAAGTAGAAACATTGACTCTCTCACCATTTCTCAGTTTACTGTTGCAAAAGAATTGACACTCCAAAGAAGACAAAATAGTCCATTAATTTCCTCAGTTAGTAAATATTTGATCTCTTTGTCAAGTTAAGAGACAGTAGAGGACAATGACAGTAACAGTATAGTAAACAAGGGATATTATGAGTTGTGTTGCCTCAGATTAAAAAAAAAATCAGTAGAAGGAAAATGAACCTATAAAGAGGATGCCAAGACATGATACCCACTTGAGCTGTAGCATTGTGGAAGCATCTGTAAGATGAACTAGAAGAAAGAAAACATATGGATATGAAATGGAACAAATTTACGAGACTTTCTGTGTGATATTTTTAAAGTCTATAACATCAGAGTTTAAAATGGTATTGACACTAAAGAAAATTAAATTGAGAATTGAGGCTGAGCCTAATATACAAAGAAATCTGTATTGAACCTAACAAAATTTCAAATGAACTTAGGAATATTTTTTATTATATTACATGGTAATAGTCAATATAGTTATATTAAAGAGAAGATTCCAAAATGAATGAAAGAGTGCAGGTAGTACTTTTATCAACAAAATAAATGCAAAATATAATGACAAAAATTATATCCTTTATGCCAAATTCCTCAATTCTTACAAAATCTTTGTAAGAATGATCAATGAATGCTTAAACTATACACTTGATGAAAACATGCAAAGGAAACATGACATCTTTTACAGATAACTTTCTATATCAGATGATATCTTCACATGTAAGTGACTGGGAAGTATACTTAATATAATATTTTGTGTAGTTTTTGTTGCCATTCAACAAGGATGTTACCTAGTACAACAATGAATACCCATTAAGGCTCTCCACTAAATGTCTCCCATAAAAATTTTAAAATATATGAAATTTTATTATTAGATACAAAGTTAGCAGAAAATAAAACCTTTTCCCTCAATAATTCTAGAATAAAGACCAAAGGAGGTAGTATTGCATAAGGAATAGAGAGCTAGAGATTTGGAATCCTGCCTCTGATGTATACTGTGTCATTTGGGGCAAGTCACTTAACATCTCACTACTCTAGGCACATTTGAAAAATTGTGCTGCACTTTTAGTGGCTTTAAGCTAATTTCATAGAATCTCATCTTACAATGGTTGGCCAGCCATTAGGCAATACAATTCTAGATATATAAATTTGTGAAATCATCTGCTAATGCATTAAGAGGTTGTGATAATCTCTGTTGGCAGAGAAAGTGTACTCACAAACAGAATCACAGACTTATTGCAATATTTATATTTTTATGTGCCCTTAAACACTGAGGAAATTGTGGTATTTGGTGTTGATGATTGCCAAGTAAGAAATTTTGAAAGTACGGCTTCAGAGTTTATGCATAAGAAGACTGTTATGTTATTCTTATCTGAAGAACCACTAATTTTCATTATCATGGCCTAGATGAATATTCCAAAGCCTATGGCAATGGGACTCAGCTAAGCTCAGTTGTAGATTGGTTTATGAGGACCATCTGAGTTTGTAGAGACTTATCACCAAAACACTAGTCACCCAAAGAATTGGAAACTGAGGGGATGTCCATCAATTGGAAAATGGCTGAACAAGTTATGGCATATGAATTTGATAAAAAATATTGTTGTACTATAAGAAATAATGAAGTGGGTGGTTTTAGAAAAAACAATCTTGGAAAGATCTGTATGAACTGAAAATGAAGGGAGCAGAACCAAAACAATCTGCACAGTGATCCCACTTTTATAAAAATAATCAACTGTGAAAGACTTAAGAACTCTGATCAATGAAATTATCCACTTCAACTCCAAAGGACTCATGATGTAAAATGCTATCTGCCTCCAGTTAGATAACTAATGGACTCAGAGTGTAGAATGAAGCATACTTCTCCTTTCTTTACTTTTCTGGCCCCCCTCACAAACAAGGCTAATGCAGAAATGTTTTGCATAACTTCATATGTATTATAGGCATCATATTTCTTGCCTTCTTAATGGGTGGGAAGGGAGGAAGAGAATTTGGAACTGAAAGTTGAAATAAAAAAGGTTGGCCACCATTTGATGACTTTTTGGGGGGATTATAATAGCTTGAAAAGATAGCTTTATTAAGGCATGAAAAGGTTGTCAAGTGTGTGGCAACTGTATGTGTACAGTTAAAATCATACATATTTTATAGTATTACATTTAATATTTAAGATGCTAGTCTGAAGTAGGTGGCTTTGGAACAAAACACTTTTAGATGCAAATTATCAGCAGATCTTATTCTGGGTACTAGTTTTTTTAAAAAAGTGGATAGACAAAAATAAAATACATTTTCATTTTAAATGCTGGTTTAACAATAATAAAGTGAACATGTTCTTTATTAGCAACAGTCTAGGTATCTGATTTTCAGCAGTCCACATAAAGAAAAATGCTAAGACATAATAATGTTCAACTATTTGGTGAGCAGAAATGTTTCTTTGTTCTAAAGTTCAGAGCAAAAATTACCTTTTAAAATGTCATAAGCATTAATCAACTCACTTGGAAAAATATCATAACTCACCTTAAAAGACAACATGCTGATATTGCTAGGTCCAGGAGAGCCAACTAACTGGAAAAATCTTAAATTGCGAGAAAGCTGGGTCATGAAAGTATTATTGTAGTGGTGATTTTTTTCTAGGTCACAAAAAAAAAACCCAGTGAACTTACTATCCCTCCCATTTCTTTCTTTCTTTTTTATTTTGTTTAATGTGCTAATTTGATAAGCATTCTATATGTACCTTCACTCAAATAATTAGGAAAAATGATAAACAGAAAGCGCTAAAGATAAATCCCTGGAGTACTTGCTTTAGTACACTTTCTTCCAATTTTACATTCAATAATTAATGGCTATTCTTTTGTCCAACATTTAATCAATTTCAAATCCACCTCTATACACTATTGCCTTACTCACATCTCTCCATCTTACAGTAGAACTAGGACTATACAATGACTCCCAATTTGAGGTATGGTCAAAGTTATATTGTATCCCCTAAATGATTCAATAAGTACCACCAATAAATTTTAAGCCTATCAGATGATGGTTATTTCTGTCCTCTAGTGCTAATGACAAAAGAACTTTATAGTCTCTGGCAACATTTATTGATTATGTTTATATTTATTGAACTAAATTCTACCATAGAGGAGAGACAATATCGTCCCCATAAAAATGCAGGTCTAGTCTATTTTAAAGGCTATGCCTCTGTTATGTATGGCAGAGGCAAGGTAATGAAGACTCAAACTTTCCTTAAAGAATTTATAAGAGTAATCTCCTAAAAAAAGGACTTTATTTAGAACTTAATCATTTCATGGACTAAAGAGTTTTGCAAGCTCCCTGAATTCTGTACTATGCCACAAAGTAATGAATTATAGTTATTAGGAAGCTAGAAGGTGAAAATCTGAATCTCCAAGGAAAATGGTCACCTCATTATTTTTTTACCCCTGCAAAACATGCATCTGATTACTGGTGAGAAATTTAGTGTACAACAAATACATGAAAATAATTCTGGAACTCTGTCAATTTTGGATTTTGTTTTTAAAATAACCTTAACTTCTCAGATGTAATTGGGTTAGATAGAAATTGATAGTAAATAATTGAATAATTACCCTTTTTATTTTTAGTTCACCTAAGCCTTTATGAAAGTATAATAATGAAGTTTATCTTTAGAGTAATTACAAATCTAACAGGAATTTCAGAGTACTTTTAAAACGTCCTAGTTAAAGGACTGATTGCTATTGATTCCCACAGGAAAATACTTAAAATTATAAGAGAATTCAAGTTGGTAATAATCTTCTGTAAATAGAAGCTGGATAGAAAAAAAATCTGATAATTACCAAAGGTTTGGAAGATGATATCAAGTGTAGATGATGGGTGATATATTTAGAGCTGGAAGCCATCTTATAAGTCATCTACACTTACAGATGTGGAAAACAGGGGAAAGAGGATTAAATGACTTACAGAACTCTTATCATTGGGAAGTGCCAATGCAACTTCAATTTAAGCAGTATAACATCAGAGAAACACTTTTAACTTACTGATATTATAAAGCTATTTAATAATGATTAATGAAAGAGTGGATGAACCACTAAAAAGCACATATAGTTGACCTTTGCATAACAGAATATCATTTTAGGAGTGAAATGAATTAATACCTGGTAATTATATATCATTTATATGTAGCTTTATTTATTCTTTGAAATATTAAAAGATGTTAAATAATTTGAGCACCTTAAGGAAACAGATGATCTTGGGTAATGAAAACATTATCATCATTTACACTTTACTTCTCTAATTACTTTGAAGCATTTATGAAATCTCCCATGAGGCTTTGCCTGATTTGCTAATTAGGAAGATGTAGAAATTCATTTTCTCAAAGCCACCAGCAAGTTAAAGCCTAGAAGAAAAATCCTAGAAGAAAAATATGATGAGGAATGGGGGAGGGAGGGAAGAAAGGGCTTTTTATCTTTTTTTTTCTCAGTTTTCCCCATACAGAACAAGACATCCAGAAACCATAGGAAGACATTAAATGAAATAGGTTTACTAAACAAAGAAATTTTATCACATTACTGCTTTGAAAAGAAAAGGAAAATCACTTTTGTAAAGTCAACAAATGCAAATTTTTGCTTCCTCATGTCAAGGAAACCTGACTAGATTAAAAAAATAATTTATTTACATTATAATAAAAACAACATAAAAGCAATTTTATTTATAATAATATATAATATGATTATAGATATTAGTCATTTGTAATTATATATTAATATATTACATTTTATATATAACACATGTATATGATATATACATATAAGATATTATAAAATTATGATAATATAAATAAGGAATATGCCAGCTGATAACTTTCTTTTTTCTTCTTCCTTTTTTTTTTTTGGCTAGGCAATGGGGTTAAGTGACTTGCCCAGGGTCACACAGCTAGTAAGTGTCAAGTGTTTAGTCTGAGGCCGGATTTGAACTCAGGTCCTCCTGACATCAGGGCCGGTGCTCTACCCACTTTGCCACCTAGCTGCCCTGGCCCAAAGATTTTTAAAGCTGCTTTATATTCGATGTAAGAATAAATCTTGCTCATTCTGCAACCTCTTTCCTTTAGTGACTATTAATGATTTATACTTGAGAAGGTGAATCACAAGTCAGTCAAATGCTGAATACATGAACAAAAAGAAAATCCTTCCTGACCCTTGTAGGTGAATGGCTTATGCTCTGAATATGATGCTTTATTACCCATATCATTGTCCTAGCTTGCAAATAGTTATGAATGGTCACAAAATAAGCTATCCCTTTTTTAAATTCAAGCTACCACATGCATCTTGATGACCTCCTGTGTAAGTGAAATGCATCAAGTGACTACTTTGTATATAATGTGTAAAGAAATATTTCCTTCAATTGGTTCAAATTTACTACCCCTTAATTTCATTGTGTTCCCCAATCCCATATTATGGAACAACATTAAACTGTGAGACTAATCAGCTTCTATTGTGCCCTTCAAAATAATTGCAAGCCAGTGTGTGCAAGCCAGTGTGCTTTCTTAGGGTAAAGCAACAGCAAAAAAAAAAAAAAAATCACAAGGGGTACAGATATTTTCAATAGGCTTGTCTTGAAAGGGAACTTATTTCACCAGCAAACATATTTTTACCATCCAGAACTGGACAAATTTAGCTTCAGACATCTCCAGGAAGAGAACATTCCCTTCAAGGAAACCATATGATGCTAGACACAAATCAAATATTTACTACTTTTATTAATAAAGCTTTGTCCAGTTTAGTTTTCACCTTAGAGATTTAGTAAAGAATTTTACAATCACTGCAGACTTAATAGTTTGCATCACTATTCTAATGATTTCCAAGTTCATAGCCCTGAGATGACAAGTAGAGTATAGAAAACAAATGCAAAGACTTCTGGGTGGGATTCTTTGATATATTTGTCAGAATGTGCCCAAACTTGATAGTGGTTGGATAAGCACACACATAAATGCAAATGAAAAAAATTCCCAAGTATCTAAGACAGAATTTGTTAGTGTTCAAAGAAAGAAAAATGACAGAAATCTTTTGGATAAAAATGTATGAAATGTAACTATTAATTTGATTGATTTTCCTATTAAAGAAACACAGAAGAGTTTATACATATAATTGAGTGTTAAATCATTGGGAGATTATTCACTTATTCTGACAATGCTGCTATTGAACAAAACATTGCAATAATACATTTTCCCAATAAAAATGGACTTGTATTCAGAAGTATATTATGATCCACACAAAAAAATAGCCTCATTACTATATAGACATACATGGCTTTTGATGGAAACTGGTAATGTCCAACTTGATCACTCACTTGGCCCTGAATGATCGTGGTTGCATCCTATTCAATTTAATCCAATCTTCTCATAAAGTACAGAGATTTGCCTTGACTAAGGATAAAATTTTTAAAAAATGAGAAATGTAGTGCTGTCAAGTTTGTAAAGCATTTTATATATATATATATATACATTTATAGATATACCCATGTATGCACACACACATATAAGCAACATATACATATAAGTGTGTGTGTGTATATATATATATATATATATATATATATATATATATACATATATGCATATATTATGTATATTTGAGCCTGATGACACCGACCCTGTGAGGTAAGTACTATGAATTTTATTAACTTGATTTTACAGATGAGGAAACTGAGATTCAAATATCCTAAGTGACCCATTTTCATATGGCTGGGGTCAGAAAGGACACTTGAGGCCTGGACATTCTTACCTCAAATCTACTATCAGTCATATTATACTGCCCCTAAAAGAGTGTACATGAGTTCTGAGGCCCACCTAAAATTTTCATTTCATGCAACTTAACCAATAAATCTTTTTTACTGTGTGTCCTTGGAACCTCTTCTGTTTTTAAACAAACTTCTTTTATCCTAGACCTTTTCTTCATATATGGCTTCCATATTCTGGCACTTATAGAAACTTCCTTTCCCTAAAACCGCTTTATCCTTAGTCATCCTCTCCATTACTGGATTCATCTTCTGTCATGCTCTTTAAAAATCTAGACCAGAAAGCGAAGTAGGCATGCTTCTTGCTCTTCATTGTCACTTCTGGACCCTCTTTCTGCCATCACTGAGTGACCTTTTGTCATTTTTAGTTTTGTCCATCCAGATATGTTGCTTTATCTAGATCCTGGCAGTTACCTACCAGTACCTGTGTCATTGTCCCTCCATTCTCTAGTAGTTCAGTACTTGGTTCACAGTCTTCTATACTCCTAACTTTTATCTTGGAGACTTCCTCATATATGTTCATATCCTCTTGGAAATTCTAGTCTTTGAGTAAATCAACCTCTTCTGACTAACATATTTACTCCTTAGCCACATACAGGGACAGACACAGAATTGACATCACCATCACCCATGTCTTTGCTCAATTTCCTTTATTTACACTGAAATTCCAACTAACTACAACCTCCTATCCTAGTTCTCTCTGTGCTTCATTTCTCTATTTTTTTTTTTGCCTTTTATTCTTCCATGGTATCAGCTGTACTCTGACATTACATTTCTTTCCTTGAATCTTAACTTTATAGTGAATCCATTCAAATATGCACTGTACTTTACTACTATTACTACTACTACTACTACTACTGCTACTACTACTACCACCACCACCACCACCACCACCACTACAACAACAACTACTACTACATATAACCAGCATTTCCATAATGCTTGAAAATTTGCAAAATTCTTTATAGATGTTGTCCCATTTGATCCTCACAACAACCCTATGAGTTAAAGGCTATTTATTATTCCTATTTTACACATGAGGAAGCTAAGTCTGAAAGAGGTTAAAGAACTTGCCTAGAGTCAAACACCTAAGTAAGTTTTAGAATCAGAATTTGAATTCTGGTCTCCTAATCCCAAATCTACTTCTCTACTGTGCCACCTAGCTGCTTCTGGATTCCTTTACCTTTTGGTTCTGTCATCAGACCAATCACCTATCATGACTTGTCTAAACAAAAGTCTGTTGCTTTATCTGCCTTCTCCATTCTTGTTGCTAACCTATAGTGTAGGAGGTCATAAAATTATGATGACTGGGTCCATTTTAACCTCATCACTTCTAATCTCATCATCATATTGCTAACTCAAGTCTTAATTGACATCACCTCACTCAATCTCTTCTCCCCTCTAATTGCATGGCTGGAAAGTGGAGTATCAAACTCCTCCCAATACCTTCCTTTATAGAGGGCAGAAATTAGATTATTAGCTTACTCCATTTTGTAGCTGTTGATCTGTTCAGTTCCACTGAATAAGATGCCTTGGTGCAGGTTACCCTCTGCTGTTTTCCCCTTCCTTTCATTCCTCCTTTTGTCTATTGTCTCCTCCCCATTAGATTGTAAATTCCATCAGGAAAGGAACTGTCTTTCTTTTTATTAATTGTATCCCCAGGGTTTAGAACTGTGCCTGGCAAATAGTAGGCACTTAATAAATGCTTCTTAAATGACTAGTTGAAAGGCAATAGTCAATTATGGAAGAGTACAAGGTTTGCCCTAATTTAGAGGGTCCACTTGAAATTAGACAACATAATCCAATATAATCTAATCCAATAAACATTTAGTCTACCATATGCCAGGTACTGTCCTAAGCCCTGGCAATACAAATACAAAAAAAAAAAAAAGAAATCAATCCCTGCCCTCTAGGAGCTTACAATATAAAGGGAAGAGATACACAAATGGAGCTGGAAACTGGGGCAGAGTTGAGATGAGAGCGTCAGGGGAATATAACTTTACTTGGGACAAGGTGGAAAAGTCAGAGAACTTCCAAAATAGTGCAGCCAAGTGAGAAATGAAGAAATATCCTGCACTTAGCTTCCTCCTTAAATGCAGGTTTTGGAGTTGATGGCTCTACTCTGCAATCAGAAGGATACAGGTGGGGATGAAGTAAGAGTCCCAAGGCTGATGAGATCTTGCAAAGCGATGTGGTTTTTCCAACAATGATCATCTTGGATCATGGTGGAAAAGTCAAAGAATCTGTAAAGTAGTGAACCCATAGAATTTGATTCAAATCTTTCCTTCGTTAACAACAAGAACAACATTAATATAACCCTTCAAGATTTCTAAAACACTTTATATGTGTTATCTAATTTAATTTCTTTAAGCCTCTTTCACCACCCCTTAACCTCACCCTTAGCAGAGGAGCTTGATTAAAAAAGGTCATTTGTCTTGGACCTTCTTTTCCCTTACACTATACCTCAAAACCTCTCTTCATCTTTTTCCTCATCCTCCTTATCTTTAATTCTGATTCTACCCTCTTTTGCTGCAGTCTCTGAGGAGGACATAGGCCTTCTCCTCAAATGGCCAACTCATCCACTTGTGTCCTTAATTCCAAACCTTTGTGTGTATTCTCTCACCTTGGCACTGTAGTCATCCCTCTTCTCTGTCTAATTTTCAACACTGCTTTCTCTTGCTTCTCTTTCTATCTGGCCCATTTTTCTTTGTTTTATCATTTCTTTATGTCTCATTAAGTCATTAGCTTCCATTTGGCCAATTATTAGCAAAGTTATTTTCTTCAGTAAAAATCTGTGCCTCTTTTTAAAAAATCTGTTAATTCCTCATATTTTTCTTCCTTAGCTCTTACTGCTTTTCCCATTTTTTCTCTACTAAATCTGTTTTTTAGAATTTTTCTTAGCTATTTTTAAACTCTTGTTTATTTTCTAAGAATTCTTGTTGGACTTGTGTCCAAGCTACATTTTTTTTTCTTTGAGGATTTACTCATAGATGTTTTGAAGTCATTTTCTTCTGTGTTTATGTCTTGATGTTCCTTGTCACCTTGATTGTTTTTTATGGTGAAATCCTTTTATTTGTTTATTCTTCTGTCTTACTTATTGATTTGGATGTCATTAGTGCTGAGCTGTGCTCACTTCAGGAGGAGGAAGATGTCTGGCTTGAACTTCTCTTTTCTATGTCCTTCTGCTTTCATAGCTCAGACTAGGTCCTGAAGGCTTTCAGTGCTCTCAAAGTATTGTGATCTGGGGCAAGATCTATACACTGTCTTCCTGGTCTGCACTCTGCAAGTTCTAGACCTAGATTTGAATCTGTTGGATTATCTTTTGGCAGTTTCAATAGACTACTGTTGAACTCAGTTACTGTTATCCTAATGGAAGGTTCTGGGGGTTATGAATCACTGAACTACTTACTGGTTCCCCTTTAGTTTAGGACTCTTGCTCAGATTATTCCACTACAAACTTATATCCAGGTCTAAGAAAGACAGAACTGAGTCACTTCTGGGAACAGAGCCATACTTCTATACTTTGGGAACTTGTTCCTTGCTTTATATACATTTAGGGCTTATGTTTGTGACCTCTCTTTGATCTATAACTTTAAACTGGGTAGTGGATAACAGAGCACTCAAATGGCACCTGTCTCCATACCCAATGAGAGTTCAGGGATCCTCTGGGAACTCTTTCTGACCTAGTGTTTTTTGCCCTGGTGCCCTATCTCAGTCCTATTTCAGTCCCTGAGTACTAGAATGCTTTACACCACATGTGCTATTGGCCAAACTCTATCCCTACTGTCCAAAGATCTCTCTCCCTAAGTGACCCTGCAGTGGAAAAATGACTCAACATGATTTTTCTTGCCTTTCCTGATCAGAAATTCATTAGGATTTTTTTTTTTAATGCTTGGGATAGTATGGAGCTAGGCTTTACTGTTTCTTCTTACACTGCCATCTTTACTCCACCTTATGGTCCTTTTTTGTCTCCTTTGCTTAATTATTATCATGTTGGTGTATTCTAAGAATCTACTTTTGAAAGGATCTCAGTGTCTATACTCTTTCCTGGGCTTCAGCCTCCCAACATTAATCATCTACTCACTATGTCCAAAACAGAATTTATTGTCTTTACCTATAGACTCTCTCCTCTTCCCAACTTTGCTATTTCTTTTGAGTAGCATTTACCAATCAGAAGGAGATTTTTACCTCCAAAGCATCCTTCACATCCACCCCCATCTCTCTACTTCCAGGAAAACTATCCCATTTCAATGCTTATTATCTGTTACCTAGACTATTACAATAACGTCCTAATTGGTCTCACTGCCTCTAATCTCTCCTCTTTCAAGTTCATTTTCTGCATGTCAAATTAGAAGAGCACAGGTCTGACAACTTTACTACCTTGCTCAAAAGTCCCAGTGACTCTTTCTTGCCTCCAGGAAAAAAATATCAATCCCTCTGTTTGGTATTTAAAGCCAATGTTGCTCCAGTCTGTATTTACAGGTTTATTACACATTAAATTCCTTCACACACTCTATATGCTAGCAAAATTGGTCTGCTTGCTGTAATACCCTATGTGACTTTCATCTCCTTTCTGTGTGCCTTTACATGTATTGTCTCCTCTACTTAGAGTGCTCTCACTATTCATCTCAACCTCTTAGAATGACAGACTTCCTTCAAGGTTCAGCTAAAGTTCTGCCTCTAACTTCTGACCTATCCATACCTCACTCCTAAATGCTAGTTCCCTATCCCCTGAAAATTACTTGTATTTATTTGGAACATATTTTGTATTTACATATATGTACCCATTTTATTTCTCCCCAATAGAAGCTGCTTAAGAACAAAATGTATATTTTTTTAAGTTTTTGTATCTAGAGAGTACAGTGTTTGAAAATATACAAGGTACTTAATATTTTGCTGAATGACTGTTGAATTAGTGATTAAGTGAATTTGTTCAGAGCTCAGTATATGTACTCTATTAAAAATTTGCCAGGAATCTAGGTGTCTAATTGAAAACTTCTGGGATTGCTAAAGCTTAAATAGTAAAATCCTAATTAGATTACGAGTTCTTCAAAAGCAGGGACTTATGTTCTGCATACTTTTCTCAGTGTCTAACATGATGTTAAGCATAAAGAAGAGTTCAGCAAAAATAGATGTTTGTTGATTGTTAGACATTCATTGAATCTCAGATGAATTAGATTTCGAATGGCATTGAGTCTCACTAAGCCAGATATGTTCTATTCAGTTTTAACAGTTGACTCAATAAAATTATTATCATTTGTAATAAATCGCCAAGGAAGAGGAAAATAGATATAAAAAGTTTCATGACTTTGAAGATAGGAATATCCACCTTCATAACCATAATGTAGGAGGGTAACCATTATCACAATGTAAGCTGGCAAATACCCCTGCAGGGGCCTCAACCACTTACTCCTCAGTATCCACAGCTACTGAAGACCCAGCAAAAGAGTTCTCCCCACCAAATTCTTTGACACCATTAAGCGGTTCATTGAATATGGTTTTATTCATGAAAAGGACTAAAGAAGATACATTGCCATCTACTTTGTTAACTACATAACCTATAGATCCCAGAACTATACTCTATTCATCATTACACCTTTCAAACTTGTAGCTAAAATTTCTTACATGTGTTATTTCCCCGTTAGAATGTGAGCTCCTAGAATGAGGGGCCATCTATATTTCCATTTGTATCCCCAGTGATTAACATAGTGTTTTGCACATAAGTGCTGAATAAATTCTCATTCATTCATTTGTGCATACATATGCTTACATACATCTCAACATCTTAGTGGGTAGTATTCCAAGAATTATGAACTTAACACTTTATCATAATATTTGGCTGTAATCTTTTTACATGTAATACTGATTACCCTAACTCTCACTGCCTGAAGGTCAGGTATGTTACATTTCACTCTTCCTTTAGGGTTCTCTAGTACACTTAAGGGAGTTTGGGGAATGTCTAGGCTTTCTGCAATGGTTCCAGCCCCCACTAATGGTGTTTCCTTAATTGTTGGGGTGGGGTCTCCTATGCCCCAGGTCTTTTTAATTACTAATGGTCAGATTAGTTTTTACAAAAAGATATTTACTTAAAGGTATAATCACAAACCCAATTTTACTTCTCATACATGAGGGATTAATTCTGGGGCGGGTCAAGAGATTAGATTCATAGTTTAGTCTAGTTACTATAGAGCACAATCACAAGTTCCAAATCAGATGGCTGAGTCCTAGGCACCTGGGCTTCTCAGGGCTTCCCTTCTGGTGTGGCTGGATATAACATGTTGCCTAGAATCATGTCTCTGAGGTCACGGTGGATCAAATTCTTGGGGCCAATAGAGATTCCCTCCTTTACCTGAAATTGAGAAGGTTAAGTGAAACAGAAATAATATAGAACCCAGACCAATTTCTGGGAACTATGGAGTATAAAAAGGAGAGGGGAGGCGTATCCCCCCTCCAGATGCAGTTTGTGGCACTGATACTGAAGGTTAACCATGTATAATTTTCACCCTCTGAATGAAACATGTATCCAATGCACCAAAGTGAGTGCAAAAAAGAGAGCTACACACTTCTAGTCTACTGGTTTTAAAGATGCAGCCTGTTCTGGCTGTCAAAGCCAGAGCATCCAGTCAAAGGAGGCTGCTTCCATTTAGTGACAGGGAAACACAGGGAAGCAGATTGCCTCCATGTTAGGTGATTCAGTCATGGTCCAATCAAGTTCCATCACATACATAACATTGAGACTGGAAAGCTAGCTGGTACTAGTTGAGTACTAGGGTAGGGTTTGTAGGGAGTCCTAGGGTAGAGTTAAGTTTGGAGCAGTATTGTTACCAAGAATCTAGATAGTTATTGATAGAGAAAATTGAAGAATTATAACAATCAACCAATCAATCAATCAATAAACATCTTAGTATATGCCAAGCACTGGGTTAAGCACTGGAACAGGAGCAAATGCATCAAATTAGAAAGAATTGGCTCTGGGTGCAGTTTGGAAGGCTTATCATTTTTGTTGCCTGCTTTGTTCTTATGCATGATCACCTATAGCAATAATAATAATAACAATAATGATAATTGTTATTATCATTACAACAATTATAATGGTAATAGTAAATGAAATTTTTTGGCAATTAAGAATTATGAAGTCTTTTTCATAGATTATTTCATTTGATCCCCAACATAACTCTATGAAGAAAGTGCTACAGCTACTATCTTCATTTTACAAGTGAGGGAAACTAAGATTCAGAAAGTTTAGGTAACTTCCCCAGGGTCACACAAACATATATGCACTTCTCATAATGTCTACAGCTACAGGGATAGCTGGGTTCATGCAAGAACAAATGAATAATTCTGATTTCTGGCTAATCAATTTTTTATTCCATAATTGTAGTCATTTTCCCCCTGATATGTTTTCTAAGAAGTAAGTTTCATTGATGTGATTTTGCAACAGATGAAAAGTTTGTAGACTTAATTTGTTCCTTCTGCTTACCCCTCATCATCCAGTATAGAATAAATAAAAAAAAACAATATGAAATCTTTCATATATAGGCACAATGTGCTAAAACAAATTCCCATATTGATCATGTCTGATATATGTAAAGATTTGTATGAATGGATACAGAATGGAGTGAATAGAATGAGTAAAATAATTTATACTATACTACCTCTTTCTACATTTTAAAACTAATTATTTCTTTCTGAGAAATGATTGGCATTTTTTAATCTTCATTCTTTTGGATTCATGGTTTATCATTGTGTTGATCAGAGTTCTAAAGTAGTTTTTAAATAGGTAAAATAAATAAATAAATAAATGATTCTATTACTTCTGCTCATTCTAAGTCTTCTCAGTTTCCTCTGAATCTGTCCATTGTATCATTTCTTGTGGCAAAATAATATTCCATCGTATTCAGATATCATAATTTGTTTAGCCATTTCACAAAAGGAGGAAAGCTCTTCATTTTCAAGTTTTGGTTACCATGAAAAAGAACTGCTAATATATATTTATATTTACAGATAGGTCCATTTCCCCTTTACTCAATTTTTTAGTGGCATCATATACGTAGTACTGGCATGCACAGTTTAGTGAATTTTGGGCAATAATTTCAAATTGCTTTCCAGAATAACTGGACCAATTTATTACTCCACCTAACAGTGCATTAATATAACTGTTTTTTCTGCCTTCCCTATAACATTTGTCATTTTCCTTTTTTGCCATCTTTGCCAATCTGATGAGTGTGAGGCAGAACCTCAAAGTTGCTTTGATTTTCATTTCTCTATTAATGATTTAGAACACATTTATGCAGTTGTTGATAGCTTGGATTTCTGCCTTTAAAAAGTACTGATCCATTTCCTTTGACCATTTATCTCTTGAGGAATGGCTTTCAGTCTTATAAATTTGAATTTGTTCGTAATATGTTTTAGAAATGGAACTTGAGGGAAAAGCTTACTGCAAAGATTTTTCCCAGTTACCAATTTACCTTCTAATTTTTTACTACATTAAATTAGTATAAAAGCTTTTATAATTTTAAATAATCAAAAAGTGTTCACTTTATTTGGATGATCTATTACTCGTGTGGTTATGCTAATTTCCCCTATTCATGGATCCAAAGGTAATTTATTCCTTATCCCTCTAATTTGTTCATGACGCAACTTTTTATAACTAGGTCACATTTCAATTTGAAACTTATCTTGTTGTATCTTATAAGGTGTCGATCAAAATATAATTTCTGCTAAGCAGTTGTCCAATTTTCCCATAAGTTTTTGTCAAATAATGAGTTCTTCCCCAAGGAAACTTGGGTTTGTTGAAAACCATGCTATAGCATTCACTTGGTTTTGTATATTGTGTACCTATTTCTTTCCCACTAATTGACCTCTCTCTCTCTCTCTCTCTCTCTCTCTCTCTCTCTCTCTCTCTCTCTCACACACACACACACACACACACACAGAATCACTTTAATAATTACAACTTTGTGGATCAGTTCAAGATCTAGTTCTGATAAACCTCTTTCCTTTACATTTTTTTTCACCATTACCTTTGAGATTCTTGACCTTTTCTTCCTCTGTATAAATTTTAATATTGTTTTTCTAGCTCTATAAAATATTCCTTTGGTAGTTTGATTGGTATAGTACTGAATAAGTAAATTAATTTAGGTAATATTATAGGGGCAGCTAGGTGGCACAGTGGATAGAGCACCAGACCTGAAATCAGGAGGACCTGAGTTCAAATCTGGCCTCAGACCAAACACTTGACACTAACTAGCTGTGTGACCCTGGACAAGTCACTTAACCCCAACTGCCTAAAAAATAAAATTTAAAAAAAATTTAGGTAATATTATTCTCTGTTTATTGCCTCAACCTACCCATGATGAATTAAGGTTCCTCCAATTATTTAGGTCTATATTTCTGAGTGTTTTATAACTAGATTCTTTAGTCTCTAAGTGAATCTTAAAACATACCCCCAAGAATTTTATAGCTTCTATAGTTGTTTTGAATGTAATTTATCTTTTTAGGTATTCTTGTTGTGCTTTGTTAGCTATATATAGGAATGCTGATGATTCATTTGGATTTATTTTATATCATGTGAATTTGATGGTCATTATTTCAATTAATTTTTAATAACCCTCCAGATTTTTATAAGCACACCACCATTTCTCTTTGCCTATGCCTATTCCCTCAACTTCTTTGTCTTAATTAATGGCTATAGCTAGCATTTTGAACACTACCTTAAACAGTAGCAGTGATAATTGGGTACAATTGATTGATCCCTGATTTTGTTCAAGAGGCTTCTAACATTTTTCTATGACATACAATGTTTTCCCTTGTATTTAGAGAAATACTATTTACTATATTAAGGAAAGGTTCATACATTCCTATGATTTATAGAGTGTATTTTATTGAAAGATTTTCATCACCTATTGATAAAATTGTAGGGTTTTTATTATTTATATTAATGATGTAGTTTATCATGCTTATAGTTTTCCTACTCCTGAACCAACTTGGTATTCCAAGTATAAAACCAACTTGGTCAGTGTATAATCTTTCTAATTCATTGTTATATCCTACATCCTAATATTTTATTTGCAATTTTTGCATTAATGCTCATTAGGGATATGGGTTTATAGTTTTCTTTCTCTGCTTTGTCTCTCTCTCTCCTTGGTTTATATATCAAGCTTAAGAGATATTGGAAGGGTGCTTTCTTTTCTTAGTGTTACAACCTGTTCATGTATCATTAGAATTATTTTTTCCTTGATTGTTTGATAGAATTCACTTATCAATTCATCCAATCCTTGAGTTTTTTCTGCTTTTTGAGTTAACTTATGGCTTGTTTAATTTCTTTATCTGATATTGCATTAATGAAATAACTTCTATTGATATAAACGGAACTCTATTCTGCATCTACTGCTCCACCTGGTTCAACTCCACATAACACAATACCCCTTCCAGGATAAGCTTATCACCTTTAAACTCATTACTATGTTGCTAATTGACACCACCTATTTCAGCCTCCCCTTCTTTCTGAGTACTGGAGAGTGTAGTACCAAGCTCCTCCCAATGCCTTCTTCTATAAAAATTTTCAACTCCACAAAACAAGATGCTTCTACACCTCTAGTCTCCCCTCTGTAGCACCCCTCCCACTCCCATTTCCTGTCTCCTTTTGTGTTGTCTCTCTACGTTAGATTGTAAGCTCCCTGAAGAAAGGGACTGTTTTTAATTGTATCCTCAGTGCTTTGTATGATGCCTGGCACATAGTGGTTGATTAATAAATATTTGTTGGATTGGTTTGGATATATTCTCACCCTCTTTGTGGTAGAAGCTATATCCTAAGGCACCTCCCTATACAAATTAATCTAAATTTTCCTTTAATGTTAACAAGACAATCTTAGAATCTCATTTGTCTGAGGGGACAAATGACTCAGTCTGTTGACATCACTTTCTGGTCTACTAAGTGTAAAACAGCTACAAGGAGCTCCATGAGTTCTCTGTTGGTGGATCATGATGGGTAACTCAAGTAAAAGATCTTAGCTAAGCTGAATCATCTCAAGGTGTCCTCAGTCTCTATCATTCTTGAATATCCTTCTCCTCTTATGGCTAATTAAATCTCCTCTTATTAGCTGTTAACTAATCTCAAAGTTTCTCATTTTGTTCCAGCATTGAATCTAAACCAAGAGGGAATTGGCCTAAGTTAGACGCAGGCCAGAATACCCTTGCTAATCAGGTAAGGCAGTGGCACCAGCATATCCAACATACTATCTCCTTTACTGGATTGTCATCTTCTTGAAGACATATTTAGTTGGGTAATGTACCAAAATATTTCTTAGTCCCTGAGCTAATAGAAAGCATATAGGGTGTTTTCTTGGGGGGTGGGAGTGGATGGGGGGAACCCTTACGTTTTTGACATTAGTTTATGACAGCAAGTCACCACAGAGAATCACTGAATGTTAGAGCTGGAAAGGACATTAGATATTTTCTTGTTCATCCCTTTCATTTTAGAGATAAGAAAATTGAAGATCAGTGAGAGTAATACTCAAACTTCCTTAGCTAATTCAAACATTAGTTGGGACCATATACTAGATTTCATGGCTCTCAGTTCTGTTCAGTGCTGAAGGGTCAGATGTTGGGATTTTATCTGAGATTAAATCCTTTACCAATGAGAGACATGGAGACCATGCTCTTTTCCCAGGGACTCAGATTCATTACCTTAGACTCATCCTCTACTCTTCCTCTCAAATTTACTTATTTGGGTTTATGTTATGTCCACCTCCCTACCACAAGATAGAATGTTGGAAAACTGAGGCCAGGGAATATTGTCACCTGTTTGTCTTCATATCTCCAGCACCTAACAGTGCCTTGCTCATAGTAGGCATTCAATAAATATGTATTAAATTATAACAACTATAAACATATACATGTATTGCTTTATTATATATATAAAATGCTTTCTTTGTCACAATTATATAAGGTAGGCAGTAAACTACTATTTCCTTTTTTATTACTCATTTTTACAAATGAGGACTAGCCCAAAGACACATAGGTAGTAAATGGCAGAGGGGGGAATTCAAACTTACATCATAGAATACTAAATACAACATTGCTTAACACTCAAATTCATTTTCATTGGTATGAAAGACTCTTGCGTGACATGGCTTATGGCATTATTTGAAATTTAAAATTCTTTTATCTAAGAATAATAAAATCAAATGTAACAAGTTTTACTATTTGTAATATACATCCCATGATGATATAACTTTCCTTTTCTCTTATTGCTTTTTTAGAACTTTTATTGAACTATTTGGTAATTCAAATGAAGATTACTAGAGGCTTTTTTTTTCATGAAGTCAGAGCTTTGGCAAACTTTTCCTCCCTCCTAACTACATTAACAATTACATTAATTAAACTCTTAATGGACTTTCTTTAGTTAATTAATTCCTCGGTTAATCCAGTTCCTTGGATACAGGAACTGACCAGTACTTTCCTGCCAGAAAATTTACTTTTCCTTGAAATATAAACTTCTGTACAATTATAGAACCTAAGTACTCTTAATTGTGTTTGGATGAGGTCAGAAGCAATTGAACACATGGTCATCTAAAGCAATCTCTTTTGTCATTATGATATGAAATTATATTTTATTACTCATTTACTACACAACCAGTGCCATCATCATTCAGTTCTGTGATTCTCCCTGGTAATACCTGAGAACAAAAGATAGCATATAGTCTTCTCAAAGAGCAAGATAGTAGCCATGCTTTGAGAATTTTCATTAATTGATCTCCCTCATACTGAATCAGTTTGCTCAATATAGTTCGCTCAATTCTGAAACCTTAAATGGTTAATGATGATATCCTGAATTATTAGAAGAGAAGCTTTGTTGACTTTCAGTGGCTAAAAGAATTTCCTGACTGCTCCTTTATATTTGCTTGGCATGAAACTGACTGCAGTCTTTCATAATAAAACCATTGAGGCCTACATGTTCTTGTTATTCTAGTATCATACTGAGCCAAGGTTTGGGGGAGCTTCTGTTGCCATGAGAATTGGCTTTTGTGAAATGCAGTCGCCAGGAAGCAGTAGATCATAATAGACCCAGATTTCTATGAGCATATCTTCCTTCCAACAGATGGCGGTCCCTTTGAAGTTAATGCAAGCACCTCACCCAGAGGGGAACAATTGAAGCCGATTGTTATAATCAAACCATAGTAATTTTTTTTCAGTAAAAAGACAGCTCCATTTCAACAACATTCTTTTATAATCAGTTGAAGATGAAAACTGCTTTTATAGAAGCCTGTCTTACTAGATCATGTATTCATATGAGGGGTATTTAAATATTAACATGTACACTTCCAGCTTTCTTTTTGGTTGTTGTTGGGAGCCACATGTTTATAACTCAAAATTGGGGCTGCATAAATTCTTAATTTTTCAAAAACTTAAATTAAAAAAATGGGACTGCTCCAGGAATAGACTTCTTTGGGCATTACTGTATTTAATATATGTTTGTCTTTGTTTTTCAATATTCCAAAAAGACTTTAAGAATTCAAGGAAATAAAAAAAAAAGAAGCTGAGCAATTTCAGAGTAGAAAAACCATATAGTTTCAATTTATAAAATTACTTTAAATATCATGGAAAGTGGATTTTCATTTCAAGAAAACTGTCAAAGTCTCTTTTTACATACAACTCTAGAAACAAACAAAATTTATAACTGACCTATCAGGAATGGCCACTGCTGCTTTTAGACCTCAGACAATAATCCTGCCACCAATGGTGTTGAGCTGTTCACCTATAAGCAATTTAATTATTATCATGTCCTGAGATGCTTGTTTGTTCCCAACCCCTGTCTGAATAAATTGGAGGAAATCATATGTGTTCTCCAAGGGGCTATGTGTAGTGATTTTGTTGAATTAGTAAATAGAATGATAGGATCATAGAATTAACACTAGGAAGGACCAAAAAGGTATCTGGTCCAACACTCTTAATTTTACAGACTTGAAAACTGAAATCCAGAAAAAGAATCTCTAAGGTCACATGTTCAATAAAGTGGAAAATCCAGGATTCAAACTCGGTTTATAAGACCAGGCTATAAGGCAGCAAACATTCTATTGCAATATGCTATCATCCTTGGAAAAGGAAGAAGATAAAGCAAGGAACAGTGATGGTGCTTCAGGGTACCTGGCCTTCATTATCCCAGGTTTTATTAGTAAAAGTTTAGGCCTATAGAAAGGAAAAATCCTTCAAGGGATAGCCACACCTCTTATAGTAATAAAATTGCAAATAGTTTTCTACATAAAATCAGTAAATCTTTTAAAACATTTCAATGATGTAGTCAAACAAAGAATATGGCAGCATTTGCTCATGAAGGTTTGATTTTCACTAATTACAATAATACATCTCTATTTAAGTATAAATATATGGAAGAGAAGCTTTTTTAACTTTCAGTGGCTAAAAGTATTTCCTGACTGCTCCTGTATATATGCTTGGCATGAAGCTGACTGCAGTCTTTCATAATAAAACTATTGAGGCCTACATGTAAAATCATATTGGAAAACTGAGCCAGATGCATGTAACTTACAAAGAATCAAGTGCCCTCAAAAGATATAGTACATAGCGACTAATAAGATATTCCTTTTGATGGAAAATATAACCAAGAACAGCAGATTATTGACAAATTAAAGTATTGAACATTGTCCCCAAACTTTGGGGAATAAAAGATGGCATCATCTAGAATAACAACTAGAATGAAAAGAAGGCTATTTTAACCATTCTTAATAATGTGTTAAACATGGAAATAATAAAACCAGTTCCTGTTCTCTTATATCCAAATGAAAAATCATTGTTAGGTGAAAATTTCCCATATAAATTCCACTTTTAATTTTTCTCAAAATGTACCATACATACTGAAGGACTGGAATTTAAGAATACTTCGAAGGACCAAATTGCATCAATCAATGAGGTACTTTTTTTAATCCATAAGACAAAGAAAATTAACAAAATAGGATGAAAACATTTTTAAAGTTATATCTGCTTCTATTTACTTATATTTAAAGTACATTCACACAGATAGGAGAAATATTAAATTATGATCAAATTTTAAAAAAAGTTATACTTGTTATACCTAGTCCTTCTAGTGTTAAAATGCCATAAATTGGCCTATTTGTTTTATTTTTTTGACATTGTAAGTAATATATAAGTTGTTTATGTAATTGAGGAAATAGTACGTATCAATTTAATTTCTCCACTGTTAGAATGTAAGACTTTTTAGTCAGGAACGGTTTTTACTTTTTGTTTATATTCTCAGGGCTTAACACAATGCTTTGCACCTTGTTGATTGATTGATTGGTTTTAAATATATGCACAGACTTTTAAAACGATTTTTAAAAGTGCTAATTTTGAATTACTAGAATGAATAAACATTTTTAAACTGCCTTTATGTCCAAGGAATTGGGCTAGGCTGCATGAAATTACTTAAAATTGTGACCTAAGACATAGTTTTGCATGTGCAAGTTTGGGTGTAGTGGATAGATGCATACACACATTAGTAAATATATATATATATATATATATATATATATATATATATATACACACATTAGTATATATATATATATATATATACACATATACATATCTATATACACACATGCATAGATAGATAGATAGATAGATAGATAGATAGATAGATAGATAGATAAATAGTATGTATGTGTGTGTGTATGTATGTGTGTATGTATATACCTATGGTATATATGGAGTATGTGTGTGTGTGTGTGTGTGTGTGTGTGTGTGTGTGTGTGTGTATTTAGCTTATACATATATACACAGGAAAAGTCAAATTAGAGCATGAAAATTCAATGAGGGAGACATCTAGAAGGGAGTATCTGAAGACTTCATAGTTCAAGACAATATTTTCATAACCACTTGAAAAATATGAATAAGGAAATCTTGATAATAAATGTTACATCCATAGTAAGGGAAATATGTGGGTTTTCTTTGTGATATTAGAGTTCCTCTCAATAATCTTTAAGAAGACACTGGATGACTATTCAACAGGATGTTTTAGCGATGATTACAATTTAGATATAAAGTAGATGTTGGGCATCTGAGTTCCCTTCTTCCTCCAAGTTTATGGGATTCTGTAGGAAGTATCACCTGGAAATGGAAAGGAAGTTTAAGGTATAGATGAATTACATGCTTCCTAACATTCTCTTTATTTTTTAAGGTTATTATTGTTGTCATATTCCAGTGCAGTTCCTGGCAAATACTGGGGTAGCATATTAATAAGTGCTTGTTGATTAATTGATTTGCTAGGTATTCTGATGCTCTGGCTTAGATTTGATTCAATCATCATATCTGTGATCTTTTCTCTAAAAATATTTTTATGCATTTAGGATAGTTTGTACATATCTGCTTTTTAAAGTTCCCAATTTCCTTCATGACTTATGTTTAGTGCATGACTTTCTTTCTGATGACCATACTTATTTGTAACTTCTTGTTACCTTGCATATTTTGCATATATGTGAATAAGTCTATGTCTATACACAAATATAAAGATACAGACATCTCTCTCTCTCTCTCTTTCTCTCTCTCTCTCTCTCTCTCTCCTTATCCATATCTTCTATATCTCTATAGATATCTATTATCTCTGTCTCTTTGTCTCTGTCTCTCCCTTCCCCTAAGTCCCAAAAATCTTAATATAATTTTAAAGCATTAGTGTTATTAGTGTATATGTGTGTAGCAACATATATATTTGTTGTTTAGTGATGTCTGACTCTTCATGACCCCATGGACCAGTTGCCCATGGTATTGGAGTGGTTTGCCATTGCATTCTCCAGTTTTATGCAGGCTGGGCTTAAGTGAGTTGCCCAGGGTCACATAGCTAGTATCTTAGGTCATATGCGAACTCTGGTTTTCCTGCCTCCAGGCCCGGTACTCTATCCATGGTGCCATCTATCTGCCATATCTATCTATCTATCTATCTATCTATCTATCTATCTATCTATCTATCTATGTATCATCTATCTATCTATCTATCTATCTATCTATCTATCTATCTGCATGTATATTATATGTATGTAAATACACATATTTATATAAATGACAGTGGAGTTTATGGAGTTAAATCTGTTCTGATTTTACTAATGTCTGCATATAAAGAATTGCTGTTGTTTAGTCATGTCTAATTTTTTGTGATCCTTTTGTGGGGTTTTCTTGGCAAAGGTACTATAGTGGTTTGCCATTTCATTCTCCAGCTCATTTTACATATGAGGAAACTGAGGCAAATGGGGTTAAATGACTTGCCAAGGGTCACACAGTTGTCTGAGGACAATTTGAGTTCAGGAAGATGAATCTTCCTGGCTCCATCCTGGCACTCTATCCACTGTGCTACATAACTGTTCCATAAAAAATTGACAAATGTCTTAACAAAGAATGCCCAGATAGTTTATAGAAGTAGTGGCACAATCAACTTGGGCTACAGTTTAAAACTACATTAAATATCTGTACTATGCTACTGATTTTAGTAGTTTTCATTTTTACATTATATACATATATATATATATAATATACACATATTAGATACATAATAGATAGACTGTGTGTTATATACATATATAAAATATTATATAGATATACACACATATAGCTTATACACACACACATGCACATATGTTATCACCCAGCTGAATTGTTAATTCCTTGAAGGCAGGGAATACTTTACCATAGTTTTTATATCTTCTGAAACTAGCACCATGCCTGGAACATAGCAAGCACTCAATAAATCCATTTGATTGATTGTTTGACTGATTTTAAGTAGACGTCCCCTCTCCTGGATATTATTTCAACATCTCTTGAATACAACTGTACATCTAAGACGAAGATAGAAAATTAGCATGTGGAAAAGCACTCAATTCTGTGCTCTCTAGGAGTGGTTGAAAACTACAAGTATATAATTGCTCTACTCAGAAAGGGCACATATTTGAAATCAATCAATATCAATTTATTTTTAGTCATCTATAAAAAGTTCCAAATAAGCACAAAGACAATTTAAAATAATAGTTGCTCCATGTGTTTCAGTCCTTTTGTGGGGCTTGAGTATACTTTTGTACTAGAATTTCTTCACAATCTTGTGACTCAAATGTTTATTACTTTCTTCAGAACCTATGACAGCATAACAGTGGGAAAGAAACAAAAGCATTTAGTTGGTGACAGCACTGAAAAGAAATTGTTTTATATGTCAAGCAAATGGATCTAGAATAATTATATTTTGAAAGTTGAGATAACTAAAACAACAGATTAGCCAACATGACTGGAAGTCTTTTGGCAATGAAAAAGATTTTTTAAAAGAGATTCAGTGAGAAGATTCATTAACAAAATGCACATTTAATTATAGATATTTCAAATGGCATTATGCACAAGACAAAAAACTATTAAAATCCATTAGTAGGGTACAGATGTTTTATGTAGTTTTAAACTGTAGTGCAAATTGATTGTGCTGCTATTTCTATAAACCAGCTGGGCATTCTTTATTGAGACATCTGTCAATTCTTCCTACCCAAATATAAAAAAATCAGAGCAGATTTAACTCTAAAGCAAGCCATAAAGTTCACTGTCAGTAGGTATAATTCTCAGGGAAAATAAAGGAAGATACACTATTGGTGAGATCTCAAAAAAAAGTTTCAATAATAGTATTTTTTTTTACTAGACTTGTGATTTCATTGGTTTTGGGAATTCTGGATAAGAAAACTTTGCCTTACCATTGGAGATCAGTGAGTTCTGCCATTTATAATCTTAGATTTTCCTGAGGAGCACTGAGAAGTTAAACGACTTACCTGGTATCGCAAAGTCAGTATAGGTCTGAGGAAGGACTTGAAAATAGGGCTCCCTTATCCTAATGTGCATGGGGAACCTGTGGCATTGAGGTCATATGTGGCCCTCTAGGTCCTCACCTGGAACTGTTGAATGAATCCAAACTTCACAGAACAAATCCCTTTAATAAAAGGATATGTTTTGTAAAACTTGGACTCAGTCAAAAGGCCATGCCCCAGGACCTAGAAGGCCAGGTGTAGCCTCGAGGCTGCAGGTTCCCCACCCCTGCCAAGAGTTCTATCCATTATGCTATGCTGCCTCTTTTTGAAAGTGTAGATGTTCTTATTTGGCTTATTTAAGGGAAAATTCAAAGGGTTATGTGGCTTAATTAGAGACAACTAAGAGAATCTTAAGCAGAGTAAACAAAGGAAGTTTAAGCCCAACATGCCTCTTAACCTAGGAATTCTAAGGGGTGGAGGTGAGGAGAGAATGTATTCCAGGTATTGGAGGTGGGAGGACAGCTTGTAGCCAGGAACAACACTTCCAAAATAGAATCCCAAGCCATACAGAAAGATGGAACAATAAAAGATTATGATGAGATAAATGTAGTTCTAATGAGAGAGACAGAGACAGAGATAGAGACAGAGAGAGATACACACACACAGAGACACACAGAGAGAGCCACACAGAGACACATACATAGACACATACACAGAGACACACACACAGATCTGCAGACAGACAGAGAGACAGAGAGCAAAAGAGACAGAGACACAGAGATACAAAGATAGACAGAAAGAGACACATAGGGAGAGACAGACACAGAGAGAGACAGAGAGCCAGCAGTGGAAAAAGAACTCAATACCACCTCTTGGGGAGGAGAAGAGGATTTTCTCTTCCTCTCTCTATGAATAATGGCATCTAGTAAAAGAATTATTTATCCAGAAGGAAACATTCCATCCATTAGTTTGAGAATTCATTGGTTTCAGAGAGTCTAGGCAGGAGGCAGTTTTTGAGCAGAGATGCACACACCAGATAAACACGGTAAAAGTATAATAGTCAGTGAAGACTAGAAGCAATTTTAAGGAGCCAGACCTCCTGGCATGAGAGAAGCAAACCTGTTATAGACTAAAGAGATAGGTGCTAACCATTGAAATTGGAAATTGAGTTTTGTGTGCACCATACGACAAGAGGAAGGACTTGGAGGCCCAACAGTATTGGAGGAGTGAAAAGCCTTGGCCATATATGTTTCCTACAAGTATTTCTCATTACCTTTGTACTTTAAGGTTGTATCTGATTTTCCCATAGACACTATATTTATTTAGTGAGAGGGTTCACTCCTGGATTGTTGGTGGAGGGGGAAGAAAGAAGCTATTTACCTAGTGTTTTTCTTATGCCATTTCCTATATCTTTGTTTGGAGCCAATTGTATTTATTGTGTGTGTTGTCATTTTTTAGTCATGTCTGGACTCTCTGTGACCCCAATTGGGGTTTTCTTGGCAGAGATACTGGAATCCAGGGCTGGTACTGTATCCACTGCGCCACCTAGGTGCCCCAAATTCCCCTTCTTATTGAAATTTCATCTATTTTTGTTAAGGAATAGACCCAATTTGTAAGGTTGTGCTATTCTGGTGTATAATCTGATCTTCTTCGTTTTTATAACATATTACAATATGTCCTTGGTTTTCTTGGTAGTCCAGGACTACTGAAATACATTTTCCTTGTTCAAAGATCTCTTTTTTTTCTTGGTTATTTGAATACTTTGTTTTTTAATGTGGAAATTTTGAGATTGAACCATTAGATTCCTTGCCTATTGAAGCTAAGGATTTCTCAGGCTATGTATATATTTACAGTTTTTCAATAAATGACTCAATTTAATGTAACATATTTATAAAGCACCTATTATGTGTGATCTACTTAGACCATCATGGACACAAAAATGGAAACAAAGCAATCCCTAGCAATGATGTTTTAGTCAATGAGGAACTAACAGCCCATGGGGATTATAGGAAAGCAAACAAAGTGTTTGACTCATTTCTCTGCTGGGTTGAGAACCAAACTGCCCTTCTATTTTTACTACCACCTGACTGGGAGAGATTACTCATTCATTTTGTAAACAATACTTGATCTTAACATTTTTTTCCAAGCCCTAGAATAGGGCTTTGTGCATTGCAACTAACTTAATAAATATGTGATTGATTAATTCTTGGTTTTATGATTTTTAAAAGGTCTCTGTTAACACTATATAATATCCTTCTCTGAATCAGTTGATAATTTGATTTGGTGAAGGTCTTACTATGATAGATTCTAGGACTTCTGAATTTATATATTGAGGTTTCCTTGTCTTTTGAGGTACAAAATCTTACAAGTCCTATGGTTATGCCTATATAATTGATAGTTATAATAGGCCTGGTTTCAGGTAGATAAATAAGTGATAGGTAGATATAGATACAAATGTAAATATAGATAGATTTAAATAGGATGCACTTTAACTATTTGGTTTTAACTCATTTATTGTTTTAGGATTTATATTTTGCCAACTTCATAAAATGATTTGAAGTCTCTTTCAAATTAATAACAATATAAAACAAGAAGATAAAAAGCAAAGACAGTTTAAAAGGAGAGGAATAAAAGTTACCAGGCATCTGGGATGCATTCATTAATATAGCAGAGTGCTTAAGATAGGTTTCTTGGAACTAAGGTAAAAAGGAAACATTGAGATTTAGATAGCTTTTCTTGACCAGAGACAGAGGAAAAATTCACTTGTAGAAACAAACTCTCTTGGCATTGAATTCAAGGAGGAATTTATCACTTGTGTCCTTGCATAAGGGGCATGAGATAACAATGTACAATGTCTTCAACTATGGTTTTCAAAAGGCACAGAGATGTTCCTCAAATGGACATTCCATGTATTGATCCCCCTTTAAAAGCTGAAGGCATAACATTAAATCTTATTTCATTGAAGCTATTTCTGTATGAAGCTGAGATAATGTGACCCAGGTACATTGCTTTTAGAGGTTATAACTTTGCCAAGAGCTATATCTAGGCTTAGAATGAAATGAAATTTCTCTAACCATTTGAAAAAAGTAGAATTTTCTCCTAGAACTTTTCCTTATTTTTATTGAAGAAAGTTCACTTTAAATCTATAGAAAACGGATCCTCCTATCAACATCAGGAGTGATAGAATTTGTCAATAACATCAGAGTTGTTATTGTTGTTGGTAGTAGTGGTGGTCCTACATTTTCAAAAAGGACCAATGAAATCATGGAGTTATGTCTTGATTTGGCATGAATGTGATTTAAGTGAGATAGAGTTGCACAGTCAACAGATGCACTCTCTCTTCCAGAGTCGTTGAACTTCAGTGGCAGGACAAAAGTTAAGATGACAGATAATGTCCTCATATGCAGTGGGTCACCTTGGTGTCTTCAATGTCTGACTAAGCTCTAAGTACTACACAGCTCCTGCTTCAGCTGACTTCATGGTTATTGGAAAAAATTAATCTCATCCACCTGTTCAGCCAGGGGAAGTCTTCACCTGCTTGGGGTAGACATCCTCTTAACTCATCAACAAATTTGAGGCCTGTTAATTACTCTCAAACTGGTTTAGGCTATCTACTAAGACAGCTTTACCAGGGTGTGACCACTGAACATGCTACAGCTTCTTGTAGCTACAGGTAAATCAGGCAAGATCAATGTAGGTAGCTAGACGGCTCAGTGGATAGAGTACTGGGCTTGGACTCAGGAAGACCTGAGTTCAAATTTGACCTAAGACCCTTACTACCTGTGTGACCCTGGGCAAGTCACTTAACCTCTGTTTGCCTTAATCTGCTGGAGAAGGAAATGGCAAACTACTCCCCATGGACAGTATGGTGTATGAGGTCACAAACAGTCAGACGTGCTGAATGACTGAAGAGTATATACATATGAACTCTACCACAACTAATCATGTAGCAGGGCCTCTTAATACTTTTCAACCTTTAGAGTGCACAGATGATACCTTGGTTTGCTGAATGAATGGTTTTAACATTCAAACTTCATTTAAACAAATCACTTTTCAGCACTGAATTTCCATATGCAATTCAGATCTAGGTTGGAAAAAAATTGGACTGAGGGTCAAAATCCAGTGAAATTTAATTGAATAGATATCAAGCATCTATTCTTTTTTTTTTTGGGGGGGGGCTAGGCAATGGGGTTAAGTGACTTGCCCAGGGCCACACAGCTAGTAAGTGTTATGTGTCAGAGCCCAGATTTGAACTCAGGTCCTCCTGAATCCAGGGCCAGTGCTCTATCCACTGTACCACCTAGCTGCCCCACAGCATCTATTCTTTAAAAAAACAACTTAGTGCTATGTCTTCCCACAATCATAGGTCTAACTCAGGCTGGAGACCTTGAAGCTTTCAGAGTCTCCAAAGCAATCTAATTCTGGACAAAATTTGATTATTATCTTCTTTGTCTGAACTTTGCAAATTCTTGACCTGAGTTTGTGTCTGAGCAATAGTAGATTGGTGCTTGACTAAGACCCTATCAACTAACTGAGAAGCTCTGATGGCTTAAAGTGACAGAACTTCAGATTTCTCTTTGGTCTGGGATTGCTAATTTGGTCTGGTGCATTTTCTAGATCTATTTGGGGGAGTTTTAGGGGCACTTGCTGTATTTCTTCCTTCTACTCTGTGACCTTGGTTCTGGTCCATTGTTCTTTTCACTACTGTCCCTAATCAATCAATCAATCAATCAATTACTCCTTTTGCTCATTTACACTACATACTGAGTGATTACACACACACACACACACACACACACACACACACACACACACACCCCTTCAATATAGATTGCTTTCCATTAAGTTTCTTCAATTATTGTTTGCATTTTGTTGCCCTCTTTTCAATAAGAACCAACTTTTATAAACTTTTCATCACATTCCCTCACATAGCATGTTTCATTTTCAACAAATATTGTTGAATCTTTAGCTGATAAAAATTATTACTTGTGTACTTTCTCATATCAAATTAGTTTTCATAACATGAAAATAACTTGAACTTATGGGAAAAAGATGCTATATAAATGCTAAATAGTATATTATATATTTTTTTCCATAAAAGTCATGTTAGACATCTACCACTAATGCCAACTATCAATTACTCATTAAATAAAGATTTGATGCCTAATAAAATATAACCATCAATTTTATTAAGAGCCATTAACATAATCATGACTTTATGCTGGTTAATATTCTCATACTCATTGAGATTTTCACAGATATTAATTACTTATTCCAAAAAACAACAACAACAACAACGTACCCTTGGCAAATTGATTCCTTATGGTATTTAAGAAATGTAAAATCATCTTTGGAATTTTTTTGATTACAGCTTCTTTATGGGACCCTATTAAAAATCTATGACCACATGTTTAAGCTTGAATTCTATTAATGAATTGATATTTTGTTAGCTTTGAGCTGACTGTAGTACAAGTTGGCAAGGGTTTTTTTTTTAAAATTCATATTTACTTACTAATTCAACTGACCAATACTTACATAGAAGCTGGTATGTAAAAGATATATAGACAATGACACATAGCAGATGTATTTCTGGGCTTAAGGTCAGGTAGGCATAGGTTCAAATCCTACCTCTCATACTTAATATGTGACCCAACATCACTTAAACCCTCGGTCCCACAGGTAATACTCTAAAGGTATAGAAGAATATTTTTAAAATTTAACCTCATTGATGGGGAAAAAAAAATCCTCATCAAGAATTTTCTGAACCAATGAAATCATTGGTCTCAAAAATAGATGGATGGATAGAGAGAGATAGATAGATGGATAGATAGATAATGGATAAAATATAACCATATAGCAAAACCTGGAAAAGAACAAATTAAAAATACCTGATTCAACATCAAAGTAGAAATCCTGAAAATCAAAGAAGTGATGAATAAAATTGAAAGTTAAAAAAAAGATTGAAAAAGAAATAAAATTGAAAGATAGTTTTATGAAAAATAAAGATAAACTATTGGTTAATTTGATTAAAAAAAGAAAGAAGAAAACCAAATTATCAGTATAAAAAATGAAAAGGGTAAATGCAACACCAATGAAGATGAATTTAAGCAATTATTAGGAGTTATTTTGCCCTATTATATGACAATAATACTGAGGATCAATATGAAACAGATGAATATTTTTTAAAAATATAAATTTTCCAGATTTACAAAAGAGTAAATAGAATACTTAAATAACCCTGTCTTTGAAAAATAAATTGAATAAACCATAAAGGATCTCTCTAAGGAAAAATTCTAAAGACCAGATATATTTACAAATGAATTTTAACAAACATTTAAAGAACAATTAATTCTGGTACTATCCATACTATTTGGAAAAAATCGGTAAAGAAGTTCTACCAAATTCCTTCTATGACATAAATATTGTTATGATACTTAGAGCAAGCAAAAAACAGAAAGAAAACTGTAGCCCAACTTCCCTAACAAATATTGATGCCAAAATTTTAAGTAAAGTATTAGCAAGGAGATTACACCAATATAGCACAAAGTTCATATACAATAATCAGGTTGGATATAGCTCAGAAATGCAGGGCTGGTTCAATATTAGGGAAACTATCAGCATAATTGAACATATCAACAACAAAAACAACAAAAATCTTATAATCTTAATAGATACAGAAAAACTTTTTTGACAAACATATCAAATCCTATTAAAAAACTAGAAAACATAGAAATAAATGATGTTTTCTTAAGACAATGAATAGTATTTATCTAAAATCATAAACAAGCATTATTCATAATGGGGAATAAATGAGAAAATTTCACAATAAGATCAGGGGTGAAACAAGGATGTCCATTATCAACACTATTATTCAATATTTTACTAAGAAATGTAGCTATAAGACATTAAAAATAAATTGAAGGAATATGAATAGATTATGAAGGAACAAAACTATCACTCTTTACAGATTATATACTTAGAGAATTAAAAATAATGGAAACAATGAACAACCTTAGAAAAATTACAGAATATAAAATAAACCTACATAATCTGCACTTCTATGTATTACCAATAAATTCCAGCAGGAAGAAATAGAAAAGGAAATTCCATTTAAAATAATTGCAGACAATAAAAAATACTTCAAAGTCTACCTTTCATGACAAACCCAGGAACCATACAAAAACAATTACAAAAGACTTTTTGCACAAATACAGATCTGAATGATTGGAGAAATATTAATTGTTCATGGGTATGCTGAGCCAATAATAATAAAAATGACAATTCTACCTAAATTAATTTATTTATTCAGTGTCATAGCAATCAAACTGCCAAAGAAGTATTTTATACAGCTAGAAAAATTAATTATAAAATTCATCTGGAAGAACAAAATGTCTAGAACATAAAGAGAATTAACAAAAAATAATGTGAAGAAAGGTGGCCTGGTACTACCAGATTTCAAACTATATTATAAAGTTATAATCATCAAAACAATCTCACTGACTAAGAAAAAGAGTGGTGGATTGGTGGAATAGATTATTCACATAATACACAATAATAAATGATGATAATTAATGTTTGATAAAACCAAAGATCCAAGTTTTTAGGAACAGAACTCAGTATTTAAGAAAAATTTCCTAGAAAATTGGGAATCAATTCAGCAGAGACTAGGTATAGACCAATATTTCACACTGTAAGCCAAGAAAAGGTCAAAAAGTTCATGATTTAAGCATAATGGATGGTATCATAAGCCAATTAGGAGAGCATGTAAAATTTTAATTGTCGGATCTATGGATAATGGAAAAGTTTATGACCAAGCAAGCAATAGAGATGATCACAGGAAATGTAATGGATAGTTTTGATTATGTGAAATTAAAAAGTTTTTGCATAAACAAAACCAGTACAGCAAAATTGGAAGAAAAATATGAAACTGGGAAAGCTTTTTTTACAGCAAGTTTTTCTGATAAAAGTCTCATTTCTCAAATATCTAGAAAATTAAATCAAATTTATAAAAAAAAAGAGCCATTCCTCCATTAATGAATGGTAAAGGGACAGTTTTCAGAAGACAAAATCAAAGCTACCTCTATGAAAAAATGCTCTAAATCACTATTGATTACTGAAATGCAAATTAAAACAACTCTGAGGTACCACTTCAGCCTATCAGACTGGCTAACATAACAAAAAAGGAAAATGACAAAAACCGGAGGAGATGTGGAAAAACACTAATGCACTGCAGTTGGAGTTGTGAACTGGTCTAACTATTCTGGAGAACTATTTTACAATTATGCCCCAAATGTTATAAAACTGTCCATACCCTTTGACCCAGCAATGCTACTACTAGGTCTATTTCCCAAAGAGATCCAAGAAAAAAAAATCCACATGTACAAAAATATTTATAGCAACACTTTTTTTGTGGTGGCAAACAATTGGAAAATGAGTTAATGCCCATCAGTTGAGGAATAGCTGAACAAGTTGTGGTGTGTGATTGTGATGGAACATGACTGTGTTATAAGAAATGATGAGAAGATTGTTTTCAAAAAATGCTGGAAAGGTACATGAATGGATGCAAAGAGAAGTGAGCAAAATTAGGAGATCATTATAAACAGCTATAGCAACATTGTAATGATAATCAACTGTGAAAGAATTAGCTATCCTGATCAATATTAATGATCCAAAACAGTTCCAAAGGACTTACAATGAAAAATGCTATCCACTTCTCAAGAGAAAAATGATGGACTCTGAAGTATAATTTTTTCACTTTATTTTTCTTGCTTTTTTCAGCATGGCTAATATCAAAATGTGTTTTACATGATTTCACATGTATAATTGATATAAAATTGTTTGCCTTCACAATGGGCAGTGAAATGCCTAGAGGAAGGGTAAGAATTTGGAACAAGAAATTTTAAGAAAAAAATAAAAATAAAAAATAAATTAAAAAATAAAGAAAAGAAAAGGATAAATCCATCTATGTAACAATCCTAGAATCTAAGAGTTGAAAGGCACCATGGGGACTACTTAGCCCAATCTATACTAGAAAAGAAATCCTCTAGATAGCATACCTGACAAGTGATGTTCCAGTTTCTTCCTGATGTTTTCTATGGAAAGGGAACCCACTCTCTCTCAAGATACCTCATTCTACCTTGGGAGACTTTTCCCTGATTCAAGACTAAGTTTGTTTGCTGAAGTTTCTACCTGTTTCGCCTTCTGCTTCCATTAACTTAGTGAACAAGTGTAATTCCATTTCCATTTGACAGATCTTCTGGTTCATAAAAAGAACTATTATATTTGAGTTGCCTTTTCTAGAGACAGCTTTAATCTAAGGACCAGGAACTTAAAAATCATTATATTTCAACATAATTGTTTTCCTTTGTAATCTAATGTTTTTTTTATTTTAAGCATTTAAAAACATTATTTTGAGAAGAGGTTTGTTGGCTTCATTAGAATACCAAAGGGGCATGACATAGAATAGGTTTTAAAACCTCTACTTTAATTGATCTTTATGTGGTTTGATTCAAAGGGCCTTCAGCATCCTAGGTATCTTTCTCAGTACACTTTCTACAAATAGGCATTTGACACAGTTCCTGGCACATATTGAGCATAAGCTCGTCATTAGTGATACTATATTGTTTCTCTTTGTATAGATACTCAAATGTTTATCTTAGTGTGAACTGTAAAATATTTACCCAAGCAGGATTTGAACATATTTGTAAAGTTAGTATCCCCATGAGAAAGGGCTAGGACATCTAGTTATCACACCTCCATCCCTAATGTTCCTAATTGTAAGCATCTGTTTAAGAATAATACCAGCATCAAAAATTGAAAAGGATGTTGAAAATCTGGACTATGAATAAACATGAGCAGCTAGCTGGCACAGTGGATAGAGTATTGGGCCTGGATAAAGGAAGACTAATTTTCCTGAGTTCAATCTGGCCTCAGATACTTATTAACTATGTGATTCTAGGCAAGTCACTTTGCCTCAGTTCCTCATCTGAAAAATGGGCTGGAGAAGGAAATGGTGAATCACTCCAGTATTTTTGCCAAGAAAATCTTAAATGGGGTCACAAAGAGTAGGACATGACTGAAAAAATGAGTGAACAACAAGAAGAATAAACAAAACTTATGTGACCTTAAAGAGATAAGCAAGCTTAGATTCACCGCTTCTGGGAGCCAAGATGGTGGAGTAAAAAGGTAATTGCTCTCACCCTTCCCTATCAACCTCTGGAAACCCAGAAAATATCACCCCAGAAAAAACAAAAACCTGGAACAGCTGAACTAGAAGAAAGATGGGGAACAGCAGTGCAGCAGCCCAGAAAATGGGTCTCCCAGTGCCTCAGCAAAAATAAGGGAAGCAGCACTACAAAGGGCCTCAGGCAGATAAGCACCCCGCAACATTCCTCTGAAAGGAGCTGAAGAAAGCAACCTAGAGTTTTCCTAAAGTCCCAACCTTGCTGATTCCAACCCAACACCAGGTAAGCTGTCAGAACCCTACAGCCTCCAACTGTCAACCATGGGGAGATCCTGAAGCCCAGGTGGTAGAGCAGGCAAACACCAACACCTGGACCTCTGAGTGCCTCAGTGAGGATGGGGGAACTGGTGGAAACCAGCTCAGAAAACCACCAGATGACTTGGAACTCTACCGCAAAGGAATCTCCCAGTGCATTAGCAGAAACAAGGGAGGCAACACTGCAAGGGGCCCCAGGCAGATAAACACCCTGCAGCACCCATCTAAAAGGAGCTGAAGAAAGCTAAAGGAAAGGAAAAGCAGGCAACTAGAATTGCCTGAAAGTTCCAGCCTTGCTGATTCCAGCCCAACACCAGGTAAGCTGCCAGAAACCTACAGGCTCCAACTGCCAACATAAGAGGCCCCAGCACACAAAGCCAGTGACCAAGACCTAGGCTCCCAACACAAGAAGCTTGGGTCAGTGCCCTCTGTTCCCCAGCAGGAGAGCTCAATCTCTTTAAAGGCCAGGGAATAAAGAAACCATGAGTAAAAAGAAAATGTACCATAGATCAATATTATGAGAAGTGTGAAGATCAAGACAGAAATTCTGAAGAGGACGACATTGTCAACAAACCCACATCTGCAACATCAAAAGGGAATATGAACTGGTCTGAAGCCCAAAAAGCCTTCTTAGAAGAGCTCAAAAAGGATCTTGAAAGTCTCATGAGAGAGGTAGAAGAGTCCTTAAAAAATACAATTGGCCAATTGGGAAAAAAGTACACTGAAGAAAACAAATCCCTTAAAAATACAATTGAGCAATTGAAGAAGGAAGTAAAAAAACTAACAGAAGAAAACAATCTGTTAAAAACTAGAATTGGACAAATGGAAACTAATGACCCTATGAGAGAGCAAGAATCAGTCAAATAGAAACAAAAAAATGAAAAAATAGATGAAAACATAAAATACCTCATCGGTAAAACAACTGACCTGGAAAATCAATCCAGGAGAGACAATTTAAAAATCATTGGACTACCTGAAAATCATGATGAAAAAAAGAGCCTGGACAGTATCTTTCAAGAAATCATAAAGGAAAACTGTGCAAAGTCCTAGAACCAGAAGGGAAAATAACAATAGAAAGAATACACCACTCACCACCTGAAAGAGATCCCAAATTGACAACTCCAAGGAATATAATAGCAAAATTCCAAAATTACCAGATGAAAGAGAAGGTGCTGCAAGCAGCCAGAAAGAAACAATTTAAATATCATGGAACCACAGTCAGGATTACACAGGACCTTGCAGCTTCTACATTAAAAGACTGCAAGGTATGGAACATGATATTCCATAAGGCAAAGGAGCTTGGATTTCAGCCAAGGATCAACTACCCTGCAAAAATGAGCATGATTTTTCAAGGGAGGAGATGGATATTCAAAGAAATAGGGGACTTCCAAACCTTCCTGATAAAAAGCTCAACAAAAAATTTGATCTTCAAGTACAAGATTCAAGAAAGACATAAAAAGGTAAATGGGACAGAAAGATACAAAATGTTGTTAATAAGGGTGGACTGTTTACATCCCTACAAGGGAAGATGACACTTGCAACTCTTGAGAACTGTATTGTTATTACACCATGTTAAAGGAGTATACATAAAGGGGGTGGATATTAGTTGACTTTGATGTAATGATAAAAAATCTAATCAAGTGGGTTAAATGGATCCAAGTAAGTGGATTAGTCTGATCTTAGAAAATGTACTGAGAAAGGAGGAGGCAGACAAGGGTAAATTACATTACAGGAAAAGACAGAAAATCCTATTACAGCAGAGGGAAAGAAGGGAGGGGGTGAGCATTGTTTGAACCTTACTCTCATCAGATTTGGCTCAAGAAGGGAATAACATAATCAGTTAGGTATAGAAATCTAACTTGCCCTATAGGCAGTAGGAGGGAAAAGGGGAAAGAAAAGGGATCCCATCTCCTTTTTTGGATAGAAGGGAGGGAAGAAGCAGTAAGGGCAAAGGGGAAGAAAAGGGAAGGGCATAATAGAAAGGAGGAGAGACTGAGGGAGGCGATAGTCAAAAGCAAAACACTAGTGGGGGGGCAAGGAGAAAGGAGAAAGAAAAGCATAAACAGGGGGGAAAAAGGATGGAGAAAAAGACGCAGATAGGAATCATAACTGTAAAAGTTGAATCGCTGTCTGTTTTTTCTCTTCTGTTGAGTTTTGTTTCCTCTTTCTGATGGTTCCCCCTATTGGTTTTAATTTTTACTTACAACTTCACTAATGTGAAAATATGTTTAATGGGAATGTAAATGTATAGCCTATATCTGATCGTGTGCCGTCTTGGGGAGGAAAGGGGAGAAAAATTTTAAACTCAAAGGCATGTGGAAGTGATTGTTGATAAATCAAAATAAATTAATAAAATAAATTTAACAAAAAAGTTAAGCAAGGGGTTTGGTAGAAGGAATGTGAGAAGCCTTTCCAGTGAAAGATAATAATGTAAAATTTCCATTCTCTGAAATTCAAATTGAAGAATGTTAGCCAGAGGACCATTGTAGTCTTCTGAGTATGCCTAAGGGTAAAAAAACCGAAATTTATAAGACAGAACTATAACAAGCAATTCTTTTCCTTCACTTAAGCACCAGGAAATATGACCTTGGATATAATTTTAAAGCAAATTCATCTACTGGGGTAGGGAGAGAACTCGAACCTCAGCACACAATACTCTGTTGGGTGGGACTCTGGAATAACATCCCTTGGGAAAGTACCTGAGACATTGTACAGTTGTTGCTGAGGAGGCCACTGTAGGGTAGGAACTATGATAGGTCTGCGCCAAGAAAGGCTCATTTGGAGATGATGTATATCTGGTACAATTCTTGCTACAATGAGTTATTCCTACTAACTAGTTGTTTCTACCTCCTCAAGGAGTACAAATGCTGTAAGTACCTTATACATTTGGAGGCTTGGGGCAAAAAGTCCAAGTCAACTTGCTTTAGCTGTTATTCTGATGTAAGGAAATGAAGGACTGATCAAGCTAGCAAGTGCCTCAAATGACTCACAAGAAAATGGAAAACATTATTTGTTGTTTATTTTAAAAATTACTTTGCATGTATAAATATAGTCAAATGAGATGACCAGAAGTACTGACATCATTACATAACACACATAGAGTAAATACATGTAAATGTGTGTATATATACATACATATAAACATATATAATATATATATACACATATGAACACATATATGTGTGTATATACACACACATATACACACAAATTTGCGCGTATAAATACTTTTTTGTTCAATAGTTTTGGTCATGTATGACTCTTTGTGACCCCATTTGGGGTTTTCTTGGCAAAGACACTACAGTGGTTTGCCTTTTCCTGCTGAAATTCATTTTGCAGATGAGAAAACGAAGACAAATGGGATTAAGTGACTTGCCCAGAGTCACAAGTCTAGTAAGTGCCTGAGGCCAGATTTGAATTTAGGAAGATGAGTCTTCCTAACCACAGGCCTGGAATTCTGTCTGCTGCCCAGTACACACACACACACACACACACACACACACACACACACACATACACATGCATACACACATATATACATATATGAAATGTGTATATGTATATATACATGTTTATATACATGTGCTTATATATGTGTATTATATATAAATAATACACATACATGCGTATTTGTGTATGTATCTTTGTGTCTCTGTGTATCTCTGTGTGTTTGTATATACACATACATATCCAGGTCTCGCAAGCATACATACATACACACGTATATATATATATATATATATATATATATATATATATATATACATACATACATATACATGCATATATATATGATTTTTCCCTAATTACATGTAAAAACAATTTTTAACATTTTAAAAAATTTTGATTTCCAAATTCTCTCCCTCCCTCTTCTCTCCCTCATTGGAAAGCCAAGAATTTTGATATAGGTTAAGCCTGTTCAATCATGTAAAACATATTTCTGCATTAGTCATGTTGTAAAAGAATGAATACACAGACAAAAAAAAAATTAGAAGAAAATTATAAGAAAAACAAAGTAAAATTTTTTTTATAGTTAGGGTAACTATTACCAACTGTGATTACTATATCCTGCCCACCCTCAAAAGTGTTTTTACTCTTGATGACTGCCTCCCCTAATCTTTACTTCTATTATCTCTTTCCTCTCCTAATTTCCTGACTTTTTTTTTATACCCAACTGAGTGTGTATGTTACTCCCTCCTAGTGCCAATTCTAATGAGAGTAAGGTTCAAGTGCTTCTACCACACCTCTTCCATGTTCCCCCTCACTGTAAAAGCTCTTTGGTGCCTCTTTTATATGAGGTCATCTACCCCATTCTACTTCTGTCTTTCCCCTTCTCCCACTGCATTTCTCTTTCTCATCCATTAATTTCATTTTTTTAGATAATCATCCCATCACAGTCAATTCACACCCATGTCCTCTGTCTATATATACTCCTAATTGTCCTTACAATGAGAAAGTTCTTAGGAGTTAAAAGTATCATCTTCCCATGTAGGAATGTGAACATTTTAACCTTATTGTATCCCCCTTATGATTTCTGTTGTTTACATTTTTATGCTTCTTTTGATTCTTGGATTTGAAAGTCAGATTTTCTTTCCAACTCTGATCTTTTCATCAGGAATGCTTGAAAGCCCTCTATCCTTAAATATAGAAGCTGCTAAATCTTGTGCTTTACTGACTATGGCTCCGTGATATTTGAATCATTTTTTTTTTCTGGCTGCCTTTAATATATTCTCTTTGACCTAGAACCTCCGGAATTTGTCTCTAATATTCCTAAGAGTTTTCATTTTGGGATCTTTTTTGAGGAGTTCATTGGTGGATTCTTTCAATTTCTATTTTATTCTCTAGTTCTAGAATATCAGGGCAGTTTTCCTTGCTAATTTCTTGAAAGATGACATCCAGGATCTTTTTTTTAAAATTGTAACTTTCAAATATTTCAGTTGTTTAAAAGAGAATTTGGAAGAGCTCAAGGAATTCCCTGCCTTTTCTCAATCATCTTGGCTCTTCCCCTCTTTCCCAAGCTGTGAAATTCTATGAGGAATAGTTAACAAAGGTGGTAAAGTTAGCAAAAGCTGTGATGTTCAGCTATCTTGCAAAATTTTCTCTCCTGGATCTATTTTCCAGGTCAATTGTTTTTTCAATGAGGTAGTTCACATTTTCTTCTATTTTTTTTTCATTCTACTAATTTTATTTTGTTGTTTGTTGATGTCTCATGGAGTCATTAGCTTCCACTTACTCAATTCTGATGTCTACAGAATTATTTTTTTCAGTGAGATTTTGTATGTTATTTTCCATTTGGCCAATTCAACTTTTTAAGGAGTTCTTTTATTTAGTAAAATTTTGTACCTATTTCTGTGTGGCCAATTATGCTTTTAAAAGAGTTCTTCTCTTCAATGAATTTTTTTTAATATCTTTTTCCAATTGTCCAATTCTGCTTTTTAAGGCATTCTTCTCTTCTTTTTTACATTTGGCCTATTCTTTTTCTTAAGGTGCTATTTTCTTCAGTATATTTTTGTACCTCCTTTAACAAACTGTTGACTACTTTTTCATAATTTTCTTGCAACACTCTCATTTATTTTCCCAATTTTTCTCTATCTCTCTAATTCAATTTTTAAAATATTTTTTGAGCAGCTCCAGGAATTCCTTTTGGGACTGAGACCAATTTGCATTTATCTTTTAAGACTTTGGATATAGCAGTTTTGACTTTATTATCTTCTTCTGAGTTTGTTTTTAGATCTTCCCTGTCTCCATAGTAACTTTAAATGGTCAGAATATTTTCTTCTTGTTTGCTGATATTTCCTTTCTATTTCTTGATTTTTAACTTTATATTAAAGTTGGGCTCTACTCCTGGTATGGAGAGGGCACTGTCCCAAGCTTCAGGTTTTTGTGCAGCTAGTTTTGGGGGTCTGTAAGCTTTCAGTTCTTCTAAGGTGATATTACCTAAGCAAAGGTGTGTTTGCTATTCTTCTGACCTATGAGTGACTACAAGCACTCCTTTCTACCCTGGAACCATGAGGATAGTCACCACTACCTGGGGGCTACACATTCTAATGTGCTAGTGCTCCTCATCACCGTGGGATTGTGATTCAGTCTGCAGCCTGGTTCCAAATATGGGCAATGCAACAGAGTTCTGCAGCCATTGCTAACAAAGGGACTCCTGTAATCTCTTTGTGATGAGTTGTCCTCTCCTTAATCATCTGCAAGCTGAGTTCTGGAAACAGCCACTACCACAATGGATTCAGTGACTCTCAAGGCCTGTTGTTGCTTTCGGGGTGTGTGGTCTGTGTTGGTGCAGCCTGTACTCCACTCTCACCCTGGTATGATAGACCTTTCCTGCTAACCTTCTAAGTTGTCTTGGGCTAGAAAATTGTTTTACCCTGTCATTTTTGGGTTCTGCCACTCCAGAATTTGTTTTGAGGCATTATTTAAAGTTGATTGAAAAGGAATTTGGAAGAGCTCAGGAAATTATCTCCCTTTTCTCCACCACCTTGGCTCTTCCCCTCCTTCCCCACCTGTGAAATTCTATGAGGAATAGTTAACAAAAGTGGTAAAGTTAGCAAAAGCTGTAATGTCCAGCTATCTTGCAAAATTAGTCCAGCAAAGATGAAAGATTGCCAGATAGAACAGTTATCAGGAAATACTAGACAGTAAAAAATCTACATGAGATGCTTTTCTTCTTTTTTGGCAGCCTAGGTAGTCACAAGGAGATAGCAAAAGGCCTATGTACTGGAGACGAGGTCCAAGGAGAAAGATTACATTTTCAGAGGCCGGGTCTTAGATCTACAATTCTATAAAAGGGCTGGAAGCAGAGTGCAAAGGATCAGCTGTTACTATGTTACTTTGACGGCAAACAATTTTCTTGGAGTTATCCCGCATGTGAACTTGGTTTGAAACCTGTAGCTCTATGTAGGACAGGGCAGGACAGGGCAGGGCAGGAAGGGCAAGTAGTTCTGACCCTATGGACCTTTTGAATGTACTGATAGTTACTAAGGTCAAAAATTATCTACTGGATCTCCAAGCAACCAAAGTCTTGTCTGCAGCTAAGTCTCTTGGACCAGGGTCAAGGAGTTGCAAAGTTCAGACTAGAAAGTTATTGATGTTACTGTACTATGAGTCAGACACCTTAGGGAGCAGGATATTTTTCAGTTCACTAGATTGAGCCCTAGGGGTCCTTAAAGAACATGATGCTCAATGCCTGACAGAAGGAAAGCCAGTAGATAAGAAAATAGATCACGACTAAACAAGTGCCTGCCATTCTCTCGTCAAACCTGGTCTTGATACAAAGTCCAAATTGAAGTTATGCAAAAATATTATATATTCAGGGATACCTAAGATATAGACCTGGAAAAGGTTTATAAGTAAAGCGTAAAAACAAACAAACAACCCCCCCCAAAAAAAACCCCAACAGTTCTATCACAAGTTCAGCTAGATTTGCTACAAGAAATGAAGAAGGAGATTTTAAAATGGTATTATAAATAAAATGAAAGCTCTAGAGGAAAATAATTGAAACGAATTGAGAATTCTAGAGGAATAAATGAGGTATAACATATTACTCAAATAAGAGACTCAAAGTTAGAATGGAACAAACAAAAATCAATGACTTTTTGGGACAGTAACAAATAACAAAACAATGTTAAAAGTACAAGAAAATGTGAGGAACATCTTGTCAAAAATGACCTAGAAAACAAATACAGTAATAATAATATAAGAATCGTAAAATTACCAGAAAACCATGACCAAAAAAGCCTAGATCCAATTTATCAAGAAACTGAATGAAAATTGCTCAGAACTATTAGAAATGGAAGCTAGAGTAAAAATAGCAAGGATCTTGTGGTCTCTTCCTAAAAGATCTCCAAAAAGGACAATTTCATAGCTAGAATTCATAGCCTCCATATCAAATTAAAAAAAAATATATTACAAGCAGCCAGAAAGAATTTAAGTACCAAAGAGCCATAGTCAGCATCACACAAGAATTGGTAGCTAAAGTTATAAAGGATAGAAGTGCTTATAATGTGATGCTGTATTACAACATGCAAAACACAAATGTTTATAATCTAGAATAAAATTAAGTATTCTTTTATGTGGGCAAGGGAGTTAGAACTTTAATGAAATAGAGAACATACAGGCATTCCTGCTAAAAAGACCAAAGGTGAGTAGAAACTTTGGAATCCAAGCATAAGTGAAGAGAAACCTACAAAGGTGAATATATCTGAGCAATTAGAAAGGACTATATAAAATTGAGGAAGTAGCTAGGTGGCTCAGTGGCTACACCACTGGGCCTGGAATCAGGAAGACCTGAGTTTAAATCTGGCCTCACACACTCATTAGCTGTGTGACTCTGGACAAAACACTTAACTTCCATTTGCCCTAATCCACTGGAAAAAGAAATGGCAAAGCATTCCAGTATCTTTGCCAAGGAAAAAACCATAGACAATATGGTCCTCTGGATCATGAAAGGTTGGACATGACTAAAACAACTGAACAACACCAAAACAACAAATACAAAGTTGAAGAGCTTAGTTCATAATAAGAGGGAGAAGAAAGAATTATCCCCTCAGAACCCTAATGCTGTCATAGAGGGAGCTAAACAAAACAAAAAGGCTTGGGATTGATAATTATGTTTAGATCATCTTAAGAGAAGCCAGAAAAGGAAGGAGAAAAAGAAATGAACTAGGAAAGGAAAGAAGAGGAAGGAAGGAGCTTACTGCCTTACGTAACTGGAAGAATATTATAGAAACTTGGAATATAGTAACTGCCACACAGCAAGAGCTTAATAAATGCTTCTTGGTTGACCTTTTTTTTTTTTTGGCTAGGCAATGAGGTTAAGTGACTTGCCCAGGGTCACACAGCTAGTTAAATGTTGTATGTCTGAGGCTGCATTTGAACTCAGGTCCTCCTGACTCCAAGGCCAGTGCTCTACCCAATGTGCCACCTAGCTGCCCTTCTTGGTTTGACTTTCAACTTAACCAAACAAAGCAGCATGGAACATACATGCATACACACTCACAATTTGGTATAGAAATACATTTAATTCAAAACAGGAAATAGGAACTTAAATGAGAAGAGTGGGATGAATAAGATGGGAGGCTATATTTAGGGAAAAATTCCTCATAAGCGAAACAGCAACATCAATGAGCAACAAAACAAACTGAAAAACAACAACAATGACAACAACAACGACAACAACAAACAAAAACAAAAAAAAAAACCTTCGGCTTTGGAGGTTGGCTCCTGTAAGGGAATTTAAAAGGAAAAAAAAACCCACAAAGATAAGAACCTTTAGTTGGGACCTGACTGAGAGGAAGAGAAGATGAGCATGAGAGCAAAAAGAAGATTACATCAAGTATAAATAACTAGTGCTTAGCATACTCCTTCCCTCTCATCATTCTTATCTTTTTTTTTTTGTAAGAGGTACATGAAGGATAAATGGAGGAAAAAAATAACGAGAACTCCAACAGACTTTAGCTTAAAAAGTCCGAAGTCTCCCACTGCATCCTGGGCCATCTACATTTGTCCTGAGCTGGCTACTGGACCCAGCTGGCTTTGGAGGAGAATGTGAGGCTGGTGATGTTGCACAGCCCTCCTTCACTTACATCCAATTCAGTATAAGGCATGTCATCATCTTCCTGACGTCATGGTCCTCTTAGAGAATGAAAGACAAACCACAACCCATGAGTAGTCTGAGTTGCCCCAGTGGGGACCCAGCTGGCCATTTTCAGTTGGACAACTCAGCTCCTCCTCTCCTCTCCTCTCTTCTCCCCACATGGACAGAACAAAAATGAATTCACAAGCGAAACGGGGACCTGATAAAAAATAAAATTAAAAAATTAGCTATTTTTTATCTTAAAATTCTAATTATTAAAATGAGGAAATTGAAATCACCAGTATGAAAAATTTTTTTAAAAATATAACAACAAATGAAGAAGAAATAGGAGATGTTATTAGAAATTCTTTTATCTATTTTATGGCACTTAAAACAGATAACTTAAATGAAATTGATGAATATAAAAAATAAGATACAGGTCAATAAAATAAAATTAGAGAACTCAAGTAATTTCAGAACTTAAGGAAACACAGGAAAATCAATTAAATCCTAAATGAATTCTCAGAGGTTTTTTTTTTTAATGGCCTATTATTTTAGAAAAGCAAATTACCTCAAGTGTTTAAGGAACAATTCCAGTATTACATGAAATGTGGAAAAATGCAAATGTGACATTCTAATAAATTATTCTATCATACAAATAAAGTCTTGCTACCTAAATTAAGAAAATTTTTTAAAAAAATAGATAAACATCCCTAATGACAACTACAGCAAAACTTTTAAAATTAAATATTAACAAAGAAGCTCTAGAAGTATATTTTAAAATGTTACACTTTTTCAGTTGGATTTATACTTGGAAAGCAAACTGATTAAATATTAAGAGAATTATTCACTCATCAGACCCTTTTAAATGACAAAAACAATTAAATTAATGTGATTATGTCGATAGAAAACTGCATAACACTATTAAAATTTTTTTTAAAAATCCATTAAGACTAAAAAGCATAAGGTTATTTGTACTTTCCTTTAGTATGGTAAATGTTATCTATCTAAAACCAAAATTTTTCGTTATTTACAATGAAGATAAATTAGAGGCCTTTCCAACGCAATAAAGGTTTAAAAGCAATGGTACATATAATCCATACAAGTATAGTTCTAGAAGAGCTAGCTGTGGAAATAACACAAGAAAAATAAAGTTAACAAGGAAGCATAGGTAAAGAGGAACTTAAGTATGGTAGATGATTTTATAATGACAGATGATAGGCTACTTAAAAGGAAATGTAAGTATGGTGATGACATTCTATTTACAGAATATCAGAGTCAAACTAAAATGCATCATCAATATAGCTTAATGTCAGACAAAGTCACCCAAATTATTAGCCTTTATTTATATTTCCAACAAAACCCTGAAGAAAGATATAAAGAAATACTACTAAAATGAAGAGAAAATATGTAAGAAATTTGTGAGACTACCAACACATATACTACAAAGGAAATATATGAACACAACTATAAAACAATCTTAATAAAGAAAAATATAGACCTCAGTAATTGGAGAAGTATTAAGTACTGTTTGACGAGCAAGTGACAAAAATTGCAATTTTACTTCAGCCAGTTTTCTTATTCAATGCCATACCAATTAACACATTAAAAATTACATTATAGTACTTGAAAAAATAATAACAAAATTGACATAAATGAATAATAGGCCTAGAATCTTAAGGGAAATGATAAAAAAATGGAAAATAAGGGGGTGTAGAAATACCATATCTCAAACATTAAAAAGGAATAATCATCAAAAGTATTCATATTAGTTAGAAAATAGAAAAAATGATCATTGGAACACATTTGTTATGTAATACACAGATGCAAAAAATAATAGTATAATTTTTTATAAATCCGAAGACCAGAACTACTGGGGCAGGCCCACATTATTTGGCAAATTTTTGGGGAAAACTGGAAGTCAATATGACAGGAATTAAATTTAGACCAAATCCTCACATAATATATCAATTCCAAATTATTAAATGATTTAGCTATAAAAGATAAAATCATAAACAAATTAAAGGTGCAAATTTGTAAATACATATCACAAGTATTGAAGAGGTTAAAAATATCACCAATCAAGGGACAGAGAAAAATCATATTAGATAAAATGGGAAATTTGTATTAGATAAGTCGGATTTTTTTCCCAAACAAAATTATCGCATTTAAAATGAGAAGGAAAACATAGGAATAATAGATGTAGCAAATTCCTATAATAAAGGTCTAATATCCAAGATATATGAGGAGTTCATTCAAATATACAAGAAAAAGAGCCATTCCACAATAATGAATGTTCAAAGGATATGATCAGGCAGTTGTCAAAGAAATAAATACAATCTATGAGCCAGCACATGAAAAATGCTTCAAATAAATAAATTTTTTATCTACAAAATAATAGAAATTCAAATTAAGACCATTTTGATGTTCCACCTCATACCTATCGTATTACCATTTCTTTTCTTTTCTTTTCTTTTAAGGCAATTGGAGTTAAGTGACTTGCCCAGGGTCATACAGCTAATAAGTGTCAAGTGTTTGTTCTGAGGTCAGATTTGAACTCAGGTCCTCCTGGCTTCAGGGCTGGTGCTCTATACACTGTGTCACCTAGCTGCCCCATTACCATTTCTTTTAAAGGAAAACAATTATTGTTGTTGGGACTATGCAAAAACAGGCACACTATTACACCGTTCTCAGAACTATGAATTGGTTCCAATTTTGGAAAGCAATTTGGAATTGTACTAAAAAAAATCAGTAAACTAAATACACTTTGATCTAGTGATTCCCCCTTGGTTTATATCAACAAATCAAAGGAAGAAGACAAGCCAACAGTTTACCAAAATATTTATTGCAACCCTTTCTGTTATGTCAAAACTGGAAATTAAGAAGGTGCCCATCAGTTAGTGAATGAATGTAAACATTATGGCATATGAGTTTAAGGGGATAATTTTGTGCTTCAGTAAGGGTACAGATTGAGAAAAAAATGGGAAGATTTTTATGTATCGATGCAAAATGCAATAACATGTTATATAATTTATACAATAACATTTTAAAGGAAAAAAACCCCAAAACTTAAGAACTCTGTTCTACACAGTGAAAAACCACAATTCCAGAGGAAAGATAGTGAAGCATGCTACTCATCTCGTAACATAGAAGTGATGGACTCAAGATGCAGAATGAGAGAAACATCTTGGGTATGAGTAATGCAGGGCTTTGTTTTGCTTAATTGTGTACATTTGATACAAATGTTTTGTTGTTTTTTTGTCTTTCCAATTAAGGTGGAGAGATTGTCCAAGGAAGGCTAGTAATAGGATTGCAAAAAAAAAAAAAGAAAAAAAATAGGAAAGAAAAAAAGAATATTAATATACAGAAGAGAACTGGAGGAAAATGATTAGAAAACATTAAGCAGAACAGCTTTGAAAATATAATGTTAAATTTATTATGTACTAAAAGAGAAAAGCAAGCTTCATGTAATATATATTCTGAGCTTCATGTTCAATTCTTTGTATATAAAATGTTATTTTATTTAATGTTAGAGTTTAGAATTTAAAATGTGTTTTGGTAAAAGAATTCTACGATTTCTGGCTTTTTGGAGAGGGTGGCTTTTCAGCTGAGTTTTGGAAGAGATGATGGAGACGGGAAAATTGGTGTGGAAAATAGTATGACTAAGTTGATTAGCTTAACTAGAGTAGCTAGCAGTGAGAATGATATTAATTAGGTTAAAGATTGTTGGTGGAGACTGAGATGCAAGTGATTTTTGTCGTCAATTTAAGAAAACATTTAGCTTGAAAGTAATTTAAAAGTAGAGAAACTAATTCATGATGAATCACAAAATATTAATATGTTTTGTGTGTTAAAACCAGGTTGTAATGTTATTAGGAGCTTTATGTGATTGACATTTCTATATTCTGGGATTAACTTTTTTAGAAATTTGGTTGAGCTACATGATTGTGAAAATGAAAAAGCAGTTGTAAAACAACATTAATAATAACTAACATTTACATAGTGCTTACTATGTGCCAGAAATTGTGCTAAGCAGTTTGACTCTCACAACAACATGGAGAGACATGTACTATTATTATCCATATTCTGTATATAAAGAAACTGAGGCAGGGAGAGGCTAAATAACCTGTCTAAGGTCACACAACTAACATATGTCTGAGGCTAGATTTGAACTTAGATCTTCCTGACTCCTGGCCGAACACTCTTATCCACCATACAACCTAGCTGCCAATTACTAGTTATGCTTCCTTATACTTACTATGTGACCAACTCTTCATTTCCAGTTACATATGCCTCCAATGAATTCTACATAACTACTTTACTTAATATGCATAATATGATGACACACAGAAATATAGAAGCAAAATAATATTTAGGAGAATGAAGAAAATCCCAAGTAGTATAAACATACATTGCCGCTATGGAAGAGATAAGCTAGTACATTAGTAATGGAGAGTTTGAGATGGAAGTTAAGGAGAAGAAGCTCTTCTGAGTGAAATTAAAATGATTCATAATTAAATCTAAGATTCAAATTGGTAGTATTATGATTGAGAGGTGGAAATACCTGATCTTCAATAGGTACAGTAAGGCATATTTTTATAATCTTCCTGATTTAAGGTCTCAGAAAGGAATGTTACGGGGTTCCCCCCTTATAAGAGCTCCCCCTCATTACCATTGCCTGTTTCCTTAAGTTACAAAAGTGGTGTATATAAAATACAGGAAGTGCCTTTGAATATGTCTTTCTTCTCTCCCCCCCATCCCCATATCTGATCCCACCCCAAACCTATCTAAGCATCAGTTTCCACAAAGGAAATTACTAATAAATACAAGACATGAATAATGACTGGTCCCCTCTACAAGAAGGATAAGATGCTATGGGGAAAGTTGAGGTAGAATTTGGTATTCTTTATAATAGTACTCTATTACAGAGGTAAGTTTTAAATTATTTTCAAGGATTAAATATGTTTTCTTATTTGATACTCAAACTGGGGCAAATATTCTATCTGTTTTATAGATGAGGAAACTTGGACTAAAAGAATGCTAATACCAGTGAAATAATGAGGGACTTAGAGAATGGGTAATTAGAGGGGAAATCAGTCAAATGAGAAGGCACTTAACTCAATTTTTGAATTTTTTTTCATGCATGACAATATTTAAGTAGAAATATTCAGAAAGTCAGTCAAATTTTTACTGGAATCAAAAAAATTGTGAAGACCTGGGAAGATAGGTATGGATGGTGATGTGCATTGTCAGCAGGTAGATCCACAGGTCTAGTGGGGTGAATGAGATGTCCATTGAGAAGCTAATCAAATAACTTGTAAACTAAGTCACGGGAAAGCTAAGAGTCTAGGAAAATGGACAATTATTATAATTAAATTTTTGCTAAAGACATGAAATGGTAAAAAGGTTAGCTTCTTTTAGAGTATTGTAAAAATATTATTTTATTTTGTAAAATAGCATAATTAAAGGGGTAAAGGGTTTCAGATAATAGCATTCATATAAGTATTAATTTCCCACATTTGAGCATACTACACATTTTCCCTATATGCATGCTCCCATGTATGATCCCTGTTTATATCCACTTCTCTGCTTTGTGATTAGTGATCTCAGTATTTTTTTAGGGGTGGGTTGTAGCTTTTCTTACTATTCAATATTGTTAAATGACTTTTCATTGAACTAGTTATGTTTTCTGGTTGAGACTGGTAGAGTTCTGATGAAGGCTAGTCAAGTTTTCAGTGCATGTGGACCCACACAGTATTCTGAACCTGAGGAAGCTTTTCTTGGTGTCAAATACATGACAGATGTGTGCCCTTAGTGCCACCTCTATAATAATAACTATCACATTGCTTATTGAATAAACATGCTTCTTTTATATTAGGAAGAAAATAATCTGGAAAGAAATATCCAATAAATAGGCATCTGTTGAACTGAGTATATTTTATGCTTCAACTCCATGTATCTCATTACAAAGTTGTGAGCCCACAGGCCATTCTTGAACATTTTCTAGGATCACATTAATGTACAAATTTATAACCCTATGTTTGAATTTAAAATTCTTCACTCATTTTTGAAGCTTTAAAAACTCCATTTTAATATACTTTGTTTTTGTGTCTTAAAAGATGTTTTCTGAGGACTACATAAAAGAAAGGAAATCTGAGATGATGCCCATAAACAACATTATGATATCAGGGAGAATACTGAAAAAATAGAGTTTCAAAAGCTATATGAACCTACTCTCACAAAATAATGCCACAATTGCAGAATTCTTTCTGGGATGAAAGGTTATTTGTAGGTCTTTAGAATCATGGGGCTAAAAGTTACCTTTGAGATCATTTAGTCTAACTCTCTCATTTTATCAGTACAAGAACACTCATAGGTTAAGAGAACTGGCCAAGGTCACAGAGTTCAGGCCAGAATTCCACTGGATTGAAAGTTCCTTGAAGTAGGGATGTCACTTTTTAGCCCTTGTGCTCCCGACTCTTAGCACAGTGCTTTGCACACAGTAGGTACTTAATAAGTCTTTGCTGAATTGAATTGAACTGGAACTGGAGCCTAAAACTCCCAAATTTCTGTTCAGAAATCATATTGTCCTAAAAAAATATAGCTCCATAGAGCTGATAGAATCCTATCCTGACTTATCCTGACTTTCTAAGTTAATTGAGCATCGGATTACACTATATGGTTTTGCCTAGGCTTGTTGCAGGTGATCTGAATTAATTCACAAGACTTTTATTATATCAATTAGGTGCTGGGGTTGGGTCAGGAGATCTGCACTCTAACCCTATTTCATACAATTACTCACTGTGAGAATATAGACAAATCACTTAACCTCTCAGAGCCTCTGTTTCTTCACCTGCAAATAGGATAACACTCACTTTAGAGTTGTTGTGAAGAAAACACTTTGAAAACTTTAATGTATTATATAAACATTACTTATGGAGATGATATAACCTTGCTGTGCTAAATGATGTTGACAATGCAAAGGTTTGGCAATATATGATTCCTGCCCTCAGAAATCTTGCTATTTAATTATAGAGACAACACAAAAACAATAAAATAAATAAAAGTAAGGAAGTACATACATTTTCCCAGCTTTTGAAGGATGGAATTATATTTTAGGCAAGTTAAGAAATTATTAACTACTTTCTTTTAAGCAGAGAGAATTCTACTAGATGGTCCAATCATTGCTATTTCATAATCTATTATACTTATAGATGTTTTCTTGAATTCCTCATCTGTTTCTTCTCTCTATCTAGGTGGTCTGCTATAAATGACAACGTGGTTTCTCGCTCTGCTTCAAGTCATCTAACCCAGTTGTTCTCTATCATGTTTTCACAATGCAGCCTACGGGATTTCCTTACATGAACATGTCTTAATATAACACTGCTCTACTCGCCTTCCCTGTCTTTACCTTTCAGATGTCTTTTGAAAATGTTATCATGCCAGTGTTATGTTCTACTCAGGTTCTCATCTTACTAAATCTTAGTGATAGCAATGAGGTCAAAGTTACCTCCTTGTATTATGAACTGTAATTCATCTTGCTTATTGCCAATACTTTGGGCATACGTGAATACACACATACATATACACATATGTTTACATATATATGTGTTGTTGTTTGGCCTTCATTCTTGAGGAGGACCATGACATCAAGAAGGTGATGACTTTCAAGTGAATTGGATGTAGGTGAGGGAGGGCTGTGCAAAATCTCCAGCCTCACTCTCTCCTCCAGAGCCACACAGGTCCAGTGGCAATATATAGATCAAGATGACTGGAGATGGCCCCCCACATATATATGTGAGCTTATATATGAAGTGTATTGGGTGTTTAGGGAGAACTAGTACCTCTGATATGAAGGCTTGCTGAGACATTTTCAGGGCTGTTCATCTACCTTTGGTGTCCACCTGTCACCCAACTCTCACCTGTGGCTCCAAGAAGCAGTAGCATATGCTACAGACAAACTCTGGTAAAACTATCCTGGCAGATGGGTTAAACCAGGTTAAGAGTAACTGATAGGCTTCAAATCTATCGGTGAGTTGGGGGTTGTCTGCCCCAAGCAAATGAAGACTCCCCTTGGTGGAAGGGGCAGTTGAGAACAATTTGTTCCAGTGATCATGAAGGTAGCTGAAGCAGGCACTATGGAATATTTAAAGCTTGATCAGATGTGGAAGATGGCAAGGTCATCCACTGTCTTGGGCCATCACCAGTCATCTTGATTTTTGTCTTGTTACTGGACTTTGATGACTCTGGAATAGAGAATGAGGCTAATGACTTTGTGGAATTCTGCCTCACTTAAATCTAAATCACATGCAAGTCAAAATATTACCCTCATGATGTTGTTGGCCCTCTCTGAAAGCAATAACAATGTATACATATGTAAGTTTATAGATTTTATTGCTAACCTTTTCTTTGAATTTTCTCTTGTGCACTTCCGTGCAGTTTTCATCCTACAATATAGCAGTGCTCTCTATTATCTAGTTTGGTGGATGAAGGCACTTTCCTCCCTCCTTTTCCCCTCAACTTTTTTTTGGCTTAAATTCCTTTTGATTATGGGTTTGAAGAGCTATGACAAAGGATCAATGACTAATTGGGTAACGGAATTGAAGGAAAAGAATCTCATAAAGACAATTCAGAGGTTTTTGAACCTGGATGAATGGGAGATAAATAAAACACTAACAAAAATGAAAAAGGCAAGGGGAAAAATGGTATCCAGAGAAAATAATGAGTTGATACCAAGACAGGATGATATAATGAAGAGCATATTGGACTTGGAGTGAGAAGACCTTCATTATTACAAATAATGGAGAAAAGCTGTTCACATCTGTGTTGCTCTTCTCCTTAATGACCATTTTTGCTCTTTAAGCCTTTTGCTGGTAACACTATTTAGAGATCTCTCCTAACCTTTAACCTATGTTTTTCTGTGATTCACAGACTTGTACTTAAGAAACATTTTGGTATGTCCAGCATAATTTTATTACTGTGTTGTATTTATACATAAATGATATCACATGCCTTATTTTCCCTCTAAAATTATGTGGGTAATCCTTTTAAACTCAAACATTTCTAGATCCTATTCAGTGTGAGGGGACTGGGGACCAAGGAAAAATCAACCAATTAATCAACACAGTTATTAATCACTTACTGTGTGTGAAACACTGTTTTGGGCTCTGGTGATGCAAAGGCAAAAATTAGATAGTTATTATTTTAGATAGCTTAAATTCTACTGGAGAAATGATAAGTGGAAAGACAGAGACAGATACAAGTAGAGTTGTAAACCTTACCTTTTTAGAAGGGGGAAAAGTCATTGGATTTGTGGGAGGGGGGGAAATTATTGGGACAGAGTGACAAGGCCTGAATTCAGATTCTATCTCTGCTACTTATTACTTATGTGACTGTTAATTCTTTGCAATTTCTGTTTTGTCATCTGTAAAATAGAAATAGTACTTGTGCCTTTTATGAGGCCATAAATGTAAAATATTATGTAATCTCTGTAAGTGTAATCTATGATTAGTATTATGTGGAAAATTCAAACCAAAATTCTGAGTCTGATATGAACTCTTATATGACAAAGGGGTTTTCACTTAAGGTCCAAATTTGCTTGTCTCTTTGAATAGATGTACTAAGAAATCCTCTTGTCAGAAGCTGCTTTTTAAATTAACAATGTTTTTTGCATAGACAATGGAATGACATGGAGCTACAACAAACATGCAGGGCTTTGTAAAAAAATAAGGCACTTAGTTTAATTAATTCCAAAACAAAGGATATATTTCTTGGAAAAAAATGCTACAGTAAGAAAGAGCCATTAGAAAAGGGATGGAGAATTGATGAGGAAGAAATAGTGTAAGGACAAAGAATTAGATTCAAAGCCTGGAGTACTCATAGGTTTTGTAATAGAATAGGCCAGTTAGAGTGAAAGGTACAAATTATTGGTAGAAAACATAGCTTATTTAAGCAAGAATGGGAGCCCATATGAGCTAGAGCTCAATTCAACAAATAGGATAAGGGGAATAGAAGGCAAGGGGAAAAAAAAGAGAGAGGAGAAGGGAGGGGAGAAGAAAGGGAGTGGGGAAGGAAGAAGTGACATAGGAGAAGTATAAAGATGCCCCCTAGGAAATAACTTCAATACAACTAGAGAAAAGAGACTCAACAAAGCAAAAATGACAGTGGTACCAGATGAAAAGGAAGAAACCTGGATATTCAACATATTCTGCTATATGTATAACCCAAAGCCATACTTGTTTCCCTGTCACTGTCTTGTGCCCTCTTAAAAAAAAAAGTTAGCAGATTCAGTCACCATAAATATTTTATTTTCAGAAAAAAAAAATTTGACATCAAAGTTAACTTTTCATATTGGACAACTTCAAACCAGAATGAAAGAAATAAGTCATATTATGCCAAAGTACCACAATATAACGAGGAGGTTATTGCAGGTAGTGGTGCTAACTGCTGTACATTTATTTTCATCTTATGTTGTTGAATAACTCTAATTGAATGATCATTTCTGATTAAATATATGCCCCTGACATAGAGTAAACGCATAAGTGTTTTTATTTTAATTGTGTTTGTTGTTGGTTTCCTCTGAAATAGGTTAGCGGGAATTGCAAATGGAAAAAGGGAACTTATTGATGTCTTTGGTGCTAGCCTGGAGAATTTCCTACTTATGGAATCAATATCTAATGATTCCTATAATCTCACCAGATATATTACTGGTTCCCTGTAGTCTCATTTCCCTTGTACTATTGAAAATATAATAGGAAGAAGGATGAAATGTTAGCACTTACCCTACTCACCATGGAAACTAAATTTAGTGTTAAAAAGACTGGATTCATTTGTAGGACCTCACCATTTAGGGGGAGGTGAAAAGGTCTAAACTGTGAGAAAGCTTACTTCTTTCTGAAATGCTGTACTAATAAAATAGAGAGATGTTTCAAACAAAAAGCAAATGAGCCTTAAGTGCTATAAGCAATATGGCACTGGAATACTGGATTTGGAGTCAGGAAAACTTGCTTTCAAATTCTCTCTCCCCTACTTGACCCTGAGAAAGTCCTTTAACCACATACCTGTCTCCTTATGTGTAAAACAATGAGGTTGGGTTTGATGGCCTGTATTATTCCTTCCAGCTCTGATCTCTGATTCTTTATGCTGGTGATTTCCCTTCCTAATCTGATGAAGGCCACCTCTCTACTGTCTTCTGTCTACCCATAGAGAGACAAAGGAAACAAAACAAACAAACAAAACAAAACAAAAAGAACCCCTAAGTTCCAATCTGGAATTCTTACTCTCATGAAACATGGAAATTATAAAAGCCGGCATGCACATATCACTTTAAGATTTGTCAAAAGGAAACAAAAAACAACAAAACAACAAGAACAACAAAACAACAAAATCCCCCCAAAACCAAAAACAACCAACTATACATTTCTCATTTGATCCTCAAAATAGTCCTATTAGAAAGTAATTATTATAGTTATTACTTTCATTTTACAGATGAGAAACTTGTCATGGTTTTCTTAAGTGTCAGAGGTCCAATTCACACCTAAGACTTGTCTTATTCCAAATGCAGTACACTTTCCACTACATCATACCTACCTTGCTTAACAAAGCCCTGAAGGAACAGTTTCTATAAAAGAAAGGAAAGAAATAAGCAATTATTAAATGCCCATTATATGTCAGGCCCTTGCTAAGAACTTTATTAATATTTTCTAATTTGATCCTCACAACAGTCCTAAAGTAGATGCCATTCTCTATTTTATAGTTGAGGAGACTGAGGCACTCAGAGATTAAGTGACTTGCCCAAGGTCACACAGCTAGTAAGTGTCTGAAGACTGATCTGTATTTATTAATTCCTAACTTCAGGCTTCGCACTCCATCCCCTGTTCCAGCAAGTTGCCTCTATGAAAGGCATACCAATATAGGAACCGATATAAAATATTTTAATAAAAAAAAAAAGAGAGAAGCAACAATAAGCGATTTCCAAAGGATGCCTTGAAATCAGAATATATTGAGTTTGTGGTTTTATACCTTTAACATCTTTTTTTTTTTTGGTTAGGCCATTGTGGGTAAGTGACTTGCCCAGGGTCACACAGCTAGGAAGTGTCAAGTATCTGAGGCTGAATTTGAACTCAGGGCCTTTTGACTCCAGGATGGTGCTATATCCACTGTGTCATTTAGACTACCCCAGGCATCCATTTTAATCAATAAAATTTGTATTTCTTTGTAGGGGGTGGGTTGGGGATGGCAGTGGAGAACTGGAAAAGGTCTCTTGCGGAAAATAAGGCCTGAGCTGAGGGAAGTCAGGGAAACCAAGAGGGAGGCATGAGAACAGAGAGAATTCCAGGAATGAGGGACAGACAATAAAAAGTCAGGAAGTCAGGAGATGGAATATATTTTGAGAGTAACAGAAAGAAAGTGTTATTGGAGTGCAGTGTATGTGGAGGGAAGTTAAATATATATAAAAAAATTAGAAAATATTAGAAAGGTAGAAAGAGGCTAGGTTGTTAAGAATTTTAAAGCCAAACAAGTTTTCTACTTGATTGTGGAGATAATAGGAAGACTAGGTGGTGCAATGGATAGAGCACTGGGCTTGGACAAGAAAAGACTCAGATTCATGAATTCAAATCTGGACACTTACCAGCTATATGATCCTAAGCAAGTCACTTAACCCTATTTCTCTCAGTTCCTCATCTGTAAAATGAGCTAGAGAAGGAAATCGAAAACCACTCCAGTATCTCTGCCAAGAAAACTCCAAATGGGGTCACAGGGAGTTGGACATAGCTGAGAACAGGTTAACAACAATTAAAAATAGGAAACCACTGGAGTCTATTGATTAGAGGTGAGTTGCGGGTAACATGAGTAGAGCTATGCTTTAAGGAGTTTGTTTTGGCATTTGAGTCAATGATGGACTGGAGTAGAGACAGACTTATGGAGGCAGACCAAGTAGAAAACTATGACTGCAATAAAAGTAAGAGTGAATGAAAACTTGTACCAGGGTAGCAGCTATGTGGAGGAGGCACTAAGATGGATTCTGTTGCTCATTTATTTTTCTTTTGAGTTACCTTGCTAGTCTCACTTGATTGAATATTTTGTGGCTTAGTTTGTATTACCTGCACAATCTGTAAACCGTGTGTGCAGTAGAGGAGTTTGATTTGAATAAATAGGATTATCAAAAACAGTCCACTGAGTTTGATATAGATACTGTTCCAGAACCGTTTGTTGGGATCCATATTATACAGCATAATTTATTACCATCTTCATGTTCGGGAATTTATGAGGCAAATACGTGTCTTTTTTTGAGAAGGAGGGCAGGGATTCTCATTTGCTCCCCATGAGAGATAATAAAAAGGAGTTATAAATATTAATTCTGCATCATTGTGATCCAATGTCTCCATGACCCAATATTAGTATAACGATTCCAGGGCACTAAGTCACAAATTTAGAATATTAATTCAGACTAACATTTATTAAGTACTACAATGTACAAGAGCACCATGAAAGCATCTTGGTATCTAATAATCAAATAATACAATCATTGCCTAAAAGGAAGTAGGCAGATTCAGAATTTACACAGAAATGTACAATTTCAGGAAGAAGATTAGGAGTATCAGGGAGAGATGCAAATAAGTACTTTGAGAAATATGAGGAAAGAAAACAGATCACTTCTACCTTAGATGAAGCAAAGTTTCTTGAAGAAGGTTGTACCCAAAGTCAACCTTGGAAGAAAGAAAAGATTTCAACAGGAAGAGAGGAAATTCTGTTCAGATTTATGCGAGAATACGAGCAAAAACAGTTATCCTGGAAATAGCACAGTGAAAATGGGAGGGCAGAGAATGAATGGTACATAGTTTGGAATGTCATGTAAACATTTATTTGGCTCTCAGGCATGAAATAAACCTGGTAACTTGTGGGACTCTACTTAAACAAAAAGAGAACATTATGGAGTATACACTATACCTAGCATTAGAGTGAATTGGAAAGAGCTGTGAACCTGACAAGGATCCTATTTCTACAACTAATCTTGTAGATGTGGGTAGGTGATAACCACCAGTCTCTGTTCAACCCTTACCTCTCTCAGGACTTCTAGTCTGATATCTCCAACTGACTAATGAAGATTTCAAGCTAGATAACCAGTAGAAATATTAAAGGGCAGCTAGATGTATAGTAGATAGAGCACTGGGCTTAGAGTCAGGAAGACTCATCTTCATGACTTCAAATCCAGCCTGAGACATTATGAATAAAGGGGGCCAAGAAACAAATATTCACTGGCTTGAAATTGGAAATTTATATATCCCATAAATTAGAAATGTATACTCTTGAGACTTGGGTTTAATCTGTATTTTTCTAACAATAATTAGGGGCAGCTAGGTGGTGCGGTGGGTAGAGCACCGGCCCTGGAGTCAGGGGTACTGGAGTTCAAATCCGGCCTCAGACACATAATGCTTACTAGCTGTGTGACCCTGGGCAAGTCACTTAACCCCATTGTCTAGCCAAAAAAAAAAAAGAACAATAATTGACACAAAAGCAAAAAAATATGTAATATTTAATAAATGTTAACTTTAGGAAATAATTAAATTATTTAGCAGAAATATGTGGCATATATAACACCACTAGATCATTCAGAGTCTCCTTGTCTCCCAAATAAGAGAATAAACAAAACTGAATGTGAACATATTAGACTTTTTTTTTAAATTTTGCTTTGATATTTTAGTAATGCATTTAAGAAAGTAAAAATTACTGCCAGTTAAATTCTCCATTGAAGAAATAGCAAATAGAAAAGTGCACATTCATTTCATTTTCTTTATTGAAGTTGATTGTTTAAACAAAGACTTCTACTTTTCTTTTGCTCATTAGTGTGGCACACACTAATTTTGCAAGTCTTATTTCATACTAGAAAGCCACACTCAGCAAATATGCTTTTTTTTGGTGCTAACATAAAGGTTGACAGAGACATTTGTGTCAATAAGCTCCAGAAGAGGAGAAATTCAGTTATTCGTTCACTAATTGTTCTTTCCTCACTTCAGCATCAGCCTTGACACAAGCACCTTCAAGTCTGGAGCCCATGTTTTACCTAAAAGAACAATATGCTCAATCTGTTGGCAAATCTAGGTAACTGCATGAAAAAAAAAGTGTCAAAGCGTATGTGAGAAAAAAAATCTCATGCTTTGCATAAGCAATTGCCTGCTTGAATGCTGAAGCACAGGTCTTATACACATGTAAGTTTCATGATCACAGCTTAAATGACAACTGTGAAAAATCTTGGCTAATGTGCTTAAAAGAAATTCCACCTATAACTTGTAGTGAAAAATTGTACCCATAATTATAATGTCCTCATGGTGTCTGGTAAGATGTAATGAAATTTGTATCAATCGCATATGAAATTTTACAAATATTGTTGAACTTTTCTCTACATTTTTTCCTGAAACCAACTGAACATTTTGCTGCATTTTGAATTTCTCTGTGTGTAAGTTAATGAAAGAATCTTGTAACTCCTCATCAAACTCCAATAAATATGAAAAAATGTAAAATAATATATTTTCACCATTTTAAAGTAGTGGCATTATGTCTGTAACATGTCTCTTGGTGCCCTTTTATTCAATTAGATATTTTCCTATGACCATATGACAGAGTTTTTTTATTTAGAGGAACTTTTGAACAGGAATTAGATCATTTCTGGATTTTAATTGTCCTGCAATCAAAAAGTTTCAGGCAGTAAATTTCTTTTCAGGAAATCTCTCTTTTCAATTCCACATTTTTGTAGAAGCCACCAGATAAATTAGTCTTATTTGTAAGCAAATCAGAAACATTTTCTCCATAACATTATAGTATTTTAGAGAGGAAAAGGGCCTTAGAGATTCTCTAACCTAACTGTGTGACTTTGCAGCTGAGGATAATGACACAAATAGAAGTGAAGTGGTGTGCCCAAGATTATATCAGATTTGGAGACAGAAGAATGGGGTTCTATGGCAGGGCCAAGATTTACACCTCAATCTTCTGACTCCAAATCCCTCTTTCTTTCTATTACACCATGCTATTTCTTCCTTGCAATTCTTACTTATCCAAAGAAATCCCTTCTTTCTCTGGGCTAAATTGCAAGACAGCCAGGTATGGGAAAAAAAACACAACCTTTCATATTTTCCTAGATCTAAGCTCTAAGCAGGAAGTAAAAAATCCTGTAACTTGCCTTCTTTCATTAAAAAGACTGATAAAATCAGAGATTATACCTTGACAGGTCATTGAAAGTTATAAGCTGAGGCCCTGAGGAATTAACCAATTTTTCCAAAATCAAATAGGTGGTTAGTAGTACTACTGGAATTCAGATCCCCTCACTTCAAATCTCCATTGTTCTATTGCTTCACAATGCTTCCCTAAGGAACTCTTTTTTTCTCCCTGGCTCAGAATTTTTTGGGAAAAATTTCACAGGGATGAATTCATAGATTCTGAATCTATTCTTGAAGGAAAAAAGCTAATTTCACTTCTCAATATGCTATAACATTTGCTTGATACAAATAATTGAATACTCTCAATGACTAAATGAATTGTTTGCATTTAAGATTTTGTTCATTGTTGCTGTTGTTGTTTTGTTCTATAACTGAATTCCTTTATGTAGGGGACTCCTGATGTGGAATCTCCCTCCACTGCTATAGATTGATAAATGATCTCAAAATACTAGAGAGTTCTTTCTGTTTTGAGAGGTTTATACTTATGATAATTTAGCTAGTATGTGTCAGAAGCGGAGATCAAACTGTATGTCTCTAAGGGCAGCTTATAATCCACTGTATTACATTGCCTGTCTTGTAGGTAAATACTACATAACAGCTGTATAGCATCACCTAGTGTTTTACATTTATGGTAAAGATATATTATTCTTATAGTTTGTGAAATTATAGTTCTAAGATATACATGCATAAATGTTTGTGTGTTGCTATGCTTACATCTATGCCTACATCTAAATGTATGTATATATACATAGGTGACTTCATCACTTTTATCAGAGAAAAATGTTAATGGGATTCTTTGCGTTCCCTATATTTATCATCGATTGCCTGTTGATTTTGCACATTTTTCTTTACAAATTGAGAAACAACCAGTAACTTTCTAGCAAGTCATGCGACAACATGTTCAAAAGATATGCGGGAATGTGAGATTTGACCTTGCCTGGATGGGAGACTTGCTGTGAGTAATAAAGTACCATGACCTGGCCATAGATAGAAAATATCATCTTTCTGCACTCGACAAACAATACATCTAGGTATTTGCAATTTCCCTTTCATCAAACTACATTTTGTTAAGTTAAGTCAAGTTAAATTAACACAAAGACAGGAATTTTTTTTATAGTAAATCTCCCTATATTCAAATATAGCTATTAAATCAATATTCAACCATCTCTGTGATTAAAAAAATCTTTGCGACTTAGCTGCTGTTGGATTACATTTTGTGGTTTCATTCTGGGCTCTATTTATTTCTATACAGAAGCAGAAAGTCAAACCAGTCACAATCCTTTAATCAAGGTCTTTAGTTTCTAATAGCTGTGCCTGAGTCTTCACAAATGGCTCCGTGGTTGGTGAGGTACAGGAGGAGGTTAAACATTTGTCATAGCATAAAATTTAACCACCAGAAACCATTCTGTTTGTCTTTAAAGGATTGAGAAATGACCCATCCTTATAATAAAAGTAAGTTTCTACTAAGTCATGCAACAAAATTTGATGAAAGAAATTGAGCTTTAACCTTAGTATTGTGCTACCATATAAGCATTATAGTGCTATGTGCTCATTGTGGACAGAGTATGACTTATCGCTGCACTTGGCAAACAGGCATATTCTGGAGTATTCACTATCTTGTTCTCTGTTAAAGTTAACGTCTTAAAAGTGAAAGTCTGCAAAAGTACCAAATGATGAAATCTAGGCAAACTTCTAAGTGAATCTAGTAAACGTAAATTGTATCTAATAGTGCCAGAGTGCTCTCCGAGGTGCTGAATGCTTTTTGCACTAGTGTTGATGTCTTGGCATACAATTGAAGGATGCCCTTCACTGTGTGCTCAGTGTTAAAAAACAAAACAAAATAAAAACAAAAAACCAAACAAACAAAAACCAAACACCCCCCCATAATTTAATATAGCCAGATATTTATACACTTTAAATTTCAACAAGAAGTGAAATGGGGGGGGGGGAGCCATCCATTTGAGTATATTAATATTTCAAAAAAAATCTTTTTAAAAATGTCTCAGAAGTGTTTCCAGTATATCGATTTATTTTTCTCTTTTCTAGATTTTTTGTTGGAAACATTAACTTACTGAAGACTTCTTCACATAATTTAAGAGTCACAAGAGATCTCTGAAGCCATTTAATTCAACCCAGACTTGAATAATAGTTAATCTATGATAACTCTGACAAGTGGCCATCTGGTTTTCATTTGAAAAATACTAGGAATGGATAATCCATTATCTCCTAAGGCAAACCTGCTTTTGGAAAATTTTACCATTCAGAAGGGTTTTTTTCATGACATCAAACCCAAATCTGCCTTTGCAACATTTATTTACCCATCATTTTAAATTCTCTTTTCTAAGAACAATAAGACTAAAAAATTAATCCCTCTTCCATATGACAATATTTCATGTAGTATTTCATGATAGACAGCTATCATCTCTCCAGTCTTTTATTTTCCAGTTGAAAAATTCCTGTTTTTTTTGTTTGATTTTAAAATGGAATACTGTACAGTTCTTTCAGTATCTTAGTCACTGTAGTCCAACTTGTCAATGTCCTTCCAAGATGTGCTTCGTGCAATGAAATAGAATACTATAATATTATGTGACTAGGGTAGAATACAGTGGTACCATAAATTCTTTTTGTTCGAACAACTATGCTAACAAAATGCAACCTAGGATAGTATTAGTTTTTTGTTTGTTTATTTTGTTTTGGGGCCTGTTACCTTTTGCTGCTGATTGGAATTGAGCTTGCATTCCAGGAAAACCTCAATTTTTTCTTAACCCAGGTACTCCATTACTAGGTATGTATACCAAGGAGGTCAAGGACAGAAATACATGTCTCTTATACATGAAAGTATTTGTTGCCATATTTTTTGGTATTAGCAAAAATGGAAACAATGTAGCTACCCAATAATTGATGAATGGCTAAAAATAGTGTGCTCTAAGAAATGATTGATTTGATGGTTATAAGGAAGCATGAGCTGATTTATATGAATTAATGCAAAGTGCAGTAAACAGAATCAGATAAACAATATGAAACAGTGACTGAGGAGTGGGCAGATATACCTGAGGAGAAATAGGCTAGAGTAGTATTATAGTAGCCTAGAGAGAGCAGGTTATTAAGGATATCATTAGTAACTTTGGAAAGAGCAATTTCTGTTGAATCATGAGGTCAGCAGCCAGACACTAGAGATATAAGAAGAAAGTGAAAGGAAAAGAATTTAGTTACAAAGGCATAAGCGATATAGGACAATATGTCAAGAACTAGTGGGGATAAATGGATCAAACAATGTTTTGGAGGATGGGGGAACATGGGTATATTTGTAGGCAGATATTCTGACAATTTGAGTGAGATTTACCCAAGGCTGACTCAGGTCCACAGTCACTTACAGAATATACAGTAGATGTTTTTGGAGATGCACCTCCAGGATGTTGTTTTAACTCTTGCAGGTACTGGGCTAATCTTGCTTTATTTACTTATTTTAAAAGAATGTGTCTTCCTATGTTGACAAGACTAGAGGTACAGGGGCTACTCACAATGATCCTGATTTTTCTATTTTTGGCGTGTAAGCTTTGGGAGCTTTGACCTGCTCTATTTCTGATCTGGACTAGTTTCTCCCTCCTTAGACAACTTTGTGGCCCATCATTCTTGGGGCTCATCATTGGATGCCAGTTAGTCTTAATTTGTACATCTAATTGGTATAGCCTACTATGGTTTAGAACTCCTGAGATCAAGAAATCAGTCAGCTTCAACTGCTCCAGTAGTTGAATTTAAGGCATGTGTGTAACTACACCTGGCAAAAGTCATGTTTTAAAGATCTGATGTCCAATATACCATTCAGAGCCCTGAAAGACTTACCACAACTTTCAAAACTATCTAATTTACCCTCTTGGACTTGAGGGAATTTGATTCAAGGTGTGCCTTAGAGAAGTGAAGGGAATAAGATGTATTTTTTTTTACAGAATTTTGAAGCAAATCTTTGAGAAACCAACCAACTTAAAATAATTTTGAAAAAAAAAAGAGAGAATGGGGAAACGAAACACCAACTATTCAAATGGCTGGTAGAAGGTATCTCAATATTTGAAAGGGAAATAAATGGTTTGAAAACAATTCAGCAGCCAGTACACTGGCTGACAGATGTTAACTGTTACTGCTTTTATGAACCTGAGGATTTTAAATATGCAGATTTGCTAAACCAAAGCTCTGCCTCATTTAGGAGGATTTGTGAAATGCCCTAGATCTGATTTGGGGAGAGGATATATAAGTTGGAAAAGTCATATGAAGAAAGTAAAAAATATATTTTTCTTATCTCAGCAGTTAGTGAATTTTAAGGTGGACACTTGGGAGAAAGGACACTAAAAACATTGAGGATAGAAATTGAATATACTCTGATAGCTGCAATCTTCTGCTGTTAGGATGATGAAGAGAAAACTGACACTTCACTGCGCACAAGACAGTTACTGCGTTGCCTGAACTGTGTAGAATGCATTAAACCTCTCTACTTAATATGCAATTCTATGAAGAACATATTTCAGTACTTTCCTCAAATCTTGAATATTTGCCAAGTCTCATGTTTCACCTTTTCATCATCTAGCATGCATTGAGTGTCCATTCAAGGCACAATTGCACTTGATAGTGCACAAGGCACTATCTCTAAGATTAAGTAGCAAATGCTATTTGACTTGTAAAGTCCTTCACATCCTGTACACTTTTCTGTCTTTCTATAAGTTAACTCCCCTTCATGTTTTATAAAAATTAGTTACAGAATTAGTTCCTTTCATAACACATTTCATCTCCCAACCCTGTGTCTTTTTTTTTTTTTTTTTGAAGCAATGGGGTTATGTGATTTGCCCAGGGTCACACAGCTAGTAAGTGTCAAGTGTCTGAGGTCAGATTTGAACTTAGGTCCTCCTGACTCCAGGGCCAGTGCTCTATCCACTGCACCAACTAGCTGTCCCCCAACCCTGTGTCTTTGAAATAGTTGTGCCCCATAACTGAATTCTCACTTACCACCTTTGCATTCTGGCTTCCCCCACTTCCTTCAAGGTTCAGCTCAAATTCTACTTTCTGTGAAAGCCCTCCCAGTTTTCCCACTTTCTAATGCCTTCCTTTTTGAGACTAAATCTCATTTACTTGTACATATCTTACAAATACATTTTTCCCCAAGTTATTCTAGTGATTAGAATTTATGCTCCTGGAGGTCAGGATCCATTTGTTTCATTTTGTTTGTCTTTCTTTGTGTCCTCAGCACTTAGAATGGTTGGCACAGAGAAACGCTTAATGAATGTTGATTTGAGTGAATGACATGATTCTGCAAAAGGATAAAAGGAACCCAGATACAGAGATCAGAGAGGTCTTAGAGATTATGTAGTTGAATTTTACAGATGAAGGAGCTGAGGACTAGAGGAATAAAGTATGTTTTCCAAGGCAGAAGACAGAATTTGATTCCTGGTGTCCAGATTTCACTTAGAGGACAGCTAGGCAGTGTAGTGGACAGAATGCTGGGCTTGAAGTCAGGAAGACCTGAGTTCAAATCTGGCCTCAGACACTTACTAGTTGTATGACCCTAAGCAAGTCGCTAGACTTTTTTTGTCTCAGTTTCCTTATCTGTAAAATGAGCTGGAGAAGGAAATGTCAACTACTAGCATTTTTCCAAGAAAACCTGAAATGGGGTCACAAAGAGCAGAACCAAAAAAAAAACCCAAATGGGGTCACAAAAAGTCATATATGACTGGAATGACTGAACAACAATTTAAGATTTCAGATACAGAACTCTTTCTAATCTGCTAAATTGTCCTATATGAAGGAGGTGCTCAGCATCTATACCAAGCAATAATAATTGCAAACAATATCTAGAGAGTGCTTTGTAGTTTGCCATTTTCCCCAAAACAAACCAAAATAACACAACTTTGGGGCTGATAACACAAGTACAATTATCCTTACTTTACTGATGAGAAAATTTAGTTTTAGGAACTTAAATGAACACAAGATTTAGAGTTAGGGGTCACCATTTCAAATGCCAGTAGTATAATTTACCACTTCTGTGATCCTAAGAAAATCACTTACTCTAAGGTCTCAGTTCTGTATCTATAAAATAAGGAGGTCAGACTAGATGCCCTTTAAGATTGCTTCCTGCTCCTTATCTATATTCACATGATTTCTCTAGGGTCATAAAGCTAATAAATGTCAGAGCTTGGGTTAGAATTCCTTTCAATTCTAATGTTCTGTCCAATACACTATGCCACATAATAGCCCATTTATAATATCCCAATCTAATGGATGTAAAAGTTCTGTTTTCTGGGGTATTATGATAGCCTATACTGGGGGCTTTTGACCTTTTCTGGTTCCCATGTCCTTTGACCTTCAATAAACTTTTCCATACAAAATATTTCATATGAAAATATGATCTAGTGAAAATATGTTTGGTATCATCCCAGCCACCAGGATGCATGCATGCGAAGGTTCAACTGTCCTGGAGGTCAGATACTATCCTGTTTCTTTTGCTTGCTGTTATGTTTCCTAGATCCCTGCCCATCATTCCTATTCCTTAATACGAAACTAAGAAAATACCCTAATTTGAATTATTCAGACTATCCTATTGTTTTGCTCCATGAATGATATGAATAGATTCCTATCATTGCCACATCAATTCTTTGTCTAAAATTTCTAACCTTAAGCAGAACCTTAATACTACTTTTACTTACTTAATTTTTTTAGTTTTCTTTTTATCTGCCCAGATAAGAATAATCTTCCTTCTCCTCCTTCCCCATATCTTTATTTGAATGACCTTCATTTGTGACATCTTGATTTCAAGAAAGTATAATTCACATCTTTCTTTGTACTGCCACTGTATACTTTATTGCTCAAAATGGCTGCTCTTTGAGCTCTCAATTACACTCCATAAAGTTGGAACTTCTTGTCATCTATTTACAACATTAATATTTTATCATATATTTCATTCTGTATTGATTTGTTAATCTTGTGTATTTTTGTTTCCTTTCTCCCTCCTTTTCTCTTCCCTTTCCTCCTTCCCTTCCTTTCTTCCTTGCTTTTTTCTTCTCTTTTTGGGGGGAGTTTGCATGTTAAAACTCTTTCCATTATTACAAAAAATGAGAAAGTCCATAATCCTTTTAAAGATTCACCTTTTTTATCCTCAAAGGAAATAAATAGGAATACTAATATTTTAGAAGATAGTCTATCCCATTATGTGAACAAATTTTCTTTTTTTCCCTTTTTTTCTCCATTTTTATATTGCAATATTTTTACTTCTTTCTTACCAAATGTTTAATTTTTGGACTATTCAAACTTGTGTTTTTTTGACCTATGAACTGCTTCTTCCTGGATTATTAAACTTTGATGTATTAAAATTCTGGAATTTAACGACCACGTTTCTGGATAAGTAAAACTTGGTATTCCACTATTTTGGTGTCTTGTGAATTTAAAAGAAATCCCTGTACTTTGTCCTTTCTTTTCAACATCTATGATTAATCTCTCTATACCCTTTATTTATTCGCTCTAGCATGTCTTTATATATAATGAATCATTCTTATTACAGATTTAGAAAGTAGGGCCAAGAGAAGTTAAATAACTTGTCCCTTGATAGCTAATGCTTTCTCCTTTCAAATTGTCTAAATCTGTTCTTTATCTGCATCCAGTTATTTAGATGTTCTACTTCCCTATTAAAATTATATTCTTTGAGGGCAAGGACTATTTTGGGTTTTTTTTTTTACATTCTTTGTATCCTAAGCATTTAGCACAGTACCTGGCATAGTAAGCATTAATAAATGCTTGTTGACTGAATGGCTGACTTTTCCCTCACTGTTCTATATCTGTCATTCTCTTTTTCAGTGACTCTATTACTTTATTTACATTTTCCACCACATGCATTAAGCTATTGATTCTCTTGTTTCTCTTTTAACATTCTTTAAGACATCTAAGTTTAACCCTTATATTTTCTCTTAATTCTATATTGAATTTTTAAATCTTTCTGGGAGTTTTCTTATTTTTGCTGCTTCTTTCTTCTGAGGCCCTGTTTGTTATTGTAGTATTATTCCTTACTTCTGGATATTTCATACATTCATTTATTCCATACTACTTACTGTTAGGGAGCCCAATTTTGCCTGTTCATTTTTTCCAATCTCTGTTTTTCTCTGAAATTTTCTCTGTAAGGATTTATTTTCCCTTTCTTGTTTCCCTCTCCTTCCACTCTCTATCCCACTCTATTATTTTAATTAGTTTAACTCATTTTTTGAAGTTTTGTTGGATTGAATGAGAAATGAGTTTCAAAATGACAGTCATCTTTCTACAGATTCTTCATTTCACTTCAATCCATTATTCCTTCTCCCATTTCCTTAAAGCTTTCTAGGGGCTTTCCATTGTCTTGGTGACCAAGTCCAAAAGCCTTAGTCTATGCTTTGAAAACTTTTCCAGCTTGCCTAGACCACCTTACTTCTCTACCATTCTCCTAAGTCTCAGTTTACTTTCTTATCTTAGATGCACCTATTCAAAATCACTTTGTATCCTTTCCACAGCATTTCTGTAAATGGAAATGCCTTCCCTCCTCCACATAACAAGATACCACTCTTTCTCACTATTTAAACACTCTCATATCTTTCAAATAGCCTTCCAGGACAGGTAAGAAAAGGTGTGACTCTTCAGCTTGTCTAGCCCAGTCTGGACATGCAACTCCCATGACTATATTCCTTAATAACCAACCCAATTATGTGCTTCCCCTTTACCTTTCTACCCATAATTGATATTGAAAGCTAAATCCGTAAGTGAAATGAAACTCCAAAGAGCTGAAGGAGAAGGAATTTTAATATAGAAAATAATCTGACAGTTTTACTGCTTCAAGCAATTAAGGGAATGAATGAAAAGCTAGTGACAGGTGATTTTATCAATATTTCTCAAAGTTCAAAAGAAATTGTTGCTTTTCTCTCCAAGAAACAATCAGCAATCTCATCTGAAAGCTTAATTGTATGATCAAGTGGATTAACAATTTAAAAATTTTATAACTTTCAAGAAGGGAGATTTTGAAAATAAATTTGTGAGAATTTATTTTTGCTTACAAATCAAATGAACATAGTTTGTGCTTTTCATATTATGTTGTCATTTAAGTAGTCATTTCCAGGGTGTTTAACTACCATTCATATATTACACACATTTGTATTCCCTACAAAACCTAGCACCAAACCTTGCACATAATAGGTACTTAATGAATGTCTGTTGAATGTATTAAATATTGTAAATTATATCTAGATTCCTGCTAATCACAGGATTACAAGGTGCAAGGTATATAAGAGGTTATCATGTCCAAACCCTTCATATTTTGTATGAGGAAACAAGGGTCTGGTGAAGTTGTTACTTACCAGTGTTTATACTGGTAATTAGCGGCAAAGCCAGCATTCATGCCACAATCTGACACTGTTTTCACTAAATGATGCTGCCTTGTGCCTCTCTTCTTCACTTCTCATAGAAGAAATACATAGCTCTCCAATGTAAACCTAGAATACCACACAGGCATAAAATCTACAGAGGAATCTTGTGTCTTCTATATTAATGAATAAACAGGGAAGGCTGACAGTAGTGGAGGAAACTATTTCTTATTAACTCCAAAAATGTACATGTCTAAATATTTCAGAATATATTTTACCCCAAAGCCACCCAGCCTTTATGCTATTGAATGTGACTTTCTTATTCTCCATTACATTGTAGTGGAATGAGAGTGCAAATTGTATTTGTCATTTTTCTGCTCCCTTATATTAGACTGGCATTATATTTAACTCAAGCTTTTGTGGGTCATACTTGGAGTCAGGAAAGAAACAATGATTAGAAAGGGACAAAAAGGCATGGGGAGTGTTGTACAGCACATTTTAGCCTTAGAGCTTTCATGTGGTTAAGTATTACACCATCACTGAAAAGGACATTGCATTTCAGATATTCAGATTTTCATGCAATAAAAATCTGGACAGCACTTGGAGATTGCTATGGTCTATTTCGTGGAGGTCCTATTTCCATCTATTCTTACTGGATAGTTATTTTAATAAGTAAGAATTGGGTGGCAGGTGGACACCAAAAGTTGCTCATCCCCCAAGGGATACAATGTAGTAGAGACAAATTAATTTTATGTAGTCTGGCTGGTTCTTCTTTAAAGTGCCAGGGAGGCCATACTAGGTATTCGAAATGATTAGCACCAGCTGACTAGGATTTGAACTAATCAATTGGCATGACTTTCTGAGATATACAAAGCCCAGTCTATGAGAAGTCAGAGTTTCTCAGGTTTGCTGTGATTCTCACTGCAATGGCAGTCATCATACCTCTCCAATTATGCCTTGCTGCCATGACAGATGCAGAGGCAAAAGAGAGCCTCATCCACCTGAATCAATATTGTATCCTTATTGATCATTTCTGTAATTGAGTAAAATCCTATGTATTAAATATTTTATGTGCCACAAGTATCTCATTGCATTCTAAACCTGAACTTTGTGACTGGCCGAAGTCAAGCCTGCCCCATAATAACGACATTCCAAGGCATTCTCCTTCTGAGTTACAATAATAAAAAAAAAACACAATTAAAATTATCTATTACTTTAAATTCTTCTCTCACAACAGTTCTGTGAGCAAGTAGTAAGTCATAAAACACGATGTAAATTTTACATATGAGGAAATGGAGTTATTCAGAGTTTAAGTGACTTACTCAAGGGCACAATATAACAAGTGTGGGAAGACAAGATTCTAGGAGATTCATGTATCTTTACCCCAAAACTGTGTTTTACCCCCTATACAGTTCCTGGACTTACTTATACTCAAAGCTCCATGGTCTGCACCAAGGTCTTCCCAATCTTTCACCAGGCCTCATCTTTCCAGCCTTATCCCAAACTACTTTCCTTGGTGAATGCTATACTCCAGCCAAACTGGACTTCTCACCATGCAGTTCCTCATTTCAAAGGATCATAGAGTCATAGATTTGAAGCTAGAAAGTGCTTTAAAGTTCACTGAATCTAGCCTAATCTAATTGAATCTAGTCCAGTGGCAGGATATAAGATATTGGTTGGTTGTCTTCCTTTGTGCTTGAAGCACAATCTATAAATAATCTTTTATGGAGAACTTCTAATATCCTTATAATCACTTTGAAGGTTCACATTCTAGAATATATGCAGGTAGTTTTAACTGTTTCTAGTGAATTCAAGTACTTAGGATAATGCCAAGGGATGACTTAATGCTAAAACTTTTAGGTGAGGCTTCCAATAAAATGTATGTGTATTCACAATTATTTTGTAGCTATAGTATTTACTCACATGATAATTACACTTTAATGTCAATTTTTTTTTATTTTTGGTGAGGTAATTGGGGTTAAGTGACTTGCCCAGGGTCACACAGCTAGTAAGTGTTATGTATCTGAGGCTGGATTTGAACTCAGGTCCTCCTGACTCCCAGGCTGGAGCTCTATCCACTGTGCCACCTAGCTGCCCCTTAATGTCAATTTTTAAACAAAAATTCCTATAAATACCAAAACCAAACCAAAATCAAACCAAACAACAAATAAAAGTATGAATAGGTTTCTATATCGATGTGAGTTAGACTTTATTTCTAGGATCTTTTCCAGCTCTGAGATTGTCTGATCCTCAATTTCTGTGTTTTGTTTCAGATTTGTTTTTGTTTTGTTTTGATTTTAGTCAACACCTCTTATTTCATTAGTATAGGAAACTTTTGTGGGGAGTATTTTCACCAACACAGATCTCCATGTGGAATATTGATCAATTTTCAATCAATTATTTACCTATAATCATTTCTTTTCATTACATTTATCACACATAAGTTATGTGCTTATATACAATCATTGTATTAAGAAGTGTATAAAACTCAGGGCAGACTAAGAAGGAGTTAGCTCCCACCAGCCTGCCTGTCAGCTAACATCTCTATTTTTGCATAAATACACAATTAAATAAATTAATTAATTAAGAAAAAAGCTGAGTTCCCCATTTCTAGTAAAAGCAAAGCTGCAGCTTACAGGTCATGGTGACCATAGGTCACCTAAAGCTGGAAAATCTTCATGCCCTGAGTGTTCCCTACTCCTGTGGAAGTTCTATGCTCTTCTTCATAGGAAGCTTTCTATGATGACAATGGAAAGTCCCCAAATACCCCAACCAATCAGAAAGTGTAAATACTTGGGGGAATCAGTATTACATTCTTCAATTTAGGATCAATGGGCTTCATTTATCATTTTTACCCATTTTGATATTCCTTATTTGTGCCTGTAAGAATGCTCTGTAACTTAGTTCAGGGTCCTTCTACTAACTGTAGTGTTCTTAGACCCACTTTATTGGAAAATGGCTAGCCATTTCTAATAAATTGATTGTGCTTAGAGCTTCCTCCCTCAATTTCCCATATTGGCAGAATTTCAAACACTACATCTGATTATTCTGAGAGTCACGAAGAGGCTGAAACTTGCCCAGCACTGAATAGGCATTATTTGTCAGATATGGTCCTGGAACCCAAGTTATGCTGATTCTAGGGTCAATCAGTTCTCTGTTTCTTCACATTGCTTCTTGCTTCAGTATATAATTGTTACTATTATGAATAACAACCTAATAAATTGCAGGATTATTGTTAAGAACCATGGATTCATCAACAAATATAAATTATAAAACAAAAGGTAGAAAATGTGCAAAATATAAATTATAACAATTTTATTACTGCCAAATATCTAGAAAAGCATGATGTGATGTCAAAAATTATACCTTAGAACCTAATTATCTTTTATAAACTAATAGAAAACAATTCCCCATACCACAAATACGGTTCTTAAAATATTTTTAAGAATTCATGTAATAGAATTTATTGGAATTATAATCAATTGTCATCTCTCTGAAGATGATTCTGAGATCTATATATTTAACCCTAGTGTCTTTCCTGAACTACTGTAATATTACCAACTGCTTTTTAGGCATCTTAAAACAGACATCCTATAACCATCTCAAATTCAACATTTCCAAAACAGAACACATTATTTTCCTCCCCTCTTCTGAATTTTCTTATCATTGTGGAAGTTACCATTATGTCCCAAACAATCCAGGCTTGAAACTTCAGTGTTATCCTCACCTCATCACTCTCAATTGCTGTGAATATCCAATCCATTGACAAATGTTCTTTTGACCTTAACGGTATCTCACTTATGATCTCTTTCAATTCAGACAATAAGAATACTAGTCCAATATTTCATCATCTCTCACAGGGACTGATCTCCCTGCCCCAAGTCTTTCCCTACTCCATTCCATCCTCTATTCAATTGGTAAAGTGAATTTCCTAAAACACAGGTTTGTTCATGTCTTTGTTTCCCCTCCAACTTCCAACTTATTAAACTCCAGTGGCTCCATGTTACCTCCAGGATCAAAAATAAAGTCCTCTAGAATTTAAAACAGTCTATAACCTATACATGTCAAATTTTCTAATACTTTATTCCTTTCCAAACACTCTACAATCCAGCAATACTGGGCTTTCCATTGTTCTCTTCACCTGACACCATCTCCCATCTATATTTATGTGCTTTTGCACTGGCTATTGATTATGCCTGGAATACTCTGTCTTTCCCCTCCACCTTCTAGTTTCTTTGGTATCTTATAATAATCAGTTCAAAACCCATCTTTTACAGGGGATCCTTCCTGATCCCTTGGTCCCTAGTGATTTCCTGCTGAGAATATTTTCTATCTATTCTATAATCTTGCATGTACTTTGTTATATACTTGTTTTCTCCCTTATTATAATGTGAGACACTTGAAGGCAAGGATCACTTTTTTACTTTTGTTAGTATCTTTATTTTATTTTATTTTTTTGGTTAGGCAGTGGGGTTTAAGTGACCTGCCCAGGGTCATATAGCTAGTAAGTGTTATGTGTCTGAAGCCGGATTTGAACTCAGGTCCTCCTGAATCCAGGGCCGGTGCTCTATCCACTGCACCACCTCCCTGCCCCTTGTTTGTATCTTCAGAGCTTATCTTAGTGCCTAGCACATAGCAAAATGACTTTTTGAATGTTTGTTTAATTAACATGACTGTTGTCCATAATTACCAAGGTATAACATTGATCCATAAAAATTTGAAGACAATGCTTTAATAGATATAGCCACATCAAATTTTCATAATCTCTAAGCTTTGTGGAATTAAAAGCTTTCAAAGTGTAGAAGCTAGAAGAACAAATCAAAACCATATGGGAAAAGGATGAGATGCATATCATTCCTCCCTCTCTTGTCTGCTACTGAAGTTGGCCTGAAAAAATTTTCAGTGAACTTACAGCAAATGAGTTAACCCCCTAATACTTTTGTTCAATTGTAAAAAAAGTGGTTATACTATGACCAAAGGGCTATAAAAATGTGCATATCCTTTGACCCAGCAATTGCACTTCTAGGGTCTAGAGATCATAAAAATGGGAAAAGGACCCACATGTGCAAAATATTTATAGCAGCTCTTTCTGTGGTGGCACAGAATTGAAAATTGAGGGGATGCCCATCAATTGGAGAATGACTGAACTAGTTGAGGTGTATGAATGTAATGAAATACTATTGTTCTATAAAAATAGTGAGCAAGCAGGCTTCAGAAAAACCTAGAAAGACTTGTATGGATTGATGCTGAGTGAAGTGAGCAGAACCAGGAGAACATTGTACACAGTAATAGCCACATTGTGTGATGACTAACTTTGATAAACTTAACTCTTCTCAGAAATGCAAGGATCTAAGACATCTCCAAGGGTATCATCCAAAGAAAGAACTATGGAGTTTGAATGCAGATTGAAGCATACTATTTATTATTTTTTCTTCTGTTTTGTTTTATTTCCTCTTTCTTGCGGTTCCTCCTATTGGTTCTAATTCTTCCTTACAATATGACTAATATGAAAATTTAAAAAAAAAGGTTGTATTTCCACTTGAGTGGTAACCCACAAAATATTAAATATAAAAGTATAAATAGCAGGATAACTGCTTGTTCCCAGACCATTTTTATCTAACCTCTGTCAGAAATGATGAAAACAAGAAGATCAATAATAATAATATTATTCCCACTAGGTGCAGGCTCTCTTTAACTCTGTGCCCAACTTCTGTTATTCCTTGGGATATGGGTAGCTAAAATTTATATAATACTTACTATGTGCCGAATATTATGCTAATTTCTTTACAATTATTTTCTCATTTGATGTTTATAACAACCCTAAGAGGTAGGTGCTACTATTATTCCCACTATGAAGATGTGGAAACTGAGGCAAGTAGAGGTTAAGTGACTTGCCCATGGTCACATAGCAAATAAGTGTCTGAGGAGGGATATGAATTCAGATCTTCCTGATTCCAGGCCTAGCAGTCTAGCCACTATGCCACCTAGCCGCCTCTATGCTACTGTTTTGCCTTTTGTTTTTTTAGCATTATCCTAAAGTATCCCCTCTTCAGGATCCTACCATTCGTTATAATCAAACCATAATGTCGTTCATTAAACCCTTCTCTTCTTTTGGTTACTTCTGATCTATGATTTCCTCAGTGTGACAAATTCTTAGTATAGGAACTCCTCTGACATAGATTTGTCATTCTATAAAAGCTTAATGACAGAGCTACCTGGGCCATTGAGAGGTGAAGTTACTTGTTCAGAATTGTACAGCTAGCATATGTCACGGGCAGGCTTTGAACCATGGTCGTCCTAACTATGTAGTACTGTATTGTCTCTACGGGAAGTTTAGATAACAGCATGCAATATCTAGTCACCCTACATCCAGTTTCAACCTCCAATATGACCTCACCCATCCTATTTAATTGAGGGTCACAAAAATATTAGACATTGAAAACTCTGAAAAACATTGGACATTGAAAACACTGAAAACAACATTGCAAGTTTTAATTGTCTGCATCAACCCAGAGAAAGAGAAACAAAGCTTATATTCAGGGAATACTTGTAGAAAAATATTAAGGTCCTTTGAAAAATTCGTATGTGTCTCATTCACTCTGCTAAGTCTGACATATCACAATCAGTTAGTCTGGGTAATATGACAGTCTGACATAATCAGAGCCAACGTGCCATTTTAATGATAGGCAAAGCCTGAAAAATGAAGTAAGGGATGGATCATAAAATCATGGCAGAGATGATTAATGATTACCTTTATAAATGTTAATGTATTTTATGCTGTAGGATAGCATAGATATGCATGTCACTTTCTATACATATTTACTTGTGTGTTTACCTAACTGGAGCAGAAGCTAGTTGGCATATGTCCTTTATGTACCCAAATACTGACTTGGTGTTTCCAGAGTATAATCACATATTTTTTGAACAATGAGGGGATAGAGTTGTGCGTTGTTGGGGAGAAATAGATTCAGGGGATATTTTAGGTTGCTGCTTAAGACTTTCTCTAGTTTCTAATTTATAGCATCTAAGCTGTTCTAATCTACATGCTCACTACTTTTTGTTGTTAATCAATATTCAGTAATTAAAATCTTCTGGGGGTGGCATCCATTTTCAGAATAACATAAAATTAGAATACATAAAAATCATGAATATATTTGGTGAAATATAACTAACTTAAGTGCATTAAACTGAATTACACCATAATGGGAAGAAAAATACCATTTCATTCTTGGCTGATAACATTGGAATCTAGAGCTAACCAAAGAAGCCTTGGGGCCATAAAATGTAAAATGAAGATATGAATTTGTTATATGGAAGAAAAAAATCAGAGGAGCACTTCAAAAAGGTAAAATAGATGGGTTGTTTCATATGAATATACTGAGACTCAGGTGGAAAGATTATGTTAGGACAGAAATTAACAGTAAAAAAAAGCTATAATCCATGTGCAGCTTATTAGTTTTAAAGGCATATAAAGACCATTGTAAAAGACAATGAATATATTTCTTTAATATACTGTATAGCTTTTCAAAAGTTTTCTTTGTGTTTAGAAGCAGTGCCACTGTTTTAAGTGTTATTAGTCAAAAGTCTAAAGAAATTTAGAGCTTGAAGAAGGTCTGAAGAAAAACTGAAGAGATAGAAGATAATGAAGCTCTCTTAATCTCATCAACTTCACCCTTTTCCTCATGCACATCCACAAATGAGGAGAGAGTTCCAAATCACTGGGCTTTGGGACTAGGGTTACAGAGGAATGATAAAGGGAGGATGTGTTCCAGGCATGGAAGACTGTCAATGCAAAAGTGTAGGTATAAGAAATACAATGTTTTATGTAAACAACAAAAAGGTCAGTTTTTCTGGATTGTAAAAGTATGTAGAAGATTTTTAACAACGTTTGAAAGGTATATTGGAGCTAGGTTGTGAAGGCCTTTAAATGCCAAACAGAATCATTTGTGTTTAGTGGTAGAGCTAATAGGGAGCCACCGAACTAATCAACAGAGGGATTTAGACAGAGATATGCTTTAAGAATAGTGCTTTGGTAGCTGTGTAGTGAATAGTTTGGAAAGGAAAGAAGATTGAAGCAGGAAAACCAATTGGGAAGGTATTGAAATAGTCTAAGTGATGAGTGTTTGAATCAGGGCAATGATTATGTAAGTGTAGAGAAGAGACAGATGTGAGAGGTGTCGTGGATGTATCATGGAATTAAAAACAGAAGACTTGGCACCTGATCAAATATGTTGGCTGAGGTAGAATGAGAAGTAGAAATGACTCCAAAATTGTGAACCTGGGTGATTGGAAAGATGGTAGTGTGTGTGGCAGTAGTAAATAAATTCAGAAGAGAGTTAGGATGTGGGGGGAAAGAGAATAAGTTAGCCAGTCAATAAGCATTTATTAAGTGCTTATCATATACCAGGCACTGTACAAAGCGATGGGTATACAAATACAAGCAGAAAGAAAGCCAGTCCCTGCCCTCAAGGCAACCTACATTCTAATTGGTGAAGGCAATAATAAAAGGAAGCTGAAAAGTTTAGGGGGGGGATAGACAGTAAAGGTATTTGGGGAAGGGGCATGAAAGAAAAAGTCCAAAGTGTAGCTTAGTGAGGAATGAAACATAGTTGGCCTGGGTACCTTCCTTAAGTGGAGTTTCTCAGAAGAGCCATCCAATAAGAAGATAAGACCACAGGGACATTGAATTCTTCCAATATACTGAATTCTGGGGCTGGAATGAGCTTCTAGGATGGACAGATTTTGGGGTATGGGTAGAGGAAGATAGCCTGGAAAGAAATATTTGGGGCACATTGAGTTTGAGGTGCTTAGACTATATTCAGTTTTGGATGTATTTCCTTAGGCAGCTGGTGATATGAGACTGGAGCTTAGAAGATAGTCCAAAACTGATTCTCTAGAACTAGGAGTTAAATGATTATACAATTAAACTACTTATATAATTAAACTTAAATTAATAAATCAAAGTTATATAGATACATAAATGTTATGTAATTAAAGTAAAAGAATCCCTTCTGTATTGTTGCTTACCTTTTCCTCTTAGATACTCTCTTCTTTCTGGATTTTCATGATAGTGGTTACTCTTGATTCTCTTTTTGCAGTTTACTTTGCTGTCTGTTCTTACATGTCACACTCACTAAATGTGAAATCTCCTCAAGTTTCTGTCTTGGACTCTTTTCCTTCCATATTGTTAAACTTGGAGGTCTCATCAACTACCATGGATTCAATTATCATATCTATATAGATGGTTCCCAGATCTATGTAACTAGTTCATTTTATCCTCTGAATACTATTATTTGACAACTAAAACGGAATATCCTCTAATAATAGGGTCATGTGATCATAGATTTTTTAAAGAGACTTTGAGGTCTTCAAATCTAATGACTTCATTTAACAGAGGAGAAATTGAGGCACAGAGAAGTTAAATGTCTTCCCAGGATAATAGCACTGCTGTAAGTGTCTGAGACAAGATTTGGGTCTAGGTCTTCTTAACCCCAATTCTGCAATTCTATTCATTACCCCAAGCTGCCCAACAAAAAAATTCCAAAACTGAACTCATTATCTCTATCCTCAAACTGTTTCCACTACCAAATCCATATGTACATATATATGTATATATGTATATACACACACACACATATACACATACACATACATATATACATATATAAGTATGTATATATATATAAATATGTATATATATATAAAGATGTATATCTATCTATCTATCTATATATATGACAGAGAGAGAGAAAGGCAGAGAAATCTATATTGCATTACTATCCTTCTAGGCACTGAGGTTTATAACCTCATTGTCATCTTCTGCTCTTTACTCTCACCATACACATCCAATTGGTAGCCCAAACTTGTCATTTCCATCTTCACAACATCATTTATATCTATCTATCTATCTATTTATCTATCCTTTTCTCTTTACTAACATGGCCACTACCTTAGTTGGTCTGTATTACCTCTTCCCTGGACCACTGGAACAGTCATCTAATTTATCTCTCCATAGTTCTTCCTACCTGATTGTCATCAGAGTTTCTAAAGTGATTTCCCTAAAGCATAGGTCCACCCCTATCACCCGCTCCCCATAAATCAATAAACTCCAGTGGATCTTTTTACTTCTTGAGTCAAATATAAAATATTTTGTCACTACTAATCCAACTATTTTGGAGAGAAATTTGGAGCTATGCCCAAAGGGCTATAAAATTATGCATACCCCTTTGACCCAGCAATAGAACTTCTAGGGCTGTATCCCAAAGAGATTATAAAAATGAGAAAAGGACCCACATGTACAAAAATATTTATAGCAGCTCTTTCTGTGGTGGCAAAGAATTTGAAATTGAGAGGATGTCCATCAATTGGGCAATGACTGAGCAAGCTGTGGTATATCAATGTAATGGAATACTAATGTGCTATAAGAAATGAGAAGCAAGTGGACTTCAGAAAAACCTGGAAAGATTTGTATGATGCTGAGTGAAATGAGCAGAACCAGGAGAACATGGTACATAGTAACAGCCATGTTGTTAGATCCCAGCAATGCAGGGATCTAAGATATCTCCAAGGATCTCATGATGGAAAATGCTATCCACATCCAGAGAGGAACTATGGAGTTTGAGTGCAGATTGAAGCATACTGTTTGCTCTTTTTATTATTGTTTTGTTTTGTTTCTTCTTCCAGTTGGTTCTGGTTCTTCTTTACAACAGACCAATGTGAAAATATGTCTAATAGGAATGTATGTGAAGAGCCTATGTTGGATTGCACACTGTCTTGGGGAGGGAGGTGGGAAGGGAGGGGGAGAAAATTTGGAATCAACATGGAGATGAATGTTGAAAACTAAAAATTAAATAAAAAAAATATTTTGGCTTTACAGCTCTTTAAAATGGAGCCCTTTCCTACCTTTCCATCTTTTTTTTACTTTATTCTCTTCTGTATATACTGTGCACCAACTATAGAGGCCTACTTGCTAATCCTTACACATGACACTCATCTTCCCTCACCATGCATTTATATTTTATATCTCCATTCCTGGAATTTTCTGGAATGCTTCCTTTATCAAAACACTTGTTTCATGATTTAAAGCAAGGGTCACATTCGATATTGTCATAAGTGGGACTTAACTCTAGCAATTCCTGACTTGAAGGCTAGAATTCCATTTACTGAGCCATACTTTTTTTTCATTCTATGTGGCAGGTAGGTTGCTCAAGTGTTTGGGAAGCTGGGAAGATCTGACTTCAGACACTTAATAGCTGTGTGACTCTGGGCAAGTCACTTAACTTTTATCTCCCTTAGTTTCCTTGTATATAAAAGGTAGATAATAATAATTCCCAAATCCCAGGGTTGTTGTGAGGATAAAATTAGATAATATTTGTAAATTGCCTTGTAAAGTTTAAAATTCTAATAAATGCTAGTTATTATCTTTATTGGTGGTGGTGGTGGTAGTAGTTGTAGTAGTAATGGTAGTAGCAGCAGCAGCAGCATCAGTAGCAGCAGCAGTAATCATCTATCAAGATTGATAGATGCTTTGAGGCACCTTTGAATTATAAAGTGACAGCCCAGATTATTACATTTTTGAGTTCTCATGGAAAGCAAAATTATTGGTAAGTTAATATTAGTAAAGTAAATCCTACATGAAGTCTTTGAAATATACTTTATTGATGCTATTAGAGACAGGAAATTAGTCTGATCCCTTTTTTCTGTTTCTAAAATATAGAGAAGGATTCCTCTTCAGATCTTGATGGCAATAGCTATAACTACATCCTAAGGGAATATAATAACAAATTTTCTCTAAAATGTTATTGAAATATCATGTAATCAACTTCAGCTACCATGGAAGACTATGACATTAATGTAATAGCCCCTAGAAACAATACAAAATTTGGGGATGTGAAAAATCTTGAAACACTGATGTAAGTTTAATTAACTGTTGAAGGAATTGAGGTGAGCAGATTGCTCTTTGTGAAATAAGAATTTGTCCTGCATGTTGGCACTAATATTGAAATAGTCCCAGGAGATTTTTTAATGTAGCTTAAAGGCACAGGGAAAGATCAACCTTATCTCTGACTTGGGAATGCAAAAGGCAGCACTTTTTCAATGTTACCATTTTATGGAAATGAAATAAAAGCTAATATGCTTAATAAATGCTCAAACACTATTGGTTCTTGGCTCCAAAGCCAGAGAACAAAGCATGTTCCTCCATGATGGTCAGTAGCATAGAAGGTATTTCTATTAGAGAGATTTTCATTTCATTTATAAATTTCTAAAGGCTGAATTTTTATTTTTTATTTAACCCCTGTCCTATTATACCACTACAGGATACAAAACAGGAAAATAAAACCTAGCATGGTTCCAATAAAATACCTGAAAGTGAAAAATATGGCAGCTTGGTTCAGTGGAAAGAACCCTCCATTTGAAGTCAAAACTCCAAGAATCAAAATAATTTTCTTCCTACCACCTATTATTTGTGTAAACATGGACAAGTCATTTAATCTTTCTGTGCCTCAGTAGCCTCATCTATAAAATGAGAGCTTTGGACTAGATGACTTTGAAGGTACATCTAGCTCTAAATCTATGATTCCAGGACCTAAATAAGTCAAGGGATATATAATTGAAATAGACTTTAGTTAGATGAAAGAAAGAAGATGGAAGCAGAGATAAAGAATGAAAGAAAAGAAAGAAAAAAAGAAAGAAAGAGAGAAAGAGAAAGAAAGGAAGGAAGGAAAAAAAGAAAAAAAAGAAAGAAAGAAAGAAAGAAAGAAAAGAAAGAAAGAGAAAGAAAGAAAGAAAGAAAGAAAGAAAGAAAGAAAGAAAGAAAGAGGAAGGAAGGAAGAAGAAAGAAAGAAAGAAAGAAAAAGAAAGAAAGAAAGAAAGAAAGAAAGAAAGAAAGAGAAAGAAAAAAGAAAGAATTTTAATTAAATATTATGTTCCAGGCACAGCAAAAAATACCGGGGATTCATTTAAAAGAAAACAAGACAGTCCCCATCCTTGAGCAGTTTACATTATAGTGGAGGGAGAAAACATATAAAGGGGCGCAGGAGAGTGAGCCCTGCTTGGATAGGCACCTGGTGTGGTGCATAATGAGAAAAAAATGTAGGAAGTAATCTTTTATCCTGATTCCCACTCAGATAACTTCCTTGTTTTATCAATAAAGAAATACACCAAGCAAGTTGAAATGACTTGCCCAAAATTTCCTAGAATGTAAAAAGCAAAGCTGGGCCATGAACCCAGATCTCCTGGCTGCACATGAAGTGCCTCCCTCCCCATAAAACCATGTGTATTTTGTGATATTTTAACAAAGTTCAGACATGGTAACAAAGACTATAATAATAGCTAACATTTATGTAGTGCCTACTATGTATCAGGCAATACGTTAAGTACTTTTCATATGTCATTTCATTCAGTCCTCACAACATCCTGGGAGGTAGGTGTTCTTATAATCTCCATTTTATAGATGAGGAAACCGAGACTGACAGAGATTAAGTGACTTGCCAAGGGAGACATGGCTGGTAAATGTCTGAGGCAGGATTTGAAGTCGGATCTTCCTGACAGCAATCCTGGTGCTCTTTCCACTGTACCATCTACCTGGCAATAACAACTATCAGTGTAAATGCTAGTGAAATTTACCTGAAATTGGTTTTCTTTCTTCCTTAAAATGCAAAGCATTATTACATTTTTATATTTGAAAAACATTATTACATCTTTATTTTTTCCATATGTTAGAGATGAGAAAAAAAATAAAATATTAACTATTTGGAAAACAAAGTCTATGAATACATTCTGTTTGGAACAACTGTCTAATTTCACAGATTCTCAGCAGCTCTCTGGGTACTTTATTGGTACAAAAGCAGGCAAAGTTAATTAATGATTTAAATTTCAAAACACCTTTGATTAACTGGAGCCAGTATATAGAGAGGAAAACTACTTTTCATTAGTGATTCTTTTTATCGTTTCTATTATAAAATGCATCTAATTGACAGTGCATATTTTCCAAACAGTCTGTATTATTAGATTAGAAAACTGATGCTGTTCACATCTG